>NC_137273.1:36693743-36736243 GCF_053477335.1 Acartia tonsa
TTCTAAAAGTCACTCATGAATACAGGTGCTCTAGCAGGTACCAATCCTCTCCTGGATACAAAATTTTTCCTCTTGTGACTCCAAGACATCACCTGCTTCATTTCTTGACATTGTCCAGACTATATCATTCTTAGAATTTCTAGAGGGATGTATCCTGATCTTGGCACTAAAGTCAGTATTGACCAGAACGTCAAGATTTGTATTGGATCTGACACATTTAAAATTTTTTAACATCCAGGTAGAGAAATTCACTCTTCGCTTCATATGGCTTTGGTTAATCTTCTGTGTTTTATACCTATGTAAGGGTTTAGCTCCTTGTTTCTTTAAAACATTTCAAATATTATAGCTAACCCCTACCCTAAACACTTCAAAGTTGATATACAGAGTTAAAAATTAATACAGATACTTTTTTGGAAATGTACTAGAACATATCAAAGTTTGAAGGCCATATCTCAACCAAGGAGGGAGTACTGGCCCACCAAAGTCAACTACTTAAAATCTTGCAAAGGGTAGAAGATTTGATCTTAAGAAAAACGCGCTAAAACCATTTTTAGATGTTGACAAGTTTTTATTTTTTTATTTTATTGTACTTTTTAAATAAAAACTGAAATATTTTTTTGATGTTCTATAAATGGTTATAAAAAACGAAGAAAATAAGCCATTAATCATTAAATTCTGATAACTAAAAGTGGGGTAAAATTGCTTTCAAAAAAGTTCTCATAAAAAAAACACACTGTATGACATTTGGTAACAATGTGTCAGATTAGATAGTTTCTCAACTCTGACTTTATGTAAATACATGTCATATGTGACTTTTGCAAACAATGTGTCAGGTTAGGTAATTTCCTCAACACTGACTCTATGTCACTAAATGTCATATATGAATTCTGATAACAATGTGTCAGATTAGGCAATTTCCTCAACTCTGACTCTTTGTCACTAAATGTCATATATGACTTTTGGTAACAATGTGTCAGATTAGGCAATTTCCCCAACTCTGACTCAATGTCACTAAATGTCATATATGACTTTTGGTAAGAATGTGTCAGATTAGGTAACTTCCCCAACTCTGACTCTATGTCACTAAATGTCATATATGACTTTTGCTAACAATTTGTCAGATATGGTAATTTCCCAAACTCTGACTCTATGTCACTAAATGTCATATATAAATTCTGGTAATAATGTTTCAGATTAGGTAATTTCCCCAACTCTGACTCTATGTCACTAAATGTCATATATGACTTTTGGTAATAATGTTTCAGATTAGGTAATTTCCCCAACTCTGACTCTATGTCACTAAATGTCATATATGACTCTTGGTAATAATGTTTCAGATTAGCTAATTTCCCCAACTCTGACTCTATGTCACTAAATGTCATAAATGACTTTTGGTAACAATGTGTCAGGTTAGGTAATTTCCCCAACTCTGACTCTATGTCACTAAATATCATATATGACTTTTGGTGATATTGTGTCAGATTTGGTGCATCGCCAAAAATGAGAAAATAACCTGACATATTGTCACTAAATGACAGATTGAAATCTGAATATTAGTAAAATTTTGTCATATCTGAATATTGGGAACAAAGAGTCATATTATGTCAGATTTAAATCTGAAATCTAGTGACAGTGGTTTTCTAATCTGACCGAAAAGGGGTAAAAACTACTAGGGGTTTCTCTGCGCGCGCAACTTTACGGTCAAACAGTAGTGCGATAGCTGTTACAAAGAAGACACATAGATTGTTTTGATGCTAAAATTCAAAGTAAATTTATTTTTAATAATAAGTTAATAGAAACCAAGAAGAAATCCCATGAAGATCAAATTATTTCTCTATTTTTTATTTAAATATTGCTTTAAACAGTTAAATCCAAATACTGAAATGAAAATGTTTGAGTTTTAATTGTTTAATTAGCAATATTTAAACTTAATTCTTTAATCGTAATCAAAGACAAAAAAAATATCTGAAACGAAACCGTCAAAATCGACTTTTTAGAGCGAGTGAAAGGTAAGAATTATTTAGTAAATGAGTTTTATAATTAATTTTAAGTATGTATATATAACAATATTGAAAACGTTTTGAATGCTAAGAGGGAAATGGGCGGAGTTAAAATTGGCTTGGGTTAGGTAAAGTGTGAAATGGATAGGGGTGTAATTCTACTCATTTGTGTTTTATTTGAATTTTCAAACACTAGAAAATAATCATATCTAATGTTTTATAAACTTAGTATAAAGTTGTTTAAAAACTTCAGCATGCATTTAGAATAACCACACTACTTTTTAAAATCAATACAAAGGTTAGGTTTATTTGTAAATGTGTCTACTCGTATTCACAAACTTTATCTAAGTTAAGTTTAAATGTACAAATTAAGTTAAAAACATCATTTAAAACATGTTTTGGTTTTAAATCTTAGGTTAGGTTTTGGCTTTAATTATGACTATTTGACTATATGGATTGTTTATATATTTCAACAGAGACTAATATTCTAAAAACTAAAAGTTGAATTTTCAATAAGTACATTATTATCTAGTTTGATTAATCTATTAAATAAACCTGCAAATGTACTGTACCGGTAACGCATCTGCTCACTCATTGTCAAAAATGTTTGAATCTTGGCCCAACTGTGCGTTTAAACTAGAGATGGTAAAAATGGTTCATGCTGCTGCTATGTCAGGTGCGCGACATAAAGCAATTGAGGCTGTCATCCTTATACTAAAGTAACAGGATGTTTGTGTATCTGTGTGTCTGTCTGTACCAAAGGATCTCGCTAACCGCTGAACCGCTCGGGTTCTCCTTAACAGGGTAGCTTCTCATAGGTCCCGGGAAGGTTTATAACTATTTTCTTGGGGGGTGGGACACCCCCCCCCAAAAAAAAATACCCCCCCCCCAAAAAAAACAAAAAAATGTATTTTTTAACTACAAATAAAAATGATGGGGGGGGGGGAGCATCCCCCCTCCCAAAAAAAAAAAAAAATTTCACCCCCTAAAATATTTTTTACTTTTTCTTTTAAAATCTAAAATAAGAAATTGGGTTATCAAATTCGACTCCCCCTCCTCAAGTGCCCCTAGAGGCCTCTAGGGGCGTAGCCGCTAGTATTAAATAAAGTAGTAAGGTTTTTAAAAGCGAAGCTTTTCTATAATTAGGGTACGTCCGTCCGTAACAGATAGCTTTATCCATTAATTCAGGCACGTTAGAATTGTCCCATTGACTTCAAATTTTGCATGGTGATCCCTGTAGTATTTAGGTACAATTTAGAAAGCATAGCAACTCTATAATCGTTACCAGAATGTCCGTACGTCCATTTTCAACATGTTGATTTTTTCACTTTTTAACAACAAAATATGATCTAATTATCCGATTGATCTGATTTTTGGTATACTGATTCCTGGGACAACAAAGTACAATATCATAAGCGAAGCAACTCTATAATCAAGTCATAAAAATGTAAATATGTCCTTAAACATTATCCCGCATCAAGCAATTTTAACAAATTTACTTATAATTTTGCTTCGACTATTATACATTTATATTCTGATGATTCAGTTCTAAAAACCTTACAAGTGTAAATGCCCTTTTGTCCTACTGTTTCAAAGCTTCACTTTTGTGGATGTTGTCTTCCTTGTTTTGTTTGTAACCTAAGATTTTGAAAGATACCGAACTGATTGAGTTCTTTATTTTAGAGAATCTTCACATTGGTCTTACTTTTTAGGATGGTTTTATGCTATTTTGTTTCCTCCCTACCCCTTCCAATACAAAGCTTCTAAATGTTAGGTATGCAGCCGCTAGTATATCAAGTGTCAAGTAATTAATAGATTAACACAAGGATGACAATATCCATAAAAGCGAAGCACTGAAATGGAAAGACAAACGGACATTAACACTTATATAGTGTCAGAACTGAATAATCAGAATATGAATGTATAAGAGTCGAAGCAAAATTGTAAGTAAATTTGTTGAAAAACTGCTTTATACAGGATAATGTTTATGGACATACTTACATATTTAGGACTTGATTATAGAGTTGCTTTGCTTATAACATTATACTTTGTTGTCCCAGGAATCGATATACCAAAAATCAAATCAATCAGATGATTAGATTATATAAAAATTTGTTGTTAAAAAAGTTAAAAAATCAACATGTTTAAAATGGACGTACGGAAATTTTGGTAATGATATAGAGTTGCTACGCTTTCTAAATCACCATGCAAAATTTGAAATCGATAGGACAATTCTAACATGCCTAAATCAACGAAAATAGCTATCCGTTACGGACAGACGGACGGACCGACCCTAATTATAGAAAAGCTTTGCTTTTAATAAGAGCACAAAAGCTTACATTTTACTTCAATTCATTGTTTTTTTCATTGATCTATCCCTACTCAACTTAGATTTGTCATGTAAATAAACCACACGGACGCATTTAACAAGGACACTTTACTTAAGAACAAGGATGACAACATCCATAAAAACAAAGCTCTGGAACGGTATGACAGACGAACATTAACTCTTATAGAGTATCAGAACTGAATTTACAAAATATATGTAAATATAAAAGTTTTGACAAAATTATATGTATTTTTTTGTAAATACAGAATTCTGTTTAAGGACATACTGACTTTTTTAGGACTTGATTATAGAGATGCTTCGCTTATAATATTGTGTTTTATTGTATTAGGAATCAGTACTTTAAATTTCAGATGATTTTATCAAATATAAATATGTTGTTAAAAAATATAAAAATCAACATGTTTAAAATGAACTTACGGACATTCTGGTAACGATTATAAAGTTGCTACGCTTTCTAAATCGTACCTAACTACTACTGAATTCATCATTCAAAGTTTAAAATCAATAGGACAATTCTAACTTGCCTAAATTAACAAAAAAAGGCTATCAGTTACGTACGGACGGACCGACACTTATAATAGAAAAGCTTTGCTTTTAAAAATTAAGTCAAGTAGCATACATTTATTACCATGAACAATTTATCTCTAAGTAGTGAAGCTTTTTTTTTGTCTATAAAATGTGCAGCTACATAGAACTAACTATTATATACCCTCACCCAAACAAATTTTGAAAGTACATTAGATCCATAATTTAATAAACCAACCAATCACATTTCATTTACATTCCCCAATGTTGTTTTGCCAACGAATAAGAAAACGTAAATATAAAACTTTGGGAACAAATGTTTTAAACAGCTCATTGTCCTCTCTCTCTCTCTCTCTCTCTCTGTCTCTCTCTCTCTCTGTCTCTCTCCTCTCTCTCTCTCTCTTTCTATCTATCTCCCTCCCTCTCGCTCTCTTGCAGAAAATCTAGCTGACAATTTTATATTAATAAGGAAAATTATGTTCATGATTAGCGAAGCAAAATATTTTAAATAGATAGTCTAATAAGAACTATCATATCCTATCCATACTAACATAACAATAGCATTCTTTAATTATTTCTAATAGAAGAAATACCGCAGCAATATATGTTTCTTATTTTAATAATATACAGCTATGAAATAAAAGTGCACTTCAAACTAGCTATACTTATTCTAACCAAGTACAATTTCAACAATAAGTAGCACAGCAAAACCAGCCAACTATTTATCGTGCAAAGCTTGAAACTAATGCATTGCAATGGGACAAAATTTATTAATTACGAATGTACAGATCTAACTTAATTACCTTCTAAAAACTCGTGGTATCAAGGATGTCCAAGCTTTTTTTTTGGATAGGGGGGGTATTCATCCCTTTATAAGTAAAGTTTAATAAAAGTATAGTTTTTAATCCAACGAATAGATCAACGTGATTTTAAAACTTTGGATACTTTACCCTCCTCCCTGAAGATATTCAAATTGATTCTCTAAGTAATATACTTGAAAAAATAGATTGACGATAATATGTCTGCCAAGGCTATCATTTTAACAGCTATATAGTCGACGACTATATTAATTTGAACTTTTTTCCACTTCTATTTTTAGCAAAGCTACTCTATAATTATCTTTGTCCTTTAGACTGTTCGTAACTCTATGTGGGCAATGCTAATGTTTAAGATAGACCGCTTAAATATTTGGTACTTAAATTTTTTTCCACTTCTATTTTGTAGCAAAGCTACTCTATGATTATCTTTGTCCATCAGTCCATCAGTAACTCTAAGTGGGCGATGCTAATATTTAATATTGACCCCTTAAATATTTGGTACTAAAATTTATTTCATATTTTTTTTCTTTTCTATATCAGCTGACCATCCTCTCTATTAATAAGTTTTTTGCTTTGTTTCTTGTGGATATTGTCATCCTTGTTATTAATGTTGCAAAGTCTAGTATTTACAAACTGGTTATTTTCCCCCTCCCTATTTAAATATGCTTGCACGCCCTTGAACAAGAATGACAAGCATGCATCTTTATAAAATACTTGAATTGAATACTACGCTTCTTAGATCGTACCTAACTGTTTGAATTTGATAGGACAATTATGACATATCTAAATTATTCAAAAGAGCTATGCGTTTTGAACGGACATATGGAAAGACCAACCAGAATTATAGGACATTTAACAATTGTTACTTATGCATAGCTAACTTCTTTTCAGGGATCGAAAGGGATAAGACAATGGCCGATGATTTGATGTACATCCCCAATGATGGTACACAAAATTATCCCTTCTGTAGATTACAATTATTGGTTGAAAGTCCCCAAAGTTTTCAACGAAGTTTGCAATGAATAAGAAAACATTATCATAAGACTTTGGGGACTATAGTAATAAAGAGCCTAATGTCCCCTCCCTCCCCAACTACTATACTGTTTTTTTTTTCAGAGAAAGAGGGGACAATGGGTTGTTTATTACACTAGTCCTCAAATTATTATAAAAATGTTTTCTTATTCATTGGCTTTTCAACTTTGGGCTCTTTAGTTAATTTTGATTTGTTGTTTCATTAAGTTGAAAGTTCAAACGTTTCAACCAATAATTTTAATTTACAGAAACGGTGATTTTGTGTATAATCATTGGGGAAGTACATCAATTTATCAGCCATTGTCTTATCCCTTTAGATCCCTGGTTTTTTTTAAGCGACTTTGTATAATTGGGGTCGGTCCGGTTAGCTAGAATTATCCTATTGATAATCAACAAATATTATTTTTTTTTGATGAATATGTTGTTGGCATAGAGTTAGCGTAAAACTTGTTTCTTGATGTAAATGAAGGGAAGTGGGTAATAACTGCAGAAAAAGGGGAAGGAGATTGTGGGGAAATTTTCACTTAGAATTGTTTGTTAGAATCCAATCCCTTTTCCCTGGTTTTACTACTTTGGAGCTTCGCTTTTGTATGTTTCCTCGTCAAAAGAGAAGCCTTTTATATAGTTAGGGTCTGTTTGTCCATACATAATTGTTATATTTCATTAATTTCACATGTTAAAATGTTCTTTCCATTTCAAACTTTTCATAATTATTCTATAAATGTTATCAGAAAGTCCACACATCCATTTAAAACATTTTATTTTTATCAATTAGTTCAAGTGTCCTTTGATATGTTTAGGTGAAATTTTGGAAAGTTTAATATAAGGGGGGGGGGGGGGCCTGAGGTGCATTTATAAAATTCAGAGATATTTCCTGATATTCATTTTAGCAGACTGATTTTTAGATGATGCTCTTACTTGAAGTAGCCTAGCTAAAAGATGACCAATATCATTGGTCAACTGTCTATAATTAATACTACAATTAATCCTTCACAGCTTAGAATCCACCTGCTTTTCAGAGACGTATAACATTGTCAGTGATAAAAGGGATAAAACAATGGATGATACATCAAAATACCCCTTCTAAATTCTATTATTATTGGTTAAAACGTTTGGACACTGCTGGTATATTAATTGGCTAATCAAATTTAATAAAAGTACCCAAAGTGTAGAGCGAATGAATTAAAACTTTGGTATTATTGTAATATACAGTTCAATGTCTCCTCACTCTCTTTTTGACCAGGTAGGGAGGGGACATTGGGCTTTAAATTACGCTGGCACCCAAAGTTATCTTCGGTTGACAACACTTACAGGTTTTTCTTATTAAATTTTGAATGTTTTTTTCTACATTAGAAGAGTGCAAATTTTTCAACCAATAATTTTATTCTACAGTAGGATTATCTTGTTTATCATCATCTGGGATATGAATAAATGTTTTGTCCATTGGTTTATCCCTTGAATTCCTATTAAATCTTTAACGTTTTTTCATTCATTGGCACAACAACTTTAGGGACTTTTTTACTCATTTTGAGTCTCCAAATGTTTTAACTACTAATTATAATTTACAGAAGGGGTAATTTTGTGCATCATCATTGGAGATGTATGTTAAGGCGGGTTGATTTTCCACTTTTTTGTTTACACAATTTTTTTTAGTAAAAGTCCCCAAAGTTGTTAAATCAGCGAATGAGTGGACCAGTGGGGACCAGTGTAATAAATAGCTCATTGTTCCCTCTCTCTCTGGACAATGTGGTGATAAAACTTTGGGTACTTTCTTATTCCCTACTTTGACATTGGGCTGTTTATAACACTGGTACCCAAAGTTTTATGATAATGTTTTCTCATTCGTTGGTTTAATAACTTTTACAAAATTATGATTGGTTGATTTATTAAATTGAGTGTTCAAACGTTTCAACTACTAATTTTAATCTTCAGAAGGTGTAATTTTGTGTGCCATTGATATGTACATCCATTTATCTGCCATTGTCTTATCCCTGAGTTTCATTAGATATTGCTATTTTCTTCAGGGATCTAAAGGGATAAGGCAAGGGCCGATAAATTGTATTTGTATATCCCCAATGATAATACACAAAATTAACCCATCTGTAGATTGAAATAAGTGGTTGAAACGTTTGAACACTCAACTTTATGAACCAATCAATAAAAATACAATAAACATCCCTAGAGCTGGCGAGACAAAGAACAAGGAAAGGTTATTATAAAACTTTGGGGAATAGTGTATTAAAATGCCCATGGTTTTTCCCTCCCTGTATTTTGTTTCTTATTAGCGGCTACACCCCTAAAAGCCTCTAATGGGGGGGGGGGGGACGAATCAACTCCCCTTAATATTCAATTTTAGTTTTATAAAGAAAAGGTAAAAAACATCTTCTCCGAACCTATGAGAAGCTACATTGTTAATTAGAACCATATTGGTTCAGCAGTTAGAGAGATCCCATTGTATTAACAGACAAACTGACACTCTCCTGTTACTTTTATATAAGGAGAAACAAATATATGAATTGTACTTTCAATAGATAGATAGTAAAGTTTAAGTTTTAAAAGGAAAAAAAATATATAAAAAAACTATATTAAATTTAAATAGTTGGAGAAAATATTTTGTGTTGTATCTTTTTTCGATATACTTTCCGGTTAGTTTTTTTTCTAGATAATCGTTTTTGTGGTTAAATTTTTGTGTTATATAACAATCAAGTTATTTGCATAAACCACAGAGGGAGTGGACATTGGACTGGAAATTATACTGGTTCTATAATCTCTAATTTGTTGGCTTAAAATTTTTGAATATTATTAAAAAATATTGATTGGATGTTACATGCCAAACATACAGAGTGAAAGTTTTAAAAATTTTCATTAATATTGTGTAAAAGTTAGAAGAACACTTTAGATTATAAGTACTGAGGCATTTAAAAAAAGGTTTTAGAAGGATTATAATCAATGTTACTTTGTGTTTCGTGCAAAAAAATTGGTGACAGCTAGGAGTAAAAAAATTACAGTAAAGGTTGCATATTTGTGTAATTTAAAAAGAAATTTTGTAAATCTAACATTCAAAATAAGAGGCAAAAAAACTTTATGGGGGGGGGGTGGGGCGGAGCTATTAAAAAAATATAGAAACTACTTCAAAATATATCACAATATAAATCTTATATCTTAGCTACATTAACAAAAACAAAAAATATTGTTGCATATTCTGTGTTTTTTAGTTTTTTTCTGATATATTATTATTATTTAGTTTAATAAATTGTTTAATTTGTTTAATTGAATGTTGAAATCAAATATTCATAGATATCTAATTAATAGTATTAAATTTTTCCTTATTTTTTGCATCAAAGGGGTAGTTGCAATAATTGCATTTGAATTTGAATTTAGTGAACTGCATATTTTTTATTTTCAATAGTTTATCTAGGGGACATACATTTGTAATAATTTCAATTTTCTACCAGGTAGTTTTAAAAATATCAAGACTTGAAAATTATATATTTTAGATGGTATTTTTGTAACTTATGCTTGCCATCAAACTTTTTAAATGCACTTTATGCAACTATCCCTTTAGATATTATTTGTTGATTTATAATCATTTCTAATTAGTATACCTATTGTCAAAAATTAATTTAACACAAAATTTTAGAATCACTTCAATGTCAGGTTGTTTTTTTTTTAGTCTGGTGTTGAGGTGGTTTTGAAAATCTTATGATTACATCATAACTTATTTTTAAATTGTTGATGAACAGTTTTTGATGCAGTTACCACACAAACAAAGAAATGAGAAACCAAGAAAGAGACAATTTTCAATAGAGTAACTTAATTAAAAGATTGTTACATAAGAACAAAATCATTTATGATAGTTACTTCTGTTGACCCATTTGCACAACTAGAACAACCAGAAACTTTTGAAGAGTACCATAGTTTAATTTTATAGTTTTATATTTTTTAATTAAATATTTTTCAACTTTGTAAAATTTATTGCTATTAAAATCAAAATATCAGAATTATTATTTGTTTAATTAAGAGTATGACTATTTGTCATTAAGAGTCAGATTAGAGTATGACTATTTTTCACTTGAATTCAGATTAGAGTATGACTGTTTGTCACTAAAAGGCAGTTTAGAGTATGACTGTCTGTCACTTAAAGTCAGTATGGAGTATGACTGTTTGTCACTAAAAGTCAGTTTAGAGTATGACTATTTGTCATCAAATATCAGATTAGAGTGTGACTGTTTGTCATCAAAAGTCAGGTTGGAGTATGACTGTTTGTCATCAAATGTCATATTAGAGTATGACTGTTTTTCATAAAAAGTCAGGTAAGAGTATGGCTGTTTGTCATCAAATATCAGATTAGAGTATGACTGTTTGTCAACAAATGTCAGATTAAAGTATGACTGTTTGTCATCCAATGTCAGATTAGAGTATGACTGTTTGTCATCAAATGTCAGATTAATGTATGACTGTTTGTCACTAAAAGTCAGTTAGGAGTATGACCATTTGTTATCAAATGTCAGATTAGAGTATGACTGTTTGTCATCAAATGTCAGATTAGAGTATGACTGTTTGTCATCAAATGTCAGATTAGAGTATGACTGTTTGTCTTCAAATGTCAGATTAGAGTATGACTGTTTGTCATCAAATGTCAGATTAGAGTATGACTGCTTGTCATCAATTGTCAGATTAGAGTATGACTGTTTGTCATCATATGTCAGATTAGAGTATGACTAATTGTCATCAAATGTCAGATTAAAGTATGACTGTTTGTCATCAAATGTCAGATTAAAGTATGACTGTTTGTCACTAAAAGTCAGTTAGGAGTATGACCATTTGTTATCAAATGTCAGATTAGAGTATGACTGTTTGTCATCAAATGTCAGACTAGAGTATGACTGTTTGTCATCAAATGTCAGATTAGAGTATGACTTTTTGTCATCAAATGTCAGATTAGAGTATGACTGTTTGTCATCAAATATCAGATTAGAGTATGACTGTTTGTCTTCAAATGTCAGATTAGAGTATGACTGTTTGTCATCAAATGTCAGATTAGAGTATGACTGTTTGCCATCAATTGTCAGATTAGAGTATGACTGTTTGTCATCAAATGTCAGATTAGAGTATGACTGTTTGTCATCAAATGTCAGATTAAAGTATGACTGTTTGTCACTAAAAGTCAGTTAGGAGTATGACCATTTGTCATCAAATGTCAGATTAGAGTATGACTGTTTGTCTTCAAATTTCAGATTAGAGTATGACTGTTTGTCATCAAATGTCAGATTAGAGTATGACTGTTTGTCATCAAATGTCAGATTAGAGTATGACTGTTTGTCATCAAATGTCAGATTAGAGTATGACTGTTTGTCATCAATTGTCAGATTAGAGTATGACTGTTTGTCATCAAAAGTCAAGTTAGAGTATGACTGTTTGTCATAAAATGTCAGATTAGAGTATGACTGTTTTTCATCAAATGTCAGATTAGAGTATGACTGTTTGTCAATAAAAGTCAGATTGGAGTATGACTGTTTGTCATCAAATGTCAGATAAGAGTATGACCAATTGTCACATTTTGTCAGATAAAGGATTAACTGGGCAAATTTTGAGGGTCAATTTAATCACAGATTACGATCTTAATCACCTGAACTTTGCTCACATTGAGTCAGATTCGTCAGATTATAATCTGAAATCCCCCCTGACAGATTAAAAATTTGGCGGCAAATCCTGAGTAATCTGAGTTTTAGTACCTTTTTGCGCAAAAACACAGGTTTCGTCAGATTACAATCTGACGAAATGTAATCAAATGTCAGAGTTGATTGATGAGGGGCGGGCAGATTAAAACCTGAGGAAAACCTGTCAAAACTCAGATTAGACAAGGTTTTGTCACTACTTGTCAGATTTAAAAACTACTAGGGTAGTTTCCGAATGTGAACACATTTTCCTAGGTGTTTCCCAATCCTATCTCAATATTTGCTACTAGCTAAAAAAACCTTCAAACTTCCAAAAAAAAAATCAAAATTTGAAAAATTAAAACTTTGAATGTATAATGTATAAATCGTTAATACATTCAAATTTTGATTTTTTTTTTAAGTTTGAAGGTTTTTTAGCTAGTAGCAAATATTGAGATAGGATTGGGAAACACCTAGGAAAATGTGTTCACATTCGGAAACTAATTTCAGTTCATCACGTAAGGAACTACCAGTGTTTTCAAATTGAAGCAAAAAATTAAGTTTTTCAGCTATTCCTTTCATTAGCTTATTATTAAGATAAAACTCTGTGGGGGTTGATTAATATATCGACCACGCGATCCTTCGCTACAGACAAAAATAAAGCTTACTACTTTATATAATAGGATGTAGCTATCTTCTTTACATTTTTTTTTATATAATTAAATTTAACTATAACTTCTCTATACCTAAAAATTATCATTTTATTTACCAAACAATATAAAATGATTACAAATGTATAAGGGTGACTTTTGTCATCTAAAAGCTACTAAATTTGTCTGAAATTTATCCAATACTACATTTTACTGTATTACAGTTTGATTTTTTTCTCTCTTTATTTGCTTTTTTTTGCTGGGATCTTAATAAATAGATCAGAAATAGATAAACATAAATTGATGTACACCCCCCATGATTATAAACAAATTTAGATCAAAATTAACCAACCAATCAAAATCAACCAAAGTCCCCAAAGTTGTTATAGGACGTTGGAGACTAGTGTAATAAATAGCCCATTGTCCTCTCTGTCTCTTCTTAAATTGTAACTTCGCTAGTAAAGGACCTTATTGTCATTATATGCTAATATTTTTCTGGCAAGTTTGTAGGAATACTATGCAAGGAACGGGATAGGATGGGATATTGTTTAACATCAAGTACGAGAAGGAATTTAGTGGATATACAACAAATTTTACTAAGATCCCCCCTAGAAGCCTCCAGTGGCACTAGTGGGTTGGAAGTCGACTTAAATCCAATTTTCAATCTAAGTTTTAATTAGAAAAAGGCTAAAATTTTTTTTGGATATTTGTTTTTTTTATCTTCGGATGGTGTTGATACCCTCCCCAAAAAGAATATAAGAATCGTCGCTGTAAAAGAGGGCCATATCGTTTCAGCGGTTAGCGAGATCCTTCGATACAGACAAAGCTTACTACTTTATAATAGAAAAAGATTATAACAGGGAGGGAAAGATCATTGGACAGTAAACAAAACTGGTACCCAAAGTGTTATAAAATACGATATCTTATTCATTGGCTTTAAAAAATTGGGTATTTTGTTAAATTTTTATGAATTGGTCCAAATTTGTAAACCAATAACACGAAGAATAATTCATTGTTTACTTTGAAGGGATCTTTAGGGATAAGACAATGAACAATAAAATGAAAAAAAAACACCCTACTTATGTTAAACAAAATTACCCCTACAATATATTAAAATTATTGGTAAAAAAAAAATTAAAACTATTAATTTTAGAAGAACCAATTAAAATTTAATTAAAGTACCTAAGGATAACGTGGTCATAAAAAACTTTGGGTACCAGTTTCCTATCCTTGAGTTTAGTAAAGTGAACTGTGGAGAATCTTAGAATTTGACTGAGCCTTGAACACCATCAGAAAGCTTAGATACAGGGATGGAGCAATTGACAATAAACAAATTTCCCCCCTCATTTTTACATTTTATGTGTGTTTGTCCATTTGTTATTAAAAATCCCGAAGACAGCTCAAGTTTTATTTTATAGAACCTTTGAATTGGTTATTAAAAGTTTTAAGCTTTTTTTGAAAGACGCAAAAAAAAGAGGTAAAACAGTTTTTCGTGTTTTACAATATTAAAGTTCTTATTTTCAAATAGGCTACATTTTTGTTTTTTTCTTTGTAAATGTACTGGGTGATTTAGCCAGCCTCACTAGAAGCAGTGTTACAAAAAGTTTTTTTTTTAAGAATACACCTTAGTTTTCTACGGCTGTAACCTTCAGGGACCTATAACTATGAAAACTTAGTAAGGGAGAGAAAGAGTGGGGTATGTAAATTATACCCTCCCCCACACCATATTTATAAACTGGTTCTGCTATTTGTTGGCTAATCATATATAATTGGAATGGTGTATCAAATCACACATTGTTCAATCAAATATAGAAAAAAAATTGAGTCACCCTGTACGTAAAAGCCAAGGACTGTCTATGAATAATTTAATTTCATAACCTTTGTCTGATTTTGTAAAAATCAGATCAGTTTTGGGAATCGGTGCTTAAAACCAACATTTCCTCTAACATAACTGCAAAATTGCAGCCCCTTTACAGCTAAATGTTACTGGGAAATCTTATTTCTAAAAATGCTAAACCCAGCCATTCATCATGCAATTCAAAAGGTTAACTTTTTTTATATCAAGAATTATCTAACAGAAATCAGAGATTTGGACATAATTTCATTAATTTTAATGAGATAATAGTTATTTCTCGCATTGTATTATAAAAAGCTTTCCGTAGATAAAAGTTTTTTTAGCCAGTGCCTTCGGCATCTCGGGTATAAAAAATTGGTTTTAATACTCTAAAAGAATAAGGGTTTCAAGGTTTTAAAAAACCTGCAGGGGTTACAAATATACAAATACCCCCCCTCATTTTCAATAAAATTACAAATAGTTTTGTGCTTTCTAAGCACTTTAAGTGAAATCACCAATTAGTCGTTTTCGAGAAATTAATTGAGACCTTAGGGGACAATAAAAACGTGAATGAATATATAATATCAATATACTAGCGGCTTCGCCCCTAGCCTCTAGGGGCTTTGCCCCAAGAGGTTTGATCAAAACAATTTTTCGTATTTTAGATTTAAAAGAAAAATAAAAAAAATTTTTAAAAATTTTTTGGGGGAGGAAATTTTTTTTTTTTGGGGGGGGAGGTAGTCGACCCCACTATATTAATTTTAGTTTTAAAAAGAAAATTTTTTTTTTGGGGGGGGATTTTTCATTTTTGGGGGGGTTGGGGGTGTCCCACCCCCCAAGAAAATAGTTATAAACCTTCCCAGGACCTATGAGAAGCTACCCTGTAAAGGAGAACCCGATCGGTTCAGCGGTTAGCGAGATCCTTCGCTACAAACAAACAAACAGACAGACAAACAGACAGACAAACAGACAGACAAACAGACAGACAAACAGACAGACAAACAGACAGACAAACAGACAGACAAACAGACAGACAAACAGACAGACAAACAGACAGACAAACAGACAGACAAACAGACAGACAAACAGACAGACAAACAGACAGACAAACAGACAGACAAACAGACAGACAAACAGACAGACAAACAGACAGACAAACAGACAGACAAACAGACAGACAAACAGACAGACAAACAGACAGACAAACAGACAGACAAACAGACAGACAAACAGACAGACAAACAGACAGACAAACAAACAGACAGACAAACAAACAGACAGACATCGTTCTACTTTGTATTATAGATGATTTAAATACATTTAAATCACTGAAATATTATTCCCATCACTGAACACAAAAAAAATCTTTGGAATGAAATTTTATATTTTTGTTCAGGAATAAAGCATATTGTACAATGTCCTATAGCTTCAGTTAGCCTATAAAGGAATACAGATCGAAATCTTATTTCGGTGTTTCCAAAACAAATCTTAATGATGTGCATTATTAATAATTATCAAACAACATTCTTTTGCTTGGAAGTACTGGGCATGATAATGATTTGCACATGTATTGCACATACTGCTACTCTACTTGACATAGCAGCAGTAGGAGCCATTTTTAACTTTCCCGACAAGTCGCAAGTAATGACAAACTATAGATGAAATAATAGGTAACAAAAGCTTAAGCATTGACTGTTAAAAAACTTATAATAACTCGAAATTAAACAAAAATATGCTATATCTGATTAAAAAAGAAATTTGTTGATTGGAGATCCATAAGTTATTCTTCATTAAAAGATAAGAAAATAAACTATTATACTTGCATAACACATAATGTAAGGAAACATGGTTTATCTTCGGGTGCTAATTCCCTCTTTCCCTGATTTCCCATAAAAGCTTACAAAAGACGAAAGCTTGAAAAAAACAATAAAGATCATTTTATCTAATTAACAGCGAAGCCTTAAGTGCAACTAATAATAGAAACCTGCAGCTACAAAATGATGCTTTTATGATTATGCTATTTTGATGCTATGTTTATTTTATATATTACATAATATTACAATAAGGTACAATATTATAAGTGAAGCATCTCTATAATCAAGTCCTAAAATGTCAGTATGTCCTTAAACAGTGTTCTGTATTTAAAAAGTTTTGCAACAAATTTACGTATGATTTTGTCTAAACTTTTATATTTTGTATAGCCAGTTTTGACTCTCTACAAGAGTTAATTTTCGTCTGTCATACAGTTTCAGAGCTTCGCTTTTATGGATGTTGTCATCCTTGTTTTTAATATTTTCTCAGCGGGGGGACCGTGTAAGGTATGATTATGAATAAAATATATTATAGGAAAATAAAAGCTTCCTTAAAATGGAAAAAGATAATTTTATAACATAATTTTATATTTGATTTCTAGAATGATATTCGCTGTTTGTGCTTCAAAGTTTATAAAAATGAGAGTGGTAGAAAATTTTGATTTGACCCGCAACTTTTTGGCTACAATGACACACCTTATATAATTTAACCCTTTTTATGCGGGGACCTAGGATTTAAATTGGGAGGGGGCATACTGCTAAAGGAAGCCTGTAAGAAAAACACCGCTGTAAGTAACTAATAAAAGTCTGCCTTAACTAGACCCAATATCCACAATTTAAAGCCTCAAGCTTCAATAACAAAAAAGTTATAGGCATTCTAAAATTTCATCTCCCTAAAATGATTTATTTAAAGTACCTAAAGTAGGAAAATATGTAAACCCGCAGAATAAGAGTTAACATTGATTACTTAAGGAGTGTTTGGGCAGAAAAAGTTTGAAAATTCAGGACAACAATTTTCAATCACTTCAAGGGAAATGTTTTGACAAGGATATCTCATTTCAAAGTGGGGAAAAAGGATGATTTTATGACAAATACTGCCATTATTACAAATGAAAACCTTAAATTTGAAAGCTTTCTGTGCTTTTCTTAGCTAAGTAATAAAGCAATTTTCAGTATAATGTGAAATTTGAACCAAACCTTTAAAATGTTAAAAGGTGACTTTTATAATTTCAACTAAAAATTAATTTTGGATTACCTTGATTTCAAATTATTTTCATCAAAGAAAAAACCTTACCTAAAAAATATGAATGATATTAAAAAAATAATCTTGCTATCTATCTGCCTATCTGTCTAACTATCTATCTACCTTTCTATCCATCTATCTATCTATCAAACACGTAAGCTAGCAATTTTTTTTGCATAAAAATGATATTGAGTACTTGCACACGCACCGCACACACACACACACACACACACACACACACACACACACATAATTATTACAGACAGACCGACACACAAACATAAAAATCGTGATATGCCTGAACTGCAAGCTTTTGGTGGATTTTAGGGTCCTTATCAACATTCTATGACAGTGCAATTACAATATACTGTTTCCTTCTACCATACTGTCAAACTACTGAAACAAATGGACTTTAAAAACCCACTTTTTGATAAAGCCATACATAATTCACAGTAGTCTGAAATAATGTGTTCTAAAGTAGTGGGATGTTTGTCTATTATTTTGTTTAGTTTAGTTACTTAAGGTATAAAAAACGGCTAGGTTGGTTTTATGCCATTTTTTGCATTAATCTAATTAAAAGATAACATGTTTGTTTCTGTCTTATTAACTAAATTACCGAGTTAGTTTTCCTTTACAAGAAAGCTTTTTTGTGTCAAGGATGGTTCTAAGCTATTTGCATATTTCGAAGCAGTGGCGTGATCAGGATCTTGAATCTTTAAAGGATGCAAAAAAGGGTAGGTATGCTTTCTAAATTTCAATTTAAGGAGGGTGTAAACACCCCCTTACAGCCCCCTTCACGTGCGCCCAAATATTGGACGTAATTGTCCTTGTTCAAAAATCCCAAATTTTTGTTTTGTCCCCGCGTGTAATTGATAGTTGGAGAGTTACTCTTATGTTGTATCATATGTTTTCATCATATCACATAAAAACAACAGTATTCTCTAGTACAGTAATTTTTTTAAAAACTTTTGTATCCTTATATAAAAGTATCAGGCTATATGTCTGAAGCTATAGATCTCATTAACCGCTCGACTGATAAAGTTCTCATTTACACTAAAGCTTTTATCAATTTTTTAAAAACCACCAAAAACATTTACTTTAATAATAAATTAGTAATAAACAATCTTAAAGGCAGGGTGAATTATGCAGTACATACCAATTTGCAATTTAGCTGCGCTATTTTAGATTTGCTGAAATGTAATAACGTCAAACATACTTTTAGATAACTGTATTTATGCTCAATTTTAGCACTACATATATTCTTCTTGCATACTTTGTATCTATCTATCTATCAATTTTAGCACAACATATATTCTTCTTGCATACTTCGTATCTATCCATCAATTTTAGCACTACATATATTCTTCTTGCATACCTTGTATCTATCTATCTATCTACCAATTTTAGCAATACATATATTCTTCTTGCATACTTTGTATCTATCTATCTATCTATCAATTTCAGCACTACATATATTCTTCTTGCATACTTTGTATTTATCTATCAATTTCAGCACTACATATATTCTTCTTGCATAATTTGTATCTATCTATCTATATATCAATTTTAGCACTGCATATATTCTTCTTGCATACTTTGTATCTATCTATCTATATATCAATTTTAGCACTGCATATATTCTTCTTGCATACTTTGTATCTATCTATCTATATATCAATTTTAGCACTGCATATATTCGTCTTGCATACTTTGTATCTATCTATCTATCTATCAATTTTAGCACTACATATATTCTTCTTGCATACTTTATATCTATCCATCTATCTATAGTTTGATTTTAGTATTGAAAAATTTCATATTGTTTATCTATCTATCTATAATACTTATCAATCTAACCTATCTATTTAGTATTTTTTCAGTTTATTAATAAATCTATTCTTATATTACTTTAATATCTATCAATATATCTATTTTTCTACCTATCTGTCTTACTATATAATAGTCTTGTCATTTTAGCTCCATAACAAAATTTATGCTCATTAAAGCATCATGTCTTATTATAACCAACTGAAAATTATTTTTAATATGAAACACTGTGTATTAGACTTATCAAATAAAAATAACATGTTTAATTAAACTTGATCACTCTATGTTAACTATATATCTTGAAGAAATCTATAAGGAGCTTTATATAGTGCCTATGAAAAATAACGTAATAGTGGCCTACCATTGGTCAATTAAAATGTATACTGGCATGTCATTTTTATGTGTATTTGCCTATCATTGGTCATCTGTTATTGGCACTATAAGCAGATTCAATTTATCTATCTATCTGTCAATCTATTTGACTATCTATGTTTCTTTCTATCTATCTATCAATTATCTATCTAACTATATATTTAGCAATCTATCCATCTATGTTTCTATCTATTTATCAATTATCTATCTAACTATATATTAAGTAATCTATCCATCTATCTATCTATTTAACTATCTATCTGTATGTTTTCATCTATCTATGTATGTTTCTATCTATCTATCAATTATCAATTTCACAATGACATTTATCCATTTACTTAAATGTAAAATTTTAAAAAAAGTAACTCTTTATGGACATACAGATAATCAATAAATATAAAAAAATCCATGCTTTTATGAGCATTTGAAGTTTTATTATGTGTGTGTGTGTATGTGTGTGTGTATGTGTTTTGTTTGTATGTGTATGTGTGTGTGTGTGTGTGAGTGTAATGTGTGAGTGCAACTCATAAATTGTTAGAAAAATGTTATCGTAGTAATTGAAAAAATGCATCTTTCCTTTCAACTAAGAATATGAAAATTATTCTTTAAAAAATATTTAAAATTTCGATGATTTAAGCCCCTCTCATTAGGTTATTAAAATCGACCAATGTCATTGGGAATATTAACACAGCCAAATAGCAGAAAACAATTTTATAGCAGACGAAAAAGGTCAATGTCTTATTGCCATATAGGCTAGAAATATTTCTTGTAAAACATGGCAGTCATAATTTACATAGTTTTTCTGTCCTACTAATACTTCCAAGATGGAATAATTGTCCTATTTTATTTAATCCTTGTCTAGAACTTTAATAGAATCTTTCCTTTGAACCTGTTCTAAATGGGGATAGATACCTTTAAGCAATTCACACTACCTCTTAATTAGTTTTAGGTTTTTAAGCAATAAGACTATTCTAACTAACATTTGCTCCAAGTCTTGTATTGTAGATAACAGATCTATAGAATAAGTGTATAAACAGACAACTGCCTCCCTTTCTTTTCAAAGACCTCTTTCGTCTGCTTTTAAATTATTTTCTGCTCCTTGGCTGTGTTAATATAAGCTAGACCATTAGTTGATTTTCAATGACCCAATAGAAGGGTTGCACAAGGTGGTTACGATGGGGAGATACAGTTATTTAATCCTTTCTCCCTCTAGTGTTTTACTATAATTTGTAGATATATTCATCTGGAAGTAATAAAACGGAAGGGAGAGGATATTTGACTGTAAATTATAATGCTACCCAAAGTTTTATAAATCTGGCTTAAAAACTTTTTTTTATCTAAACTTAATTGTATGTTTCAAACTAAAATTGTCCTTACAAATAATTTTAATCTGCAGAATGGGTAATTTTGTTTTGTAATCAACAATTTATCGTCCATTGTCTTATCCCTTTAGATCGCAGGCAAAAACTATGCATGTTTGTTTATAAAGATCTTGTAAACGGCAGGACAAAATTGACTAAATGTATTTAAGAAAGGCTGTGTATACGGTACTAAAGCAAGCACAAAATTGTTATTGCATATTGCACATTATCTATCTATCTATTTATACCCATTGAAATTCGCGCATTTTTTTGCCGCGTAAGTTTATTGAATATTGCACGCACATGTGTAAGAGTATCTATCTATTTATAAAAGCATTTTGCCGCTTATTTTTGGTGCAATTACTATAAAGATTGGATTTGGTCCGTCATTCATAAAACATAGTTTCTGCGCAGATTAAAGTACATACGCAAATATTAGATAGGTACGCCAAAATTTGGTGACACCACAACACCCCACTCCATTATAAAACCCACCAAAGGTTCCTTAGAATGGAGAACTCAATCGGTGCAACAAGATCTTAATTGACGTAAAAACCTATTAATTTATATAAGAGGATATTTACTGAATATTCCATAAAAACCGTCGTATTTTTCTATTATTTTTAGTTATAGTTCATTTAATCTATCGAAGCTATACAACATGATGTAACTTTTAAAGGATTCTATATTTGATTATTTGATTTCTATATTTGAAGCAAGTATACATTTTATTGGCTATATCTTAACTATGGTAATGAGTAATGTAGTAATGAGGCTGAATAGCAAAACAGTTTGTAAAAAAAATTTGCTAAAAAATCATTAAACCTCTAAGGGCTTTTTGGGTTCCTGATCAACTTCTACTAATCCCACAGGCAACCAACCATTTGATAGCACGACCTTTTTCTATAAGTCATGACCTTAAATTAGTTGAACCTATTTTTGGGCCAATGAAATCCAAAAATAAATGTTTGGCAATAGTAAGTTTATATACGTATCCGTGGAAAACAATTAGCTGTTACAATAGCATTGTTTACGCTTAAAATAAGATTGTCATCAAGCTTTTATTCATAATCATATTTCTAAATGAGAATTCTTTGTAACACTTTTGAAGGAATGATTTTTCTATTTTTTGGGTAAAAAAAACAAAATAATTAATTTTGGCAACGTAAGGTTAAGGAGTGCTAAATACATTAAAAGATTAAAAATAGAAAATTGGGCAAAATCCTTTCAAATTTGAGGGAACCAATCCTCCCCCCCCCCTGAATTAGTTTAAGTCTAGCATCTACGACAGGGAGGGAATAAAATAGCCTGAAACCACCCTAAGCGCCACAATAAAAGCGCCTAAAGCCATCTTAGGACCTATGGTAACTTGTGAAGCTTCTCTAAAATAAAGAACTTATTCAGTAATTATATAAATCTTAAGCTTCAGACAATTAAAAACATTACTACATTATATAATAGTATTTGTGGGTGGGGGGGAGGAGAGTTAATGGTCCAATTCAAGTCCAAAGGATTTTTCCACATTTTAAGTAGAAAATTGTTTAAATAAAAGAATTGAAAAGTGACAAAAAATTAAAAAGGATAGACGAAACAAAAAAGGTATAAGATTTGGTAACAATGTTGGTTATTTAATTTGAATGATAATTATAACATAAAAAGATGTGATTGACTTTCTATGTGTATATGGGATAAATTATTTACCCCTATTTTGATAAGCAAAATGACCCCTTAAGTATGTTTCAATTCTTTGAAGAAAATCACTTTGCATAGACCATAGTTTTTAAGCCAACAAAAGGTGTAATGTTTATAATAGTTATTTCTCGCATCGTATTATAAACGGCTTTCCGCGGATATAGAATGTACAATTATAAAATTAAATCTAGTATTTTTAGCCCCGAGGTGCCGAAGGCACCGGCTAAAAAACTGTACATTTTTATATTCGTAGAAAGCTGGATATAATACGATGCTAGACATAGTTTTTTCGTATGGATGAGAACCGGTTCCTATGCACCGGATTCGAATTTTATTATGCTATTTTGATAATGATATTATGGACATTTACATCTCTATTTATAATACTTGTGATAGAATCTAAAAGAATATAAAAATTTGCAAGAATAAAAACAACAATTATGTTTATACATTCCAGACAATGATTTATTTTAGCAAAATTTTAAGTCAAAACAAGGAAGACAACATCCATATGTAGCGAAGCACAAATAAATTTTCATATTATTATACTGGACGGTGGGCCGTACACGACAATACCTTAGATATAGAGCAGCTGCGTTACTAAAAATTTGGTATCATGGAAAGAAAACGAAGTAGCGGTTTTCGTCGTATTTTCAAAGTAGCTTTCCTCCTGTTTCTAGCTCAGCGGTGCCTATTTCCTTACCCTGCAGGGCATTCATTATCATTTACCTAACCTAACCTAAAAGAACCTATCAAACGCTACTGTAAAAATACGACGGAACCCGCTACTTCGTTTTCCTTCAATGATCCAAAATTTTTGCTGCTTCGAATCCACATCTTAAAACAATGCAAGAACATTTAATCAAAATTAATTGAATTTTGCAACAAGGCCTGGTTTCTAGAGGTTTCTAGCTGCCTTATTATCACAGTACCAATGGCGTGAGGGGTCATGCATCCATATTTGTCAGAGGTCCAAGATTGATCCGACTGCTGCTATGTTAGGCGCGTTAAAACATAAGGCTTAAGCTAATAAACCGTTTTTTTGCACTGTAAAAATTTGATCTTATGGGACTTACAAACAAAGGATGTTTAATCAAAGTATTGCTTTTATTAAGAAATAGTTTTTATCAAAATTCAACAAAATTCTACAATACCAAAAAGGGGTTTCTATTTGGTTATTACATAAATTATCTATAATACAAAGTAGCTTGATGTCTGTCCGTCTGTCCGTCTGTCCGTCTGACCGTCTGTCCGTCTGTCTGTCTGTCCCTTAAGATCTTGGTAACCACTGAACCGATCGGATTCTACTCTTCAGGGAATATACCTACTGGTCCTGTGGTGGTTTTAGGCTATTTTCTTGGGGGATGGGACACCCCCAACCCCCCCAAAAATAAAAAAAACCAACCCCCCAAATTTTTTTTTTTTACATTTTTTTGTAAAATCTCAGTAACTGCTGATCAAATTGGGCTCTACCCTTCTGGGAATATACCTACTGGTCCTCTGGTGATTTTAAGCTATTTTCTTGGGGGGTGGGACACCCCAACCCCCCAAAAAATAAAAAAATCCCCACTTCCAAAATTTTTTTTTTTAATTTTTTTAAAACAAAAACCATTAATTGGGGTGGGGGAACCCCACTGCAACATGGGGCGAAGCCCCCATGAATCCCCCCCCCCCGAAAAAAAAAATCAAAATATTTTTTTTTAATTTTAATTTTTGTGTATGCGAACAACCTAGGTCTTATTTTTTACGAATTGAAATTTTTGTGTATACGGCAAACAACCTGGGTTTAATTTGTACAAATTAAAATTTTTGTGCTTAAAGGCACAACCTGGGTTTAATTTTACCACAGAGTAATTAAACAAAGAATATTTTTTTGAATATTTCTATTAAGGAGGGATGACTTCCCAAAACTATATAGGGCGAAGCCCCTAGAGGCTAGGGGCGAAGCCGCTAGTGACTAATAAAGAACGAAATACATTTTATTCTTTCAATGATTTTCTTTTAAATTTTGAAGTAATTTTTGTGTAAGGTCGGTTAAAAAATAATTCAAATGACTTTTGAATCGGGTTAAGATGAAGATAAGTGGCATGTCTTCTTGAAAACGGGGACTCTTCATTTTTTTTTACTTTAACAAGGACAATTAGTTTCATATAAAGGAAGGTTTGATTTTAGTCCTTTTATCATAATAGAATTCGTATTCAGCTGTTTCTTTAAAGCAAGCCGCCGGCTAGGTTGGGTAGCAATCAAAATATATATTAATCTACTGTTGAAAGCAACTGATGGCAGCTGGATTAGTTCAGCCGCAGTCAGAGCAGGTTTTAATCGTATAGCCGCTAAATGATATTCATAAAAAATTAATAATTTTTTTCTAAACTGGACAAATACCCCCCCCCCCAAAAAAAAAAACACTTTTTACTTTTTCTTTTGAAATCTAAAATGAAAAAAATTGGTTATTTAAATAAATTCCCCCATCCTCAAGGCCTCTAGAGGCATCGCTACTAGTACTTTTAAAAACAAATTGTAATTGTAAATAAAATATTTGAGTCAATGACTTTGTTCAAATTATTAAGCATCTTATAAGGCTACATACAAAATGACGTCATAATATACAATCAAAGTGTATACTGGCCTATTATTGGTCTGATTTGCTAAGCTCCGCTATTATTTGATGATGCCATCCTTGTTGTTTATTGCATGTCACATAGCCTTTAAAGCCAAATAATAGGGTGTTCTAACAATATAGATACTTATAAACTTTGACATACAAATCCAAACACCCTGGGTGTTAAGTTAACATCCATTAGACATCCAACTCTTTGATTGTGTGACCTTTTTCTGAGAAGTTCTAACTATGTATGGTAATGAGTTGCGCCTGTTTTGGGTAAATGTTAGCAAATTATATTAAGCACCAGCTTAATTTTCAATCTAATGTCCCCTCTCTTCCTTTAAATAACAAGCTCTAGTCTTGTAATATGTCCAATCTTCATACATATTTGTGGAATTGTCGCAACACTTTTAAACAGTAGGCCAGGCCCTTTGTGAGGTAAGCAATCAATTTTACAATCTTTTAGCCAGAGGTGTGCACAGGAATTTTAATGGGGGGGACGGATGAGGGGGGATGGGTAGGGGTAATAAGCTTTCTGCCACTTTTTACCCTTTAATAAATTCATTTTTAGAGTTTATGTAGACTATTTGGAATCAATAACGTAATTTATCTCGTCTATGTGTTAATTGAAAGTAGTTTTGACTGATATATTATAGACAATATTGTATTCTATTGGAATTATAACTGCATACTTATATCAATATCTTCAAATTTTTTAAAAGAAAAATATGAGTGTTGGGGGTCTAAACCCCCTAGGACAAACCTAAAATGTACAATGAAAATCATATGTTTTATCCCTCCGTTCATGCAATAAGAGTGTTCTTTTTCTATTACCAACAAAATCGATGTTTCAAATGAAAATCTATAAAATGTCATCCAAGACCACTTGTCTAATGCCCTAAAACTGTGAATGTTGATGTACACAGTATGATAATTACACGTCGATAATAAATCAAAAAGGGTCACCTTTACCTAATACTATATAGTCGATATAAACTATAGGATATGCATATTCATATCAGATTTGACTATTTTTTCAATGTGTAACATTATCTGTATAGCAAAAACACCACGTACTCATAATAATAAATAGCTACTTACTGACTTTTAAAAAGGGTTGCAAAAATAAAGTTAGAGTATAGAGGTGTCGAGGTCTTTGTGATAGCTCTATAATATATGGTCATATACCCTCGACCCCTCTATACTCTAACTTTATTTTTGCAAACAGGAATCTAAAGGGATATGATAATGGCGGTTAAATTGAAGTGCAACCCAATTGATGATACACATAATTACCATTTATGTAGATTATTATTATTGGTTAAAACGTTTGAACAATCAACTTAAAATTAACCAATCAAAATTTACTGAAGTCCCCAAACTTTTTAAGCCAACGAATAAGAAAACGTTAATAGAAAACTTTGGGGACTTCTGCAATAAAAAGCCAACTTCACCTCCCTTCCTGATTGCAACCAGTCCTATGGATATTTTTCATAAATGTTTGAAAATAAGGACATATTTAGTGCAGAAATTTACAAGCAGACAATAAACTGTTGTACATTGAGGCAGGGGCACATAAAAGACCAAGTTATACAGAAGCTGTACTACTATAAAACAATGTTAGAAATCATTTTTTTAACCTTAAAGTATAACACTTTTTAGGATCTAACATTATATGAAAAATTGCTTTCGAAAGTCTAATATAATTTTGCGTTATATATATTTATCCCTGTCAATCTGGTTTTTGGGGTTTTTGTAGTTTTGGTGGGATTAAGTTGGTATGTTGATAGTCAGTTTGGATTTATTTTAGCTAGGTATATAAAAAGTAAGGTTTTTGTTTGTCCATAATGTGACACTTATATTTGGAAAGCTTCACATTAATATAAAGATGGTTTAAGGCTATTTAATTCTTGGATACGGTAACGTGTGGTTAACGAAATTTTATTAGACAAACAATAAAAATAACATACTAGGTACTATTTATAATAGGATTTAAAGGGATAAGACAATGGTGGAGAAATTGATGTACATCCCCAATGATGATAAACAAAATTATGCATTCTGTAGATTATAATTAATGGTAGAAACATTTGGACAACAATGAATTAACTAATCATGATTCAATAAAAGTCCTTAAATTTGTCAGGGCATCGAGTAAGAAGACGTTATTGTAAAACTTTGGGGACTAGAGCCATTGACCAATCATTGTTATATTATGAAATGTAGGAAAATGGTCAATTTTTTAATCAACATTATGTCAGAACATTATTGATTATTAGCGGTGTGTATTCGCTTCCGTATATCATTACATTAACTTTCGCTAAAAGATATTTTAGTAGAAAGGTAGGGGACATTAGCAGGGATCTAAAGGGATAAGACAATGGCTGATAAATTGTTATACATCCCAAATGATCATACACAAAGTTACCCCTTCAGTAGATTAAAATTAGTGGTTGAAACGTTAAAACACTCAACTTAATGATACATCCAATCAAAATTCACTTAAGCCCCCATAGTTGTTAAGCCAACGAATAAGAAAATGTTATTATATAACTTTGGGGACTAGTGTAATAAACAGCTCATTGTCCCTCTCTCTCCGAATGTATGAACATAATGAATAATAAAGCGATTATGACTTAAAATCATTCATTTTCAGCTCTTATCTAAAATTATATCATAGATTGATGTTTTTTTAGCATCCTAAGTTTTAATGGTAGGCTTTTTACTTTATGATAAGTAGGAAAGATGTAAATAAAGAATAGCTTTTATCGTTAATTTAGGCATGTTATACGTAACTTGTCCTATCGATATCAAACTATGCATAGTAAAATATTTGAAATAATGATACTTGGGACAACAAGGTTTATTAAAAATGTAAGTATGTCCTTAAAAATATACTGTTTTAAAGCAGTTTTGCAACAAATTTACATATAATTATATAAATTAATATTCTACTTTTGAAAATTCTACAAGTTAAAATTTTCATTTGTTACAACGTCTGATTTAATGGCTTTGCTTTTATTGATGTTGTAATCCTTGTCTTAATTTGTTCAACCAAGTAGTGTCCAAACTTTTTAACCAATAATTTTAATCTAAAGAAGTGATAATTTTGTTGGATGTCTTATCCATTAAGATTCCTGAATAATAACACTAAAATATTTCATTAAAAAGTTTGAAAACGGCCGATACTCAATCATTTTCTATCAAAACATAGCGTTAATTAATATGTATCTTTAGAAATTTTTCAGATATGCATCTATATTGATTTTTTTAAAATTTGATATCTTATTTGGGTAAAATTTTAATTCATTCAGATCAGGGATCTAAAGGGATAAGACAATGGCCGATAAATTAATGTACATCCCCAATTAAGAAACACAAAATTACCCCTTCTGTAGATTAGAATTAGGGGCTGAAACATTTGAACACCAAATTTAATAAAGCAACTAATCAAAATTCATTAAAAGTCCCTAAAGTTGTTAAGCCAACGAATAAGAAAACGTTAATATAATACTTTGGGGACTAGTGTATAAAACAGCCCATTGTCCCCTCGCTACCTGGTTTTTAAGTCTGTGTCTTTCTGTCAGAAGTATTTATTTTCTCGACTCCTATTCAAGATAGACAGTTGAAATATTATTGAGAATCTATATTAGAATGAGCATCCAGTATATAACTTACTTAGTCTGTCGGTCTATCAGTAATGCTTTAATCTGAACAACTGCTTTAAGTTTTAGGTACTTATATTAAATCTTGATTGGTCGGTAAAAACTGACGGTGTTTCCAAAGCTTTTAACAAAAAAATTAATCTGCAGAAAGAGTATTTTTGGGGTATAGTCCCTTTCGTAACATCGCACCTTATGGGGCGATTCTTCGTATTTTTTACAGTAGCTTTTCTCCTATTTCTAGCGCCTGCTGTGGGCTCTATCCCTGCGGGGCCAATTACCTAACCCTGGTGGGCAATAACCTAACACAATATAACCTAACCTAACCTAAAATAACCTATAAAAAGCCATTAAAAAAATAAATCAAATATCCTCTTATGGGGCGATGTTACGAAAGGGACTATTCCCTATTTTTTATATCATCTTTGTGATTGTACGTCAATGTATCGTCCATTTTCTTATCCCTGGAGATTCCTGTAAATAACCAGGAAATCCTAATCAGCCAATTTTTGGTTAAACGTCGTGACGTAATGGACTTACGGACGGACATAGAAACAGAATAGAGACAGTCATTCTTGAAAAAAACGTCAAACTTAAGATGTTAAATAGAGAATAGTGGCAAGGCCTAGGCCAACAAATAGGCATATTGCATTAAAGTATTCGTTTCAGATAAAGACCAAATTGTGTCAAAAATGATCCATGTGACGTCATAAAAATTAAGGAATTATCAATCTATTTTTTATGGGTTTTCTTTCCCTCTCCCTCATTTTTATGACGTCACATGGATCATTTTTTATACTATTTGGTCTTTCGACAGTGTCAACATTTTTTACAGGATGGTTAATGTTATCTTATAGAAATGCATATTTTCTTTCTTCAGAAAACATGTCCTTGCTCAAAGAAGTATGGATAGATCTATAGGATATGAGAAAGCGATACATATCTGAACAGTACGGTAGTAAAAATTTTAAAGTGTGCCTTTTCTATAGTAATAAATTTATGTCTTTCTTAGTTGTAAAGCTAATCAATAATTCAAAATGTCAGTAAGTCTCAATCTTGGGGGGGATACCGACTTTCTCTTGGGATATTTTGGATTTTTAAAAATTTTCCCTCTTCAAACTCCATTCCATCTAGTTTATAACCAGCTTTAAATTTGTATATTTGGTATATTCATTCTACGCTTTTAAGAATACTGTCAAACTTGTATAGATAATTGACATAAGAGGGCTTGCAAATAATCTGTATCAGCTGATAAGATATTTTACGCGGATTTTTTTATAACCAAGAACTATATTATAATAAATACCTTCTTCGTATAACCGTCTTGATCCCAAATTCTTAATCAATTAGTATAAAACGAATTGTTTCCTTTATTATTGGTATTTAGAATATATCATTTATTAAAAAACATCACGACCTTAAAAAAAATATAACCCTTTTGTCTCTAAATTGTTTACTAACTGTTCATATTTTTATCTAACTGTCTATCTTCTTGTCTATTTATCTATCTATTAATCTAGATTTTAACTAATAATCTATCAATCTATCTACTTATTTATTCAAACTTGGATCTATCTATATAACTGACTATCTGACTATCTATCTATCTATCTATCTATCTATCTATCTATCAATTTATCAATCTATCTATCTTTTTATCTATATTTTTATCTACCTATCTATCTATCTATCTATCTATCAATGTATCTACCTGCACAAGGTTTGTCCTCACACCCCTGGTACACGACCTCAGTCTCTCCGCTACAATTGCCAACCCGTCCGTCAGAACGTTCAACACGACGCCTGAAATAGTATATTGTATGGTAGGTGCGTTATTAAATCAACATCATATTTTTTATTGGTTTAAAAGCCTCACTCTATACCAGTGTCTTTTATATCAGGATTATCTATCCATTTATCAATATCTTATATTAGATAACCATCTAGTTCGTTTTCTATCTTTCTTTTCTATCTATATCTTTCTTTATGACTATCCTATCATATAAAGTAATAAGTTTTTTTCTGTCTGTAGCAAAGGATCTCGCTAACTAACGAACATTTATGGTTCTCCTTTGAAGTAAAGTCCTAAGGTGGTTTTAGGCTATTTTTTGCCCATCCATAACCCATTGATTATAGAGCCCCTAGATGCTAGGGGCGCAGCCACTTTTTTAAATTAACGAAAAGAAAAGAATTAATAAACAAGAAAATATGACAGAAACACAGATAGACAAATACAAAAGAGTTACAGACAAAATAAAAACAAAAAGTTCAACAGACTAAAAGATTAGAATAAATATTTTTTTAGAGAACCCAGACTGTATAAATAGAACGAATGCGTTCAATATTAGTGAAGCTTATTAAACGATGTGATCAATATAAAGGCTATCTTTAATGGAGAGGGACAACAAAAAATTGGGGACTGGATCTTTATGATAGGTCCCAAGGCACTCACATCCCAATTATTAAAGACAACCAACCCTTTAATTGTACGAACTTTGACTGTAAGTCCTAATGAGTTGCGCCTGTTCTAAGGCAAGAAAATCCACTTACTCATGCTATTAATTTTGTGCATCTATCTTAACAGCAGTAGGTAAAACTTATTATGTTTTAGGTTATGAAGTGGTTTGGGCTGAGATTCGATCTCATCACCTCCCCAACGCTCTGCAGGTTTTGGGAGAGAAGAAAAGAAAAAGAAAAAGAGGAATGAAGAGTAGGGAGTGATAAAAGGGGAAGTCAAAATGAAGAGAGAGAGAGAGAGGGAGTACCGAATAGAAAGCAGTGCTACTAAAGAGTTCTTATAAAGTGGCTTCGCTAATATAAACGTTGCATAGAGAAACATCGTAATCTTTTTTTTGTAATTTTAGGACTCGAAACCGATACGTTCTGGCGCGACCCAGACTAAATTAGTCATTGAAGTGCCTATGAAAGGGTGGAAGCCTGTTTATTTAAAGTTTAAACATTTGAATAATCACCATGACAAAGCAGTCATATATAAATAATGGTGTGAATACATTTCTACACATGTATACAATTATCAGAACAGCAAAGTATTTAAATAGCGCAAACTTTTAGACTAATATATATTTTTTTGTCTAGGGTCACTTTAATAAAAGTATTAGGGTAAAGAAAATAGCCTAAAACAATTCCAAAACTTAAATTTAGAAATAAAATTAGCCATCGAAGGACATATGTAAAGATTTCCAAAAATGGAGAACTCAATCAGTTTAGTTGTTAGCTACAGACTAGCGGCTACGTCCCTAGAAGCCTCTAAAGGTATTTAAAGTAGAAACTATAAGAAGCTTCACTGTAAAGGAGAACCTTATCGGTTCTGCGGTTAGCAAGATCCTTCGCTACAGACAAAATATCTTAATACTTTATATAATACTAGCGGCTACGACCCTAGAGGCCTCTAGGGGCACTTGAGGAGAGAGTTGAATTTAATAATTCAATTTCTTATTTTAGATTTTAAAAGAAAAAGTAAAAATAGATTTGGGGGGGGGGGGTGAAAAAAATTTTTGGGGGGGTGGGGGTGTCCCACCCCCCTAGAAAATAGTTATAAACCTTCCCGGGACCTATGAGAAGCTACCCTGTTAAGGAGAACCCGATCGGTTCAGCGGTTAGCGAGATCCTTCGGTACAAACATACAAACACACAAACACACAGACACACAAACATCCTGTTACTTTATTATAAGGATGATAATAATGTGCGGAAAAAATTGCACACCAAATAAATAATAAGTCAGCGAAGGGGAAATGACATCTGAGAAAAAAAAACTTTTTTTTTCTTTAAAATAAGAAATAGTTCTTTTTAATCTAATAATATGTATTTCCGAAGAAAAAGTTGTATATGATTAATTGTCGGTTTATATGAAATTGCTAAAAAAAAGGTTCCAGGACAAACGCAGGAGTGAACAAACGTCGGAGAGGACACTTACCTAACCTAACCTATTTTAGACCATCTTATAGGTTTGTTAAATGCCTAACCCCTGCGGGGGAATTGTTTGTTCATTCATATCTTAACCTAACCTAATCTGTATAGAAATACTTAATAAAATTAACATTTTAACACTCCTGCGTTTGTCCACTCCGACGTTTGGGACTCTTGCGTTTGTCCTGCAACCAAAATTTGGTGCTTGTTTTTTTCAGATATTATATCCCTGTGAATGGTAAATAATATGATTTCTAACAATAAACACAAATAAAGAGGCAAATAGATAGATAAATGTATACTTAAACAGATAGATAGATAAATCTTATCTATCTATAGGTCTATTTTTATCGTTTTATCTATCTACCTTTCTAAACTTATTACTAATCCACCTATTTAGCTATCTATCTATATAATCTATTCTTTAGTACATATATATCTATTAATCTACATATAATTTTAACTTTAAATATATTTACCTATCTATCTATCCATCATTTGCTATCTATCTATCTATTAGTAGGCTTTCTAGAAATCTAATTATCAATCTATTTAATTACAAATATATTAATCTATCTATCTCTCTCTCAATCTATTTATCACTCTTTCTAATCGAATTCTATCTATCTATCTATCTTTTTCATCTGTCTATCTATCTATCTATTTCAAGAGTCATCCTATAAATATATCTTTCTATTATAGCCCACATATGTATATCTATCTATCCATTAAAACATAACAAAAAAGAATCCTTCCTCGAACCAAAAAAAAACTCAAAATGGCATCTCAGATAATTTATGCTTTATTCAACTTTTTATTTCACGAATTGTAGAGATTTTCAAAAAAAATATAGAAATATTTTCTACACGTTTATACATTTGTGTTAAAATTTTATCATCTATTTATAACTTGAAAAGGTGATTCCTCTAAAAGTTAGGTATATTCTTGTAGTATAGTGTAGTATAGGCAACAATATAATAATTTTCATGATGCAAAGTGAAGGTAGATGGCAGATAAATAGCCTGAAACCATCCTAGGACCTAGGTAAAGCTTTATCAGTTTGTTGACAATTGTTGACAAAACTTACTATTTTATAAAATTGTTATAATTTAGAACCATAATAGTTTTTCTAAAAAGCATAATACCTTTAATAATAGCAAATTGTATTGAAAATTTCTTTTTAGAATTCATTCTCAAATAGGATTTCTTCCTTTTAAATACGCTTTATTAAGTAGACCATATTAGTAAGGGGATATAGGGAGAGAAAACTATTATTTTTAAAGCGAAGCTCTTTTAAAATAAAAAAAAAACAGTTTATATTTATACTATTAATTTTAAACTTTACATGGTGATTCTTATATCAGTTAGGTACGATTTAGAGAGTTTAGCACCTCTATAATCGTTATCAGAATATCCGTATGTTCATTTACAACATGTTGATTTTTAACTTTTTTGATAACAATTTTTCATGTGATGAAATTATCATATTCCTCCAAAAATGTAACTATGTTAAAGCTTCCGGAACGGTTATAAATATTCTTTTTTTAATTTAAAGGGATAAAGGGTAGTTGATCGAGAAACTTGTTTGATTAAAATATTACACTTATATTACAGGTTAACAGTCCGTCGGTTGGACGTACATGCCTTTTTGGCTTACTTACTTTTTCTTTTATCCATGACATTTTTGAACGTGTCATTAACCAATAAGGTTAAGCTGTAGCATACCAATGACATATGAAAATTTTTTGAAAATCTAATGTGTTAGTCCTTTAGAGAAAATCTATTTCAGCATGGCTTCGAAACCGCCGCAGGATTATAACTGGTTCTCTGCCCTACTGAAAAAACATGTATAGCTTTTTATAGGTCCTATGACAAACGCAGGAGTGGACAACCGCAGGAGTGGACAATTAACCTAACCTATTTTAGACCTTCTTTTTAGGTTTCTTTAATGCCTAACCTCTACGGGGGGCTTCGTTGTACATTCATATCTTAACCTAACCTAATCTGTATAGAAGAAATATCTAATTAAATTAATATTTTAACATTACTGCGTTTGTCCTGGAACCTTTTTATACAGACAATTTTCTATGAACATTAAAATAAAAATTCTAAAACTAATACCCCTGGGAAAACAAACTGTTTCATAGTTATAATCTTTTAATTTAAAATCCACGGAATGCTGTCGAAATACGATGCGATTGATAACTATTCTCATTTCTCATTTATATTTCTTTTAAACAGTACTGTTCACCCTTTTATTTAACAACCTTTGTTTTTAGGTCCTTTTTTACTTAAAAATTTCAAACGGCTGTATTTTTTTATTTTTGAAGCAGGAATAAAATTTTTTTTGCAGAAAATGTTAATCTTTATGTAAATTTTATATTTCAAATATCAAAATATAAATTTCAGCGGCCGCAGCTGTACTTGGCAGCTGCCAGCCGCCGCAGTCGGCGGTCGGCGGGAAAACGGCGGTGGATCTTTATGAAAATTTAATACGTTATGTAGACATGTAAGAAAAGCTTAAGTTTAAAATTTGAAGTCTCTAAGTCAAAAATTGCGGCCACAGGAGCCATTTAAAGATTTCTGGAGACCTGGAGGATCAGGACCTGCAGGATCATACCTGGAACCTGAAATTGACTTGAACACCTGTATTTAATATGAGGATGTACTACTAGAGGATATTTTAGTATTTTGGTAAGATAAAAAGCTTTTTTTAAGTCAAAAAAATATTTTTGCTCTTTACCTGGATGACCCTGCCAGGTTTGCTGGCATCCTGTGCCCGCCAGGATGGAGATATTCAAAAAATTCCAACTCTCGGTTATGTGTCATACCCAAACTTAACAAGTCACGCAGTTTGGGCTCTTTATCTTTCACACACAGAAAATGAGATAGAAAAAACCGGATAGGGGGGCGTTCAACGCCTCCCCCCCGACCGTTAAGGGTTAAGGGGCATTGCCACGAAAGAGACTATCCCGATTTTACTAATGTTAGATTTCTTATTAACTTTTTGTCTATTGGCTACATAATTTTCAATTAAGATAACTTTTTCAGCCATGATTTCATATCCTTCATCCAAATTTAACCCCGTTACATCATATATTCAAAAAACTGATTCCTATAGTTATATAAAAGCAAACTATTACAGTACATTTTCGGTCTATGGTGGCCTTATAATATGCTGTGAATCTACTGTGACTGATTTACTTTATAGAAAAAAACTTCCCAATATAAAGACAGGATTCGATTTTCTGTAAATTTATTTCGTTGGCGTTTGTTAGTTTTCTGGAGGGTATAATGTTCAAGTACCTTCCCAAAAACTGTTAAAATGGACTTCAAGAAAAAGGTCATGAAATCAAAACTCTTACAAAATTACCATCTGTAGATTATTATTAATGGTTGAAACGTTTATACACTTAACTTAATGAACCAATTAATTAAAATTCAATTCAAGTCCCAAAATTCCTTAACACAACGAATAAGAAAACGTTTTTTTTTATAAACCTTTGGAGACTAGTGTAATAAACAGCCCAATGTCCCCTCCCTCCTTGAGTGAATAAGCTTTATTTTTCATGAAGAACATCTCTTTTCCTCATTTGAATGGTTGGCCAAAAACTATGTTGAACTAATTCCTAACACACGTCTGCTCAATGGTGTCCTATCATTTCTGCTTAAAAATCAGTAATCTTATGGGATAAGACAATGGACGCAGGAATGAGGTTTAGCCAACAAGGGAAATGAATCTAAAGTTATATTTGGAGGCAGATAAAAAGATCTTTTCTACTGCGAAGCGTTGCCAAACAAAATCACAAAATCCCTAATGATTATAAATATAATCAACCCTTTTATAGATTTAAATTATTGATTGAATAGTTTGGACATTTTATTACCAATAAAAGTATTAAACTTTTAAAGCCACCAAACGAGAAAATGTATTAAAAAACTTTGGGTACAATTTGAGGGATAGCTGTTGAGCTCCTTATATTTTTACATAAAAAGGCCAAATGTGAATTGTTAGATTTGTTCAGACTCAAACATTTTTAACATCCTATTACATTTTATTTCAGTAGTAACCCCCCCCCCCCCCTCTCTTATAATTGGAGATGCGATCCTCAATTTTCAAATTCTTTGAACGTACATATAAGACTTTTACAGAAATGCTTCGCATCCAGACTATCTATCTATGCTTGATATAAAGTTAACACTATATAGAGTAGAATCTAAATATTTGATTGATGTGCCCCTGCAATTATCAAGTAGCATTCAGGCACAAGACACAATTACTTTAGCTAGGCCCAAGGCATTATTTGTATCCTTTTATGCATTCATAGGCCTATCTCTACCTATATAACACCATATATGGGTAATGCTAGCCTATTCATGGTAATTTGTATGTGATTTGATAATATTATATGTTTATTAAAGACATTATGTTTATTGTTAAAGTAACCATGTAACCAATCAGTACAAATATGTATGCCTACAACCATGTCTGATTTACGTCACAAATTAACATACAGACACTTAATTGCACAGACAAACACTAAGATCCTGGTTCTAAACTGATGTTATAGCATGTACCTCTTAAAATAAGTTAGTTATTCATTGACTCTCCTACCATTAACTTCTCTTCTGGCTTTAAAAGGTAATGACTTAGTTGTTTGGCAAGCATTGTAGTTTAAATTTAGGACCCTTGGTACTTAGCATGAATTGAGCTTAGGCCTTATGTTAGAATTCTAACACTTAGCACAATTCACTGCTTGGGACTTAGGGCACTTTTCTGTCCTACACTACTTATGACTTTAACACTTATCCTGTAAATATTTTCATACTTAACTTATTCACTTGTAATATAAATACACTTTATAAAAACATTTTCCTTCCTTAATACTTAATATACTTATATAATTCCGATCGAATATCAAAACCAACCATTTATTCTTAGGTTAAAGCAATATAATACTTCGCGTGGGTCTTTTGTTGAGCTTCCACCAGCTCAACCAAATTCGTATTATACTTGTGGGAATAGAGGGTTAAGCATTCTAAATAAACGAACCGACGATGAGAATGTCTATGTGTATTGCAGATAAAGTAGGTTTTTAGTAGTACTCATAGAAGAGCGGTCTCCATACCTAAATTTGGACAAATGCCCCATTCGCACTAACATAATGGATGTAGAATATACGTGAATATATGACAGGAGAAAAACTGTCGTTTATTTGTCAGTTAAATCATTAAGTAGATGGGGATGGGATGGGGTAAAGGGCTAATTTTAGCCTGCTTCGAGTTTCACTTTTTTTGAGAATATGATAATCTGGTGTAAGATCCATGTAATGATATATCAATTCCTTTAAAACTTTGTTTTTAAATAGAATTAAAAATGTCCTACAATTATATTAAGGTAAAGAATTGCTACGGTTGTCAACCACAAAATATCATTACTTAAAGTTTGAATATAATACAAAAATAATATCATCAATGGGAAATTATATTTATACAAAAAAAGCGTTGTATTATTGTGTTTAACAAATCTGGGAAGGGGGATTTTAATACGCCCTATTTAAAGTTTTTGGGATGTTACAAATCATTTTTTGGCAAAATAGTTTCGTGATCCTCAATGTATAGGCTGAGAGAGAGAGGGGACAATGGGTTGTTTACTACACTAGTCCCCAAAGTTTTAAACTAACGTTTTCCTATTCTTTGGCTTAACAACTTTGGGGACTTTAGTGAATTTTCGTTGGTTTGTTTATTAAGTTGAATGTTCAAACGTTTCATACACTCATTTTACGCTACAGAAGAGATAATTTAGTGTATCATCATTGAGGGTGTACATCAATTTATCGGCCATTGTCTTATCCCTGTAGATCCTCCTATGGATAGGACTTTGAAACAGTTTTTCAAACTTCATTTTCAAAAATATCAAAAGTTTTCAACGTTGGAAGTTTTGTCTTGAAAGATCTCTGAAACTACTGACAATTTAATATTATTTAAATATAATTTAAATCTAAAATTGTTTATTTTACTGGCGGACATATTGACTTATTTTAGTTATAGAATAGATGCCCTGTTTTAAAAAATCCGCCATATTATTTAAACACTATTTTTTATACAAATTCTTCACCTATCAACGTTTTGTCTGTGGTGTTTTTTCAAAACTACAATAAAATTGGAATATAATGGCAAAAAGGCTTTTGTTAGATGGAGATAGTTGAATTAACTAATAATGAATCTTCCCCCAAAACATCAAACTATTTCTGCCTCAATTAGTTTAGGAGTAAAGATTTCGCTGAAATTTATCTTAATAAATTTTGTACTACAAAATGACGAATTTTGAGAAAATTATTGGTCACCCACTCTCCTATTTTTTTTTATGTATATCTAGAAAAAAGAAATAAAAAAATTGATAATCCTAATATTATAAATGTATAATATTGGTTTTATTGTATTCTAAACATCTTGATTTTTATACTTTATAAACAGTCCTTTTTAAGATTTTTATTCTGCTATGAATATTATTCAAAATACTAAATACAAAAAAATGTATATAAAGTAGTTGAATGTTTGTGTGTCTGTCCATTAAACCAAACATCTCAAAAATTTTATGGCGTTTTCCCTTAAAGTAACTTGTTAAGCATAGAAACACCTCACACTTTCTCCTTATTTTTGAATTTTCGTTTGTTTTCTGTATTTGCTTCTTACTTTAGTAAGTAGGGAGAGAAATTCATTCCAAAATTAAACACGTGACATAATAAAAATGAGAAATTATCCATCTCTTTTTTAGGTGTTCTCTTTCCCACTCCTCTCATCTATTATCTCCCACATTTTTATGACGTCACGTGTCTGATTTTTGAGTGACTTTCTCCCTCTACTTTTAGGTAAGGTTAGGTAAGAATAAATTGATTACTAGGTAGCCCTGCAAGGTTAACGCACCCCAAATATAGGCCCTGTAGGGATAGGGCCCCCTCACCAGAAAAGCTGAGCATGATTCCTTGTCAGGGTTTAGGCTATTTTCAATGAGAAGAGGCATAAATAAAGTAAATATGATATAACTTGAATGATAATGTTGACCTTGTTTGCCAAAAAAAGTTTCTTAATATCATTTTTAATTTGGGTCTTTTTTGGACAACTTAATTTTTATTTGTTTCAAAAGAAAAAGTTGGTATTTATCTTATTTTTGTAACTTAATAACATAGGTTCTTTTAAATTATATATTTTCATTTTAATTTTAATTTTGTAATGCAATCTCTGACTATCTATCTATTTATAAAAGCGAAGGTTTTTCTATAATTAGGGTAAGTCCGTACGTCACGGCCAGTTAGCTATTTCATTAATTTAGGCAGGTCAAATTAATTTGAAATTTGATAATGATTCCTATAAGCGTAACAAGTTTATAATCGTATATATATTTAAAACATGCTGCTTTTTAATTTTTTGACAACAAAATTTTTGTATGTTATAATTATCCTATTCATCTGATTTTTGAAATACTGAATCCTATTACCACAAGGTAAAATATTATAAGAGAAGCATCTTTATAATCAAGTGAATGTTAACTTAACCAGTATCATGTATTTACGACGTTTTGCAACAAATTTACTTACAATTTTGTTTAGACTAATGCATCAATATTCTGCTTATTCAGTTCTTACACTCTACAAGTGTATTGTTCGTTTGTCTTACCGTATCAGACCTTCACTTTTATGAATACTGTCATCCTTGTCTGTACTATACATGATGTTATCTTTTTATCTACAGGGATCTCGAGGGATAAGACAATGGAATAAAAAAACAACTAACATTTCCGATGATGATAAACAAAACTACTTCTTCTGCTGATTAACATTATTGGTTGGAAAATTTATACAAAATTTGGACATCAAGAATTAAGAAAAGAACACAAAGTTTTTAATTATTAAAACTTTTGGTACCCCCAGTAAAATTTACATTCCAATGTAACCTCGCTCCACCATCTTTCTTTCTATATATTTATTTATGTATAAAAATGCATGAAAATAACTGCAGATGTGTATTAGTGTAAACCTAAAGCGTACTATAGACAATTTCAAGAATTATATAAATAAGGTAACAAATTTATTCTACAACCCTTCTACCGCCTTATAATTCTGTAATATAATACTAGCCCCACCTACCATTTTTAAAAGCGAAGCTTTTCTATAATTAGGGTCAGTCCGTCCGAGATAGATAGCTTTTATTCGTTAATTTAGGCATGTTAGAATTGTCTTACCTATTTTAAACTTTGCATGATGATTCCTGTAGTAGATAGGTACGATTTAGAAAGGCAGCAACTCTATAATCATTACCAGAATGTCCGTTAGTCTATTTTAAACATGTTGATTTTTCTACTTTTTTAACAGCAAATTTTTATGTGACCTAATTATCCGTTTGATCTGATTTTTGGTATATTGATTCCTGGGACAACAAGGAACATTATTTTAAGCGAAGCACCTCTATAATTAGGTCCTAAAAATGTAAGTATGTCCATGAACATTAACAAATTTACTTACAATTTTGCTTCGACTCTTATATTTTTATATTCTGATTATTTAGTTCAGACACTATACAGGCGTTAATGTCCGTTTGTCCTACCGTTTCAGTGCTTCGCTTGTTGTCATCCTTGTTTAAGTGAAAGTCATCCGCTTGTAATTTGATGCGATACTCTAACACCCAAGGATATTAGGTTAAGTAACATCTAACAGACATCCAACACTTTGATTACACGATCTTTGTCTAGGAAGTCCTAACTGTGCATGTAATGAGTTGCGCATGTTTATTGGCCAAGGCATTCTCCCTATTCTAACTATTTACATTAAGCACCTGACATAGCAGCAGTAGGAACAATTTTTGACGTCTTTAGTTATGGCACGGTTTCGGGCTGAGATTCGAACTTATTACCTTCCTGGCGATGATTAATCTAGTGATTTTCAATTCAAAAGTAAATATTCCTAATTCCAGATACATATATATAAGGGAGGGAGGGGACATTAGGCTGTTTATTATACTAGTCCCCAAAGTTTCATAATAGAGTTTTCTTACTCGTTGGCTAATCTACTTTGTGCAACTTCTGATCGGTTGTTTCATTAAGTTGCGTGTCCAACCGTTTAACCACTAATTTT
>NC_137273.1:36738743-36786243 GCF_053477335.1 Acartia tonsa
CTCCCCTGAAATAAAAAATTTATTATTATTTTTTTTAATGGGGGGGGGGGGGTGGAGGTTGATATTTGATATATTCAAATGTCGAAATGAAATCAAAAATCTGCCATGTGACGTCATAAAAATGAGGGATTATCCATATCATTTTGAGGGGTTTTCTTTCCCATTCCTCCTCTCATCTCGCTCATTTTTATGACGTCACATGGCTGATTTTTAAGACACTTTGTCCAGTTACTGAAATAATGTATTAAATGTTGCTTAAACTGTCGATATGTTAATATTATGTCAGCCAAGGCCACTTTTTATCAATTCAAAGAGTCGACATAAACCCTTAAAATTGCATGTCAAAATTCCAATAGTTTTGATAGAGGATATACTACAAAACAATGCTTTTTGTAGTGAAAAAATGTCAATTATGACCTCTGTATTTTCCTAGTATATTGTCGACACAATCCAATGTAATTGTTTGTCACTAGAATCCTTCTAGGTTTAACAGAGATAGAGAGAGAGATAGAGAGAGATAGAGAGAGATAGAGAGAGAGAGAGAGAGAGAGAGAGAGAGAGAGAGAGAGAGAGAGAGAGAGAGAGAGAGAGAGAGAGAGAGAGAGAGAGAGAAAGAAAAAGAGAGAGATAAAGAAAGAGAGAGTGAGAGAAAAAAGAATAAGAGATAAGATAGAGAGAAGGAGAGAGAGAGAGAGAGAGAGAGAGAGGGGGAGAAAGAGAGAGAGAATGAGAGATGAGATAGAGAGAAAGAGAGATAGAAGGAGAGAGAGAAGGAGAGAGAGAAGGAGAGAGAGAAAGAGTTAAAGAAGGAGAGAGAGAAAGAGAGAGAGAGAGAGAGAGAGAGAGAGAGAAAGAGAGAGTTAGACAGAGAAAGAGAATAAAAAAACAAAGAAAAGGTGAAATAGAAAAAAAGAAAGAGCGAGAAATGGAGAGAAATAAAAAGGTCAATTTGTTAAGTATATAAAAAAACAGGGAAAAATGTATTCTTAAAAACGCAGCAATAATAGGTTAAAGTTATCTTATATTAAAAACATAGGTGGGTAAAGTCTTATACAGAAGAATACAGAAATTATTATGTCATATTCAGTAAATGTTTGAAGAACAATAGGACAAGTATAATTTAAAAGTTTCTGATAATGTTAAAAAAATAATTATATTTAAGTGCCAAATAGTTCACATAGTCAAAAGTCAATGTAGAAATATGAAAAAATATGTTGATATATCAGCCACAAATCAGACGGACGGACAGTTATTATTATATAGTAGCTTCGCTACTAACAAACAAAACAAAGAAATTACAAAACTAGGCATTTTGAATTTTTAGCAATGTTGCCAATATCGCAGTTGGGGGGTTTTAACTAGATAGGAATATTACATCAGTACAAGAAAATAATTTTGCTTCCAAATTTTCCGCCAATCAAGATAACTATGTAAAAGTGTGTAGTAATTATATAAAGTTAAAAAAAAATAATAAATGTAACCAAGATATTTAAGCCAAACAATGTGAGAAATTATTTATAAAACTTTGGGTACCACTAACATTTACAGCCCAAAGTCCCCTCCCTCCCTTATTTATTTATTCAACCCGTCAAACCCTGTTGAATTAACTCTATTATAAAAATTTAATGTAATATCAACGTAATGTAAAAATTGGCAAACTGGCGAAATATTAAATATTTTGCATAATGATTATTTAATAGTGTTATACATTTATTTTAATCTATTAAAATCGGGGATCTTAATGGATAAGACAATGAAATATAAATAAATCCTCAATTTTATTAGATTAAACAATTTAACATTTAATTAATTTTATTATAGTTTTAGTTAGGTTAAAATCATCCTATTTATTTTAAACCTTTTATTGAGATTTCTGAAAAATATACATGTAATCAACAACATAACGATTCCCATAACGATTAAGTTTTAAAAGAAGAATATGTATGAAATGGCCGTTTGTTTTATCGTCTGCTTTGTTGAGCTTTGCTTTGATAGACGTATACAGTTAGAGTAAAACAAACTTAAGAGAGAGGGTTAAATAACTGTATGTCCCTTTTTCCGAGGTCCCTCTGTCGACTTTCAATTGATTCTTTGAAAATCAACCAAAAGTATCGTTAGTATTAACACAGCAAAGTCGCCGTAAGAGAGTAGTATGCACTTTGCTAGCAGACGTAAAAGATCCCCAACAGGAGGATCCAGGTTGTTGTCTGGTTATACATCTATATACTATAGATTTATTCCTTAAAGTATTAATCTATTGTTTAACAAATACTGAAAATACAAGTTTCTTAAAGGAAAAGACAATGAACAATGAATTGATATACAATTGCCATTGATAATAAACAAAACCACCTTAACTGTAAGGTAAAACTATAGTTTTGGAACCAACTAAAATGACAGCGGAAAGTGTCATGTGTGACGTCATAAAAATAAGACTAAAAAGAAAGGAGGAGAGGAGAAGTGGAATAAGAAAGCTTTAAAAAAGAAATGGATAATAGACGTATTTTTATGACGTCACACTTGACACTTTCCGCTGTTCCCCAACTAATCAATATTCAATTAAAGTACCCAAAGTTTTGTAGTCAACTAATAAGGTAAGGTGGGTACAAGTGTAATTTTCAGTTCAATGTACCCCTCCCTCCATGATTGTGTAAACCAAATACTGAATAAAAGGTCTTTCTTTAAAAACCCTTGTTGTGTTTAAGGAGACCAGCCATTAAGCTTAATTCTGGCCATTTATCAATGCGTACTTTTATTGTTTTTTTTTGTTTTTTTTTATCGAAGAAGCTCCGTTAATAGCTTATAGGGCAAGAAAGGGTTAGGGGATAAATCTGATTGTAAATTACACTGGTACCCAAACTTGTATAAAAACCCTATCACATTCGTTGGCTCAAAAACTTTCGGTACTTTTGATTGGTTGGTTCTAGTTGAGTCCAAATTTTAAACCTTAAAATGTTTTATATGAAAGGGTTGTATACAGATTTATGATACAATGTCTTATCCCTTAAGATTCCTGGGACAATCGCATTTGGATTTTTAAAAAAATTATGACATAGCAAGGACCTATACAAAGCTTTCCATCCTTGCTTTCCGAGATCCTATAAGACAGAAGAAACGTTCAAAATGATTGCTGAAAGTGTAAACAGAATACAATGAAATTCAAAATTGTTGTCCTAATAACTCTTAAGGATAGCAATTATTATCAATCTTTCTATCTAGAGCAGGGATCTTAAGGGATAAGACGATGGACGATTAATTCTCTAACTACTATAAAGAAAATTACCTCTTCTGTGGATTAAAAAAAGTTTACATAATTTAGATTTTTACAAAGTGTTTAAGCCAACGAATGATTGATCTTTTGATTACAAAACTTTGGAGACAAGTATAAATTACAGGCCAATGTCCCTTCCAGGTTAAAACCATTCTTTTGAGGGCTGGCATATCCCAGGAATTTAAAGGGATAAGACAATGACCTATAGATTAAATGATTAAAAAAATATTACACCCTCTGCACATTACAATTGTCGGTTGAAACGTTTGGAAACTCAACTTAATTAAAACAAATCAAAATACAATAAAAAAGACCCCAAATTTGTGAAGCCAACGCACAAAAAAACGTTGTTATAAAACATTGGGTACTAGTGTAATCTACATCCCAATGTCCCCTCTCTTCCTGGTATATCCTGTTCTTGTTTATACATCGCAGCGGGACTTTTCCTTCATAGCGCTGCAGATTAAACAAGAGTTCATATAAAACGGCATAAAAAAAGACGCTTTAAGTTTAGCAATGGATATAGAATGCGTGGATATTGTGAGAGGTTTTTGTATACCCTGTTAAAATTTTTCATACAGCTGGCTAATATAACAATATCCAAATTTTGACAATATATGAGGACTGTATTAGCAACCTAAATTGACGACATAAATCCCAATAATAATATCCACATGTTCTATATTCATTAGTCTATTTTGAATATTTTGTCTTTAAGAAATTGTAATCGTATATGTCGACTAATAAAAAGTAGTCAGGGCTGATATAATATCGATCAATTAGTGTATTTTTGGAAAGTTAAAACAGAAATTATTTAAAATTGTCTTTAAGTAGTGATTTAAACTTACAAATTTAATTGTTCATTTTAAGTCAAAATAATAGTAATAACAATATTATAATAAATCTAGATTAACAATATCATTACAAGTAGGTAGATCCCCTGAAAAGCAGAGTCATATTGGTTCAGGAGTTATGGAGATCTCAAACATTATATTACTTTGAATTTTGTATAAGTAATGTTTACTAATATGTTGTATTGAAGAAACATTTAATATTTTCGAATTAATCTAAAAATAGAGGAGTGCTACCACTAACCAGAGAATTGGGGATGAGACAATATAAAAAATAAATAAATTTCAACCCTAATTCTTAAGTTATCTTTGGTAGCTAGTAAGTATTACTCTAAAAAATTGGTGTAGGTCTGCTATTGTTCCCTCCCTCCCTGAGTGCTTACTTCCAACTACCCATGTAATATGTATAGTACTAGTATGGTGATAAAATAATCAACTAGTTTTAGAAAACTCTTATTCTATTATATAAAGTAGTAATGATTTTTTTTCACTGAAGCTTAAAATTTAGATAACTGCTGAACTAATTGAGTTCTCCAATTTAGAAAAGACTCACATTAGACCTAGGATGATTTAAGGCTATTTAAAATTTTAGATGTAAGTCTTTATTGGTTTTTGGCTGTTTATCAAATATTTGAGTATAAAGCTTTTAAATGCTCGGGGCGCAGCCACTAGTTATCTATATATTAACAAATTTAAAGTCTTTGCTGGAAATAACCTAATTGAAGAGGGAAAACCTAAAAGAGGGCAGTGCTTTTATACAAAAGAGAGAACTGAATAGAAAGCAGTTTTTTATAGAACCGAATATAGAGCAGTGTTACCAACAGAAGAACAGGCACAATCACTCAGCTACTAAAAAATGCGCGACTGTGTTATGTTTGTATAGCATGTTCTAACCATATAAATCAAATCCTCTTTGATAAATTGACAACAACCTTTTGTTTGGGCTTCTCAGCATTAAGAACTAAATCTTTTTAAAAGCGAAGCTTTTTTTATAATTAAGGTATGTACGTCAAAGTTAGCTCTTATCGTTCAATTAGTCATGTTAGAATTGTCCTATCAATATCAAACTCTAGATTATGATTCTTATAGCAATAAGGTACGTCTATTTAGAACATAATTTTTTTTGCATGTTTTGTTAAAGTGAAGCTTTTCTAGGCTTTATGCTGGGTTGTTCGTTTGTGTTAAAATAGTCCTATCAGTTTCAACTATAGAATATTAACTAAAATTTGCAGAGATAAAGTTTTATAATCATGTTTTCTGATTCGTAGTCTTAATAATTTGGGAACTTTTTTCTCCAATTTTAACTCACAGACGTGGTGATTTTATTTATCATAATAGGATCAATTAAAGATATCTTATAGCTTATTTAAATCTAAATGAAAATCTATCATTCAATAATTATATTAATGGTGTCTATAAGTTTGGCTCAATATTTCAGGGAAAATATTATTTTATTCTCAATTGTTTTATCCCAGTATTCCAAGATTTTACATCATCAGAACAAATTGGGCAGAAACATTGATTTGAAATAAATTTAAATGATAAAGTGCCATGCTGTTTTATTGTCTGTTTAGTAGCGCAGCTACTCAATATTTAGGTTGTCTGTATGTCCGTTTATAGGATAATTATTATGGTAGTATGAATAGACATGTATTTATTGAAGATGGATTGATAGATAGATGGATATTAACATATTGATGAATAGATGGATATATAGATAGATGGATTAATAGATAAATGGATTAATAGATTAATAGATAGATGGATAGATAGGCAGATGGATTAATGGATAGATGGCATGATATATAGATGGATTGATTGCTAGATAGATGGATAATTGGATTGAGAAATTTAGATATATAGATAGATTGTAAGATAAAAGAATAGATGATAGATTGATAAAAAAAGTTATATGACCAAATGGATAGATAAAACAGATAAATAGACAGAAAAATAGATAGATTTACAAATAGATAATTAGACAGATAGATAGACAAATAGATAGACAAATATAAAGATTTACAAATAGACAGATATATAGATAGACATGTAGATAGTAGAGATATACTAGATAATTAGATAGAAAAATAGGCAAGATATTAAGATTTATAGATTGACAGATTTGAAGATACACCAATAGATAGACAGATAGGTAGGTAGCAAGATAGATAGATAGTTATACCGATAGATAGATAAAAAAAAATGATAGCTAGACCGTCTTGGAATTTAATTGCCAGTTTGAAACAAGGAAGCTCTGAAAGTCAACGAAGTAGAAACTTCAAAAGTTCCGAAACAAATTCCCTAAAAAAGCGACCAAATTATAATTATACACCACCATCCTACACTCAGGGATCTTAGGGGATAAGACAATTGATGGTAAATGAATGTACGCCCCAAAAGTATAATATACAAAATTATCTTTTCTGTAGATTGAAATCATTGGTGGAAATGTTCATACACTGCTACTGCTAGTGAGTACCACCAAGAAGTCCCAAAATTATTATAATCCCATGCTTTTATTGTCCATTTTTAAAACTTTGGGAACTCTTATCCAATCTTCATTGCATCATACTATAATTATCCCTCCACAAAAGGGGTATTTTTGTTTATTGTAATTGTGGGTAACCCCTTGAAATCCTTGAAACAGACAATCAATAATTTTAATCAATTTGAATCTGGTATTTTTGTATATATATATTACAGCTTTAATTATTAAATCCATAAAAAAATATAAGTAATAGTGTATACTATATATATAATAAGATTTAATAATATTGGTTAAACAACTTTGGGAACTTATGTGCATTATGATTGGTTGGTTTATCAAGTTGATTCTTCAAACGTTTCAACCACTTATTTTTCGCGTCAAAAGGGGTAATTTTGTGTTTCATCATTGGGGATGTGCAACAATTTATCGGCAATTGTCTTATCCCTTTAGATCCTAGATGTATTATTACCCACCACAATTGACTATTATAACTGTAACTTGACTTTTTGGTCAATATCAAAACCACTTTTTTCCATTCGTGAATTTTTGGGCAGTGTTCATACAATACAATACAGAACTTTATAACATCTAAAGGATACTGCTAGCCATAAGTAGCGAAGCTTAAAGCAAAAAAATGGAACATGGCCACAAATTGCACACAGTATCTGCTGATAAATGAAAACTAAAGGCTGCGAATTCGTAGCAAAGGGCTTGAAATAGCCTAAAACCATAATGAAACTTCAATATACTAATAAAACAGACTAGAATCATCAAGGAACATATGTGAAGCTTCCCTCTAATGAAGAATTCTATTCAGTAGTTATTGAAACTTAAATCTACAGATAAAATAAACTACATAATAGATTATGGAATCACAAAAAAATGGCCAAAAACCGTCAAACAGCCGTCTTATAACAAATACTATCTTATGCTTTAATATGCCTCAAAGACATGGAAATCAACACAAAAAATCTCAAACACCTATCTAGCTAACCAGCTTAGAAAATCCCATTTCTATAAACATCATTAAATTTTCTACTGAAACGAATAGAATTTTGCTAATTTAAAATATTTTTCTGATTACATAAACGTACTTATTTTTCGATTGTTTCTGAAGTGTAAAACAATAAGGTAATATACCTTTTACGGCATATTATATACATTTTATATAAATATCGGTGGTGGGGGGAATTTTATTACTTTAATCTATCCTTATAATAAAGTAACAGGCTGTCTGTCTGTCTGTGTGTATGTTTGTACCGAATGATCTAGCTAACTGCTGAACTCATATGGTTCTCCTTCACTGGGTAGCTTATCTTAGTTCTTCGAAAGGTTTATAGCTGTTTTGGGGGAGGGCACCACCACTCTCTCAAAAACTAAAATTTAAAATTTCCTTTTGAGAAGGTGGTGTTGGTATACTCCTTCCCCCCCCCCCCCCCTCCAAATAGGTGTAAACCTTCCCTGAACCTATGAGAAGCTTCAATGTAAAGGAGAACCATATCGGTTCATCAGTTAGCGAGATCCTAATGTACACACTGACAAGCATCACTTTTATATAAAGATATAAACCCCTATTGGCTATGAAACGTAAAATAAGGACAATTACATATAAAAACAGTAAAGTATTAAACAGTAAAATAGAAAAAACTCATAGGCAAAATGTTAAGCAAAGCTTGTAAAAGGCAAAGTTTGCTTAAAATAGATTATTTCAAATTTAATTTTTAAGATTCTTTTTTAAGAGGTAGTGTATAAAATAAAATAAATAGTAATAGTTGACTTAACCCAAGGGAAGAGGCATAAAAACCCACCCTGAAACTTTTATTTTTCTCTCATAGTATATACATATCACCTCTTATTTTTCTGCTATTTTGCGGATATTATCAGAGATCTAAAGGGATAAGACAATTGCTGATAAATTGATGTACATACCCAATCATAATGCACAAAAATAAATTGAAGATTAATATTATTGGTTGAAACGTTTAAACCAACCAATAAAAATCCCTACAGTTCTTAAGCCAACAAATAAGGAAACGTTATTATAAAACTTTGGGGACTATTATAAAGCATCCCATTGTCAACTCTCTCTCTCTCTCTCTCTGTCTCTCTCTTTCTCTCTCTCTCTCTGTCCTGTCTCTGTCTGTTTCTCTCTCTCTATCTCTATCTTTATCTCTATCTCTACCTCTATCTCTATCTCTATCTCTGTCTCTCTGTCTCTCTCTTTCTCTTTCTCTCTCTCTCTCTCTCTTTCTCTCTCTTTCTCTCTTCTCTCTCTCTCTCTCTCTCTCTCTCTCTCTCTCTCTCTCTCTCTCTCTCTCTCTATCTCTCTCTCTCTCTCTCTCTCTCTCTCTCTTTCTCTCTCTCTATCTCTCTCTTTCTCTCTCTCTTTCTCTCTCTCTCTCTCTCTCTGATAATAAGCGGAAGTGAATACACACCTTCAATGAAGACATCTCTAGATGTCTAGATATTGTAAATCTGAATCCACACCGCCTATGAAGACATCTTTAGATGTCTAGATATTGTAAATCGTGTTACTTTTCTTGTTAGCTACATTATAATCCACTTAACTATCAAACATGCCCCTCCTCCCCCCAATGTGATAAACAGTAATAATAAGCCGTTTCTCGCGTTCATGCGCAATGTTGAAAGGGTGACGCAAATTTCAGATCTCAGTTGTTTGCGGTTTGAGAAAAAATTATCGTTGTATCAAAACGAATTAAATAAAATAGCAAGCATCGCTTTTATCTTATAGAGAAAATATGTAAATCAAATAGCGAAATCTGAGATATGAAATATGCGTCACCCCCTTCCAACATTGAGAAAAACTGCGTACGACCACAAAAAACGGCATTTTATTACTGTCGATCCAACACTATATAAATTTTTGTAACTTGTACATCTCTATTATAACACGACTAGATGCGCCTTTAGCTTCTAGGGGCATGACACATCCACCCTCCCCCCTTAAAAATGCTTTGGGATTAGTGATGTCAGAGATCTTAAGGGTTAAGAAAATGGACGAAAAAATTGGTGTAAATTCCCAATTATGATAAAGAAAATTATCCCTTTTGAATGTAAATTGCTGTTGGAAAGTTTGGTCTCTTCTAGCTAGTACAACCAAAGTAAGATTTAACAAAAGTTCAAAAACTTAAAAGCCAACGAAAGTGAGAAGGGAAAATTCTCAATTTTTGTATAAGGACATTTTTCGAGATTTTAATGGACACCAACTATCGTTCATAAATACAGCTAGAAATTGCGTTTTGTTTTAAGAAAAATGAAGATTTTATACCTAAAATATCAATTTTTAAGTGACTGCTGTTAAATCCTCGTTTAAAAAACAGCCATATTGAATTTTTTTTCGGATAAAAAAATCGAGATATAAAATTAAAAGGCGACAGTCTTTTTAAAGAAAGATCTTAAATATAAAAGTTAAGTAGCTAATTTTTTGAAGGGAGAAGAGTTTTAAACATTTTAGTGTTTCCTTGTTGACGTAAAAATTCCTAAAATTAAGAAAAATTGTATAGTACAGCCTTTCTATAATTTAAGTTTGTCCAACTGTCTACAACTATTTCATTAATTCCTGATGTTTATACTAAATGATGATACACTAAATTACCATTTCTGTACATTAAAATTAGTGGTTGAAACGTTTAAACACTCAACTTAAAGAAAGAACAATCAAAGTTCACTAAAGTCCCCAAAGCTATTAAGCTAACGAATATGAAAATGTTATTAAAAACTTTGGGGACTAGTGTGATTAACAGCCCATTGTCCCCTTTCTCTCTTTTCACACATACACTCATTTACCCACAATCAAAAACAAAAACAAATTGTATTACAGATTACTGTTCTTTTTCTACTTTGAAAAAGTTTATGAAGTTGATTAATGGAAAATTGATATTACAAATCAAATTTTTAAACAATTTATTTTTGTCATTTAAACGCAGAAACATAATTTTTTTTATTTGCCACATAAAAACTTTATCAAGCTAAATATCTATCCAATAGAATTTCATTTATTAGAGTTCACTAACTTATTCTTTTTAGATGATAGGTCATGCTAAATGAGGAAGGGCATATTGAACAGCAAATCTTAGATTAATATTGGATCAAACTGCGAATTTCCAACCTATAAATTTAGAATAAGAAGGGGTAGTTTGTTTATTATCATTGAGGATGTACATAAATTTATCGTCCATTGTCTTATCCCTTAAGATCCCTGCTCATTGCGGACAAATAATCGACACATGGCTACTAGAGTTACTAGTTTTTAGCATTCTAGTTAATAAAGTAAAATAATACAAGTATTTTTGGATAGTTTTTCAAAACAGACATTATTTCATATTAGCAGAAAAAGATTAAAAATCATACAAAATTTAGATTTTAAAATTTGAATTGTATTCTTTATTTATTACAGTTACAGCATGTACTACTGCATTGCACCCCTCCATCAACAAGTTCTGTATTCACAGGGGGAAGAAAAATAGCCTAAAACCATCTGGGGGACCTGCGTAAAGCTTTCTATTCATAGGGGGCAGAAAAATAGCCTGAAGCCTTCCTGGGAACCTATGTAAAGATTCCCTAAAAAGGAGAGCTCAATCAGTTCAGTAGTTATTGAAATCTTAACCCTTACAGATCCGGCCTTAATTCCCACCTTAATAGATCGCTAAAAATTAAAACAGCTGTAGAGCGGCCAATTTTAAAGCTAGGATAACCAAATTTTAGGTCGAACTTTTATTTTTCATAACAAAAAAAAATACTTTTTCTTACCATCGCCGAAAAACGGCAAATAACGGAAACCGCCATTTTCGGCGGTATCGGCGGTAAAACGGCGGTTGGCGGCGCCAATTAAGATTTTTATCTGTTTCTTATCACAATAAAAGACCTACTACTTCATACAAAAGGACCAGCGGATTCTAAAACAATAAAACAAACTAATAAAAAAGGAATAATACAAAACTTGAATTTTTTTGTATTGTATAAACATAAAGGGGGAAAAAGAATTCTTAACACCAAAAAAGTGATTGTCCTTTTATCTACCATTAAAATCAAAATAAACATATTTTTAAAAGTACAAATTTTATCTTTTTAATCTTTACATAAGGTTTCTATTTCCGCAATGTAGGGAAACATAGTTTGAAAACAGGACAGTAAGAAAGTTTTCTCATTTATTGGATACCAACAGCTACGCCCCTAGAGGCCTCTAGGTTGTTTTTAAGGAAAGTTTTCAATTTTTGTTTTGAAAAAGAGATAATATATTTTATGGAGGCTTTTTTTGCAGGGTCGATTTCTCTTGAGGATGGGGGGGGGGGGTAGTACCATCCCCCAAAATAGTTATAAACTTTCCTAGTTCCTTTTGAGAAGCTATACTGTAAAGGAGAATTATATTAGTTATACGGTTAGCGAGTTCTTTGAAATAGACAGATAGACTCTTAGATATCATGTTACTTTTATATTATGATTTCCCTGTCTAATAGGGGGATCAATAAATCAGGAAGGATAAATCTAGGGATAGTGGACAAAATAATGCCACGGTCGTAGCGGTCATACGTCTTGCGTCATATTGGAAGGGTTACGTAAATTTCAGATCTCAGTTTTCGCTATATGATTTACTATTTTTCTCTATAAGATAAAAGCGATGCTTGCTAGATTATCTAATTCGCTATAATATAAAGATAAATTTTTCTCAAATCGCCAAATCTGGGGTCTGAAATTTGCATCACCCTTCCAGCCTGACGCAAGACGCATAACCGCTACGACCGTGGCATTATTTTGTCCGCTATCAAATCTTTAAATCCTTTTAGTGGTGAGCCTGATCGGGGTGAGCCGAATTTCAGCCAATCACTGCGCGGCATTTCATAAAATGCTGTGCTCTCATTGGTGGAAAGTTGGCTCACCCCGATCTAACTCACCACTAAAATGATTAAAAGATCCAGCTCTGGTAACTTTTATGAACACGTTCTCTCATTTGTAGGACTAAAAGTGTCTTTATATTATTTTGATTGTTTGGTTTACATAGTGTCTAAATTATTAACAAATCATTTAATTTACAGATGTAAATTTGTTTATCATCATTGGGGATGTTAATCAATGTATCTACATCCAATGTCTTATCCCTTAAGAATCCTGTACAGCCCCAATAATGACAAACAAAATTTCCCCTACTAATATAATTGAAATAATTGGTGGTTAGGTTTGAAACCAAAGAAATAGAGGATATCTATAAAAAAAATTAATAAATCTAATTTACATCTCCATTGTACATTCACTAGTTACCAGAGAGCTCAAAAAAAAACTTTTTTCTTCACAACACTTTAGTCAACACGAATACAGTTATGTGCAGGAATCAAGAGGTGGGTTGTTGCAAAATTAATTTTTGCTCCCCAATTTTAAATAGCCATAATGTCATTAGAATAACTTAGTTTAATTATGTCATATAGACCAGTGACACTTTTGACCAGACAGAGAAGGGACATTTGGCTTATTATTACACTTATTTCAACGGTTAATTTTGTGTATCATCAGTGGGACATACATCAAATTATCGGCCATTGTCATATCCCCCTGCTTTTTACAGAGTATCCAATAATTTTATATTTTTTGTATTCGACATTGACTTGTCCATAGATCCTTGAGTTATTAGAATGTTCTGAATTCATTATTAATTTTTGCTAAGCTTTTTACTATCATTACCATGTACTAAGGGATAAGTAATTTAGTAAAAAATTTCATATAATTATTTTGACCCAAAGATTAGCCCGTAAAATCTTCCTTGAGGCTACAATATGTTTTTAAATGGCAAAACAAATTTTAAGATTATTGTTTTTAAAAAAAATTATACCTAAAGATTATAATTCAAAACTTAAAAACGTATTACATTCGACAATCGGGAAAAAAGGCAACAAAATAGTTTTTCTTTAATTTAATAACACTATCGTTCTTTTGATTACATACCCCTTCTTCTTTGACACTTATTATGAATGTTTCAGTAGCCAAAAATAGAGATTTAGCATAGAGTAATATTATACCTAATTGTAACAGAATTCCTTATGCATAGTTTGAAAACAATATGAAGATTTTGCACTGTCCACATTCAATAACTGTTTAACGTCATAGGTATATTCTTTATGGGATAAAACTTCATACAAAAGAATAGTAATTTCTCGCATCGTATTATAGTCAGCTTTCCGCGGATATAGAATGTACAATTATAAGATTAAAACAAGTTTTAAAAAAAACTGGTTTTAATCTTATGATTGTACATTTTTATATTCGTAGAAAGCTGGATATTAAACGATGCTAGACAAAGTTTTTTCATATGGATGAGAACCGGTTCCTATCCACCGGATTCGAATTAATACGAGAATACTTATTACTCTAATTTGAAACATCTTTTATATGTTAACTGTAGCATATATATCATAATGATTATAACTTATAAGTACAACGCTTATGATATTCTGATATTCACTTCGGCATTATGATCAATATTAAGTAGTATCAATAGATAACGTCTTGTCATTATTATTTCATTTATAACCATCGCACAGAAAACATGAAATGATAGAATCAGGTATGGAGGGGACATTGGACTGTAAATTACATTAGTACCCTACGCTATATAATCATTTTATCTCATTTTTTTTACTTTAATACTTTGTTTACATTTGTTAAAAATTTATTCAAACTAGTAGTGTTTAGACTTTTCAACCCATAATCTTAATCTAGAAGTAGTCTGTCTATAAAAGTCATTATAACTTTAAAAAGACATTCGATGAAATCAATTTTGTTAAAATAGTTTTAAAAATCATGTACATAGATGTTTCAATCAACCTAACTCGTCATTGTTGATCTAATTATTAAGTTCTATTAATAGCATAACTATTTTGTAACATACTACGTTGGAATACTAAATAATAACATAGGGTGTGCATACATTTCCGCGAATGTATCTTATCGGAATCATAATTATTACAACGGCGCACAATGCCTCTTCCCATTATGTCACTCTTATTGTTAAAGATTAATTCGGATCATGGAAAGAAAACGAAGTAGCGGTTTTTTTCGTATTTTCACAATAGCTTTTATCCTATTTCTAGCCCCTGCAAGGGGCTCTGACCCAGCGGGGACTTTTTCTAACACTGCGGGGCAATCATTAACATTTACCTAACCTAAAATAACCTATCAAATGCTAAGTCGTTTTCTTTCTATGGTCCATTAATTCATGTATATTTGCTATTTTGCAAATATACATGCGAATATAAAACAATATACTGATAATATGGGAAAGTGAACGCGCACCAACAAACGTATGATCATATGATGGGATAGATATGCCACCTGTAAGAAAAAACTATTTTACTTTCAATTTTATCCTGGAAAAATAATGTATAATTCAAAGTTTACAACGTTCGTTTGTCTTTCTGAAGCAAAAGCCTCAAGGAAACTGAAGGAATATTAAATAATAAACTATATTATTTCTTGTGTAGAATAAAATTATTGGTTGAAAAGTTTTTACACTTAGAGCTAGTAGAAGTTATATATATAAAAAGTCCTGAATGTTTTTAAGCCAACAAATAGAAGATCGTGTTTATAAAACTTTGGGTACCTGTATAATTTACACTCCCTTGAAAGCGCTTGAGGCACTATTTAACCCTTAAAGGTCGGGGGGGGGGGGGGGGGCGTTGAACGCCCCCACATCCGGTTTTTTCTATCTCATTTTCTGTGTGTGAAAGATAAAGAGCTCAAACTGCTTGACTTTTTAAGTGTGGGTATGAGACATAACAGAGAGTTGAAATTTTTTGAATATCTCCATCCTGGCGGGCACAGGATGCCAGCAAACCTGGCAGGGTCATCCAGGTAAAGAGCAAAAATATTTTTCTGACTAAAACAAAGCATTTTATCTTACCAAAATACTAAAATATCCTCTAATAGTACATCCTTATATTAAATACAAGTGTTCAAGTCAATTTTAGGTTCTAGGTATGATCCTGCAGGTCCTGATCCTCCAGGTCTCCAGAAATCTTTAAAAGGCTCCTGTGGCCGCAATTTTTGACTTAGAGACTTCAAATTTTAAACTTAAGCCTTTCATTTATGTCTACATAACGTATTAAAATTTCATAAAGATCCGCCGCCGTTTTCCCGCCGACTGCGGCGGCTGGCAGCTGCCAAGTACAGCTGCGGCCGCTGAAATTTATATTTTAATATTTAAAATATAAAATTTACATAAAGATAAACATTTTCTGCAAAAAAAATTTTATTCTAGCTTCAAAAATAAAAAAATTACAGCCGTTTGAAATTTTTAAGTAAAAAAGGACCTAAAAACAAGGGTTGTTAAATAAAAGGGTGAAGGAAGCGAAAATTGACCTTGACTTACTTAAGCCGGAAATTCATCATAACACAGGGGACTTGCACAAAAAAATTTTAGCTCTCTAGCTCTAATAGGAACTGAGATAATAGGGGGGGGGGCCTAATAGAGCCCCCCCCCTGACTGATTAAGGTGCGGCAAGGGGCCCGACTGTAAGGGGTTAAAGTAACTTTAAAAAGTGTTTCAAAAATCTGCCTTGTGACGTCATAAAAATGATAGATTATCCATCGTTTTTTTAGGGGTTTTCTTTCCGACCTCTCCTCTCATTTTTATGACGTCGCATAGCTGATTTTTGAGACACTTTGTAAAGTTACCTATTTAAAGGTTTAGTCGACAATTATCAATAAAAGTTGTTATTGCTAATATACTATCTAATAAAATATGCTTAAAACTAAACACAATTCTAATATATTATAATCTTCCATTACCAAACCCTATATTCCTGCGGGCCTCACCTAACCCATTAAATATTACATATGTTCTTATGTGCATCGTTCGTATGTTCTAAAATCGCGAATTCTTTTGCCAAAAATAGATTGCTTGTTCCTTAAGGTAGACTTCGAATATTTGGTTTATTTGTAAACACAAAAAATTATGTCGAATCAACAGGGATCATAAAGGATAAGACAATGGACGATAAATTGAATTACATCCCTAGTTATGATAAACACATTTACCCCTTCTGTATGATAAAATTATTGGTTAAAAGGTTTGAAGAATGCAGGTTTTAACCAACCAATCAAGATTTGATTAAAGTAACCAAAGTTTTTGATCCAACGAAGGAGAATTACGTGATTACAAAACTTTGGGTACCAGTGTAATATACAGTCCAGTATCCACCCCCTTCCTTGGCACATGGTAACCAGAGCTAATATTTACGTCAAAGTAGGTCATGGGATGGTTTTAGGATATTTTACAGAGTCCCTATATAAAAGGGGCGAAGCTGCTAGTATGCATTATATATACCATTTTTAGAATACATTTTTTATATTCATGTTATAAAAGCAAACAAATATTTATACTTTATAGTGTCCTTTTTCTAGAAACAATCTCGTACAAATTCATAATTTTGAATGGTTTACGATTCCCAATGGCACTGTCTAACTTGGAAGAAAGCATTATGTCGACAACAGAGGTGGATTCTTAAAAAAATTTGCCCCACTAAGCGATTAGTTGGGGCAGATTTTTTTAAGAATCCACCTCTGATCTATAGTATAGATGTATATACAGATTACTATCTACCCCCTTTTCCAATGACCTTTTTCGTCTGCAATCAAATTATTTTCTGCTTCTTGGCTGTGTTAATAATCCCGAAACAATTGGTTAATTTATAAAAACCCGATTGAGAGTCGGCACAAGGTCATTGGTATAGGGAAACACAGTTATTCAACCTCTTCCCCCTCTAGTGTTTTACTCTAATATGTCGACCAAAAATAGCATAAATGTCGATTATAATGAATTAAATAAAAGTGGTTAAGGCTGAAATATTATTGACATTGCTTTATGACTTGAGTTGATATGATAACTGCAAAACTGTTTTACTGACTAAAACCAACCTTACCTAAAAAATAATAAAAAATAGTTAATAGTTGAAAATTAATTATGGATTTATATTGGATAAATGCTATCGAGATAGATTGATAAAAAAAACTTTTTTTATCTTACAAGAGACACTCCAAATAGCCTAAATCATGTCCTGGACCGTTCCCGAATATCCCGAAAATTGTGGAACGATTGATTGAGTCATTTAAGAGATATTAATAGACATACAAATATTCAGGGAGACATCTTGCTACTTAAAACAGTCAGCTATTAATAATCGACATATTAAAAACATCATTTAGGGGAAAATAGTTTTTTTTAGCTATTAATTCATCATTGTATTATAACTTAAGGTGGGAGGGGACATTTGATTGTAATTATACTGGTACCCAAAGTTTTTAAAAAACACTCTCTAATTTGTTGGCATAAAAACTTTGGGTACTTTAACTAAATATTGATGGGTTGCAGGTTCAAACTTTTCACCAATAATCTTAGTTTACAGAAAATAATTTTGTTTATCAACATTAGTAATGTACATCAATTTTATCAGCCATCGTCTTATCCATGAATATATAACCCAAAACATTAAAATAAATGGTTCTGACCTACAAAAGGCACACTATGTTCCACGAGTGACAAAAAATCGTTTTTTACATTTTGGAAAATACACTTTTAAACAATTGTTTAGTAATATACACAAGTTTTGGGAAATAAAGCCGAAAGTATTAGCTCTTTACTATGAAAAATAAGAATTTTACGTGTAATTATACCAGAGGTATGGAATTAAGTTCCTTTTCATCATTGTAAACAACTATTTTTAAGGTTAACTAAACTACATTTCAAATCAATGTGGACCCCTTAATTTTAAAGCTATTTTTAAGTATTATATATTTTTGGAATCAGTATGTAATAATTTATACGTTTAGCCTTTAAAAGAAGTCAAATCTCCATTTTTTGTTGTAATTGTAGATGGTTTTCTTAGCATACTCGATTTCTGTAAAATAGACAATTTTCTTCTAATGAAAATTTTACGTTTGGTTCCAGATCTTTTAAGACCAAAAGAGTCCAAGCAAATCCTCTTACATGGTGATATTAGATGTATGTACAATATCAGAGAACTTTACCCTGTGTATGCGAAGGTATGCGAAGTTTGTTTTTTTAAGCCCTAAAGATACTGGGTCTATACAAAAATAACAATTTTTTAAGATATAAAAGTGATTTTTTTACTTCTTTCCAACACATAATCAATTAAACTAAAAGTAAAGAAAAGTTTTAAATAAAGATTATCCCTAAATGTCTAGGCTCTTATTTGAACTATTTTACCTTTTTATTGGGGGGGGGGGGGGGTAATGCCCAACTTATATCCACATCTAAACCCATTAAAGCTAGAAGTTTTAAAAAATCTATGTGGTTTCCTAGTTCAAATATATATTCTTATTTAATTAGCATTATTTACTCCCTTCACACTTATATTAAGCAACCTTTTTCCAAAGGTGCTTTCAAAAAGACAAGTAGAATTTGTATTGTTTAAGATAGAAAATGCTTCCTTTCAAGTAAATTGAAAATAAAATGAAAGTCTTATATCAGAGATTTATAGGGATTATACAATGGCCGAGAAATTAATGTACATTTCCAATGCTAATACACAAAATTGGCCCTTCTTTAAATTACAATTAGTGATTGAAACGTTTGGACACTCAACTAATAAACCAACCAATCAAAATTCAATAAAAGTCACACAAATTGTTATGCCTACAAATAAGAAAACGCTATTTTGTGAATTTGGGGACTATTATAATAAACAGCCCATTGTCCCCTCCCTCCGTACATTTACACACAGAAAATAAATAAGAAATAGGCTCATCTGTATGTAAACTTGAGATTGGAAATCTCAAAAAATAAATTTCGGCGGCGGCGATCGGCGGTAAAACGGCGGCAGATTTTCATAAAGTTTCAGTAGGTCATACATACTTGTTAGAAAAGCTTATGTTTAAAATTTGAAGTCTATAGGTAAAAAATTGCGGTCTCAAGAGCTGTTTTAAGATTTCTGAGGGATCACGACCTGCAGGATCATGCCTGGACCCTGAAATTGACTTAAACACTTAAATTTCATATTGGTATGTACTAGTATAGGATATTTTAGTATTTGGTAACTTAAAATGCTTAGTTTAAGGCAAACAATATATGTTTGCTCTTTACCTGTATGACCCGGCCAGGTCTGCTGGCATCCTGTGCCAACCAGGATGGAGATATTCAAAATTTCGTCATTACATTGAAAGATATATGGATACTTATTGCTACTTAAATAAAATTTCGTCAAAATTTTAAAATATACACTCGCTATGATTTTTTGTCATTTTTTGGCTTTTCTGGAACACAGTGAGGCAATTAGAGTATACTGTAATTAAAATTGAGAATAGATAGATAAAAATCAAGTATGGCGGTATCCATAGAATGCGAAACATATAGTTTTAATTAAAAAAACAGACATGTAGAATAGATGTTTATTAATTGAGGAAATCTTTACAATAATTGCAGAAGTCTATCTTTTCTACGATAGAAGAGCCAATGAGAGGCCAGTATACACTGTTATTGACCAATGGTAAAATTCATGCAGGCCTCTCATTGGTTATTTTATCGCATAACGTCATAATCTGTTGAGTGACTTTAATCATCTTCCCAAAACATTTCGTTTTCACAGAACTCTGACTGACCGACATACAACCATATATATAAGCTTCGCTACTTTACAGTAGATAGATAGATAGATGCGTGTAATTAAATGGTTAGACCTCATGTAATTACCCTTACGTACTAATGAGCATATATAGATGTTCATACGATCTAGCATACCAAAAAATACCATTAAAAAGCAAAATATTTTGGGTCAAATAAAAAGTGTTGGCCATTTAATACAAAAGATTGGACTGAAAAAAAGGTCAAAAACCCTTCTGTAGTTCAGTGGTTAGCAAAATCTTTTTTTGAATAAACCCTACTACTTTATATAAAACGACTATAGCTCAATAATAAATTGTTTAAACGCACTTTACTTAAATAAAATATAATTAAATCATCTTAGGTCCAATAAGAAGCTTCACTGTAAAGGATAAACATATTGGTTCAGCGGTGATCGAGATACTTCGTAACAGACAAAAAAAAGCTTTCTCCTTTATAAAATAGAATTTGCATTGTAAAAACTCTGAGAAAAAAAACATTTATAATTAACTAGATACATTATTATGCAAAATAACATCAGTTTTTGTGCTTTTTATTATACCTACACACGTAGATTTAGATATAAAAGATTAAAATAAAGATAATTCGTAATTTTTAGAAGCATAGCTACTATATAGCTACAAAATGACCGTTCTTCTGTATGTTAATGTATGATTGAAAAAAAATTGAATTACCCCACCTGACATGTGATGTATGATGTGAGATGCACAATTGTTTGTATGTTGATATGACGTCACAGAAGCACTGCAAAGTGCTCTGTGTGACATCATAAATGTACGTCTATTATACATATCTTTTTTTTAGAAGCTTCCTTTTCCATTTCTCCTCTCATCCCTCTTTTTTATACGTTTTTTTATGACGTCACACCACCATGTTAAATTGCCGATATTGCTCTAAATTGTTTGGACGATAAAATAATAATAAAAAAAATTAAGTTATCCCTTTTCTATATTGAAATTACATTAGATCAATCAAGATTTGATAAAAGTCCCCAAAGCTAACGAATTAGAAAATATATTAAAATATTGGGTACCAGTATTATCATAGGGGTTAGTCAAAAGTTAGTTCATGGAAATAAGGAACTAATCCCTCGTCTATTGCCGTTTGATTGATTTCGTTGGACAGACAAAAACCTAGACATACAGACAGATAGACAGACAAACAAAAATTCTAGCATTTTGCATTACAGATGTATAAAATATTGAAATACAATTAGAATAAAAAGATATAGACATATTATTTGGTCCAATTCTATAATTTGATTTCATATCTGTCTCACTTTTTATTGGATTACTATTATTAGTAGTAAAGCTACTTTATAACTTTGGTGTGTCCGTACGTCTTAAAGACTAGCACGTATTCAAATAATGTGTTTGTTTCATAAATAAAGGTAAAAAGATGAAAATATGAATAATTAGAACTATTTAAAAATTTGAATAGAACGATGAAATCGAAAATAGGGGATGGATATAAATCCCTTTATATAAAGTAGTAGCTTTTTTGTCTGTAGCGTAGGATCTCCCTAACTGCCGAACCGATATGGTTCTCCTTTATAGTGAAGCTTCTTATAGGTCCAGGGAAGGTTTATAATTATTTTAGGGGAGGGTATTTTAACCCTCCTAAGAAAAATCACCCCTACAACAAAATTACCCTTCTTTAAATATATTTTAAAAACTTAAATTTTAAACAGTGACGGCTTTTTCCCCACCTTGAGTGCTCCTAGAGGCTTCAAGGGGGGTGAAGCCGCTAGTAGGAATATTCATTGATAAATGGATAATGAATTTTTATTTGATAGATGGATAAAGATAAATAGTTCTTGTTATATAAGTGATATAGATAGATAGAAAGATAGATAGATAGATAGATGGATGGATTGATAGGTTGATTGAATATGAGATATAAATAGATAGCTAAATAGTAGATATAAAAGGTATTTAAAAAGATAGATAGTTACTTAGAAAATAGCTTGCTATATAAATAGACAGGTGGATAGAAATATGGTTAGTCAAATCGTAGATATAAAGATGAAAAGAAATATTACCTAGATAGATAGATTGCTATATAGATAGATAGATAAATGTATAATAAAAATTTATTTCACAGTGACAGATTATATTTACAAAGGATTACAGAAAAAGTAATATGGACAAAAACAGCAATTTTAAAAATTAGCTAAAAATTATCTAATCTTTAATTTTTAAAACTCATTGACTAATTATACTTTTAAGGAGCGCAGCTAAGAAAATCTAATATTATGTACGTACGTCAATCCGTCCGAAAACAGTAAACACAAACTATCAAAATAACAATTTAGCTTTTTAAATATGACATTTATCAAATATATCATAAATTATTATTTGTTATCAATACATTTCAATTCTATTTTAACCAGCTTATTGTTGCTTTGCTACTTATAGACGAAATTTTAATTAAATTTCATAATTTTGGTATTATAAAATTTAGTTTTTACTGTATAAACATAACGAAATAGGAGAGAAAAATATGATTTAGCAGAAAGCTTTTGACAAAAATGGGTTTATCCAAAATAAGCTAGGCATAAGTTTTTTAGAGTGTGAGAGAGAGAGAGATAGATAGATAGAAAGAGAAAGGAAGAGAGTGAGAGAGAGAGAGAGATAGAAAGAGGGAGGAAGAGAGAGAGAGAGCGAGGAAGAGAGAGAGAGAGAGAGAGAGAGAGAGAGAGAGAGAGAGAGAGGAAGAGAGAGAGAGAGAGAGAGAGAGAGAGAGAGAGAGAAAGATAAAAAAGGGAGAATATGAGAAAAATGCTTCAATTACTAAAAAAACAACAAGATATAGAATGATCTATTTTAGAAAGTCAAACTAAAAATCACCGAAAACAAACTCTAGAGTGGTTGTGCTACCAAAAATAAACAATTTTGCAGAACTGTGAATTTCAAGTATTGTTGCAACTATTTTTAAATCCCATTCTTTGCCCATAACCTCTTGTTATCGGGGAGAGGTATAAGCATTCTTGATTTCTTTCGTAAATTACTTTAACGGACGGACGGACGGACATTGTGAATTTCAAGGTTACTTAAACGGTATAAAATCACCCTAAAAATATCTTTCCTCGAAAAAAAATATATTCTTCTTTTTTAAACACAATAAATAAATTTTGCAAAGAGGGTTAGTTTTTATCACCTCTTGGGTTTTTTGTTTGTCCCTTAAGGTCTCGCTTTTTCTCCATTTTGGGGAAGCATTACAAAGGTCTATGGAAGGTTTCAGGATATATTTCTTTTAGATTTAAGTCTTTGGATAGTTTTAGGCTATTTTTTTGTCTTATACCTTACTCTACTCTTCAAATACCGAGCCCCTAGAAACTAGAAGCGCAACCTCTACTTTATAAGCTTTTTATCTATGTTTAAATGTCATCTTTTTTCTCTCTATGTGTTGGGATGTTATTCAAGGTTTTCTTTTTCTAAGCTTCAGAGTTTTAGAAATGTTGTCAGAAAAAAAATTAAGAAGTTTTTTCTTATATGTGATTTCTAATTTAAGCATTAAGAAAATTTGGTATTTCGACTAAATAATACAAAATTTTCTTTTCATGTATCATGCTGTGTGTAATTATTGTACAAACATAATAGGATCCAGCTGAAGTTTCATTGGTGGAAAGTAGGAAGCAAAGTATGGATAGGACAAAAGAAGTTGAATAATGCGTCCTCTCTTAAACAATTCTTAAATGTGAAATTATGCCATATAATTTTTGGAGAAAAAAAGAGGTGTTGATTTGATTTTAAGAATATGTTTTTATCATTCGCTTATAATTATTGAGCAAAAAATCCGCTAATTTGATTTTCAGAGTATTTTTCTCTCATTCGCTGGTCAAAGTCAGGGTCAACACAAATAAGAATATTTGCCAAGCCCATGTTTAGATAAATATATAGATGGATAGATAGATAGATTAGTAGATAGATAGATAGATGGATAGATAGATAGATAAATGGATGGATAAATAGATATATGGATATAGATTTATAATAATGTAGAAAGATAGATGGAATAATTTTTTCTCGCATCGTATTATAAACAGCTTTCCTTGGATATGAAAAAAAAACAATTTAAAGAACCGGTTCTAATCAACCGGATACTAATCGGTTTCGAATGAATACGAGAAAAGTATATATATATACATATATATGTATATGTAGATTAATGACTTTAACACTGAGTAAAAAGGTATCGTATTTGCGGTCAAAATTCTTGGGGAAAATTCTGCCTTTTGTAACTTTTTACAATCTACCCCCCCCCCAAGATGCCCCTTTTTCAATAAATCTATAAAAGACACACTCGTATATGAAGAGTTCAATCAATTTGTCTTCCGTTGATCTATCCGTGCTTTAGAAAATTAAATCTTGCATTGACGTATCCCTATAAATTTACGTATGAATAAGGAAAGCTTTAAAAGTTGCAAATTATAAGTTGCTTAGTTCCTGTATTTCTATGATGAACCAAATATTTCTTACAAAATTTTAGCAGATTAAATAAAATTCGCTACTTAGTTCCTGTGTTTCTATGATGAACCAAATATTTCTTACAAAATTTTAGCAGATTAAATAAAATTCGCTACTTAGTTCCTGTGTTTCTATGATGAACCAAATATTTCTTACAAAATTTTAGCAGATTAAATAAAATTCGCTACTTAAGTCTATATATGCCACAATAGATAATTTTTCTAGAGAGAGAGGGGCTTTTTAATTACACTAGTCCCCAAAGTTTCATAATAACGTTTTCTTATTCATTGGCTTAACGACTTTAATGATTTTTGATTGGTTGGTTCATTAAGTGATAGTTATATATTTCAACCACTATTTTTACGCTTCATAAGGGGTAATTTTATGTATCATCATTGGGATGTACATTAATTTATCGGCCATTCTCATATCCCTTTCGATACCTGGAATTTCCTACTGCTGCTATATCAAGCGTATGACAACATTAGTACGAGTAGAAGTATGTTATCAAGGGTAGGTTGTCTGGGAGGAGCTATTTCCAATGTCCAAATGTTTCATGGATCTCTTCAATAAGAATTTATTTTATTAAATCAAATTTAGCTATTGTATAATTTTGTGTTTACTTTGTAATACATTCTAAAGTTTTGGGAGGGGTCACTTTTAACTCAGGACATTAACCATACCATAACCCGCCAACCCCCCCCCCCGCCCCCCCCCCCCCCATCAACCATCAGACTGTAAATCTGAGGTATTTATACAATATCATATAACATAAATTAGTACCATTTGTTTGAAGCTAAGATCTCGGAAAATTGCTATCACCAATTGGTTGTACTGATCAGGGAAGCTTTATAAATGTTTTAGAATGGTTTTAGGCTATTTTTTTGAACCCCCCCCCCCTTATTGTGGCTTGGGGCGAAGAAACTAGTACTATAAAAAGAAGCAATATTTTTTTCTGTAGCTTAAATTTTCCACAACTACTGAACCAATTGAGTTCTTCATATATAGGAAAAATTTTTAGGTTTTAGGCCATTCTTTCAGATGTAGTGACATGATTCAAGATGGAATCTTTTGGCTTTTGTACCCGGTATTTTTTAAGGGGTAAAGGAGTTGAAGAGTATTTTCACTTTAATTGTCATATCCCTTCCTCTCTGAACCCATTTAGAAAATAAAATTTTATATTAATAAATGCTATTTTCTGAACAGTTTTTTGCTGTTTTTTGGAAAGTATTTTTCCATATTAAAGCATTAGTATTCTTAACATTATACAAACCATAGTAAGATGAAGGGTTAGATAGATAGATATACAGATGAATTGAAAAAAATTGATAGATAGAAACAAATCTTTTAGAAAAAATTATAGACTTTTAATTAGGTGTTTATTAGCCTGATGCTTCATATCTCAATAACCACTGGATCTTAGGGTTTTGATATTTAAATATTATTCAATTCGGGCATAATTTGGTTTATGGCTGTGTAAAACTTAACCCCCCCCCCCCTACCACAAAACGTTAGGGGAAGACTTAGCCTTCCAAATATGCATTTTTAATCTTTTGAATACTAGGGGTGAAGCCTTAGTAGATACAGCGATAGAGTACATTTGTAAACAAATAGATAAATTGATAAGTAGATAATTGAATAGATTAATTACTATATTATTAGATAGGGAGAGAGAGAGAGGGAGAGAGAGAGAGAGAGAGAGAGAGAGAGAGAGAGAGAGAGAGAGAGAGAGAGAGAGAGAAAGAAATAGAGAGAGAAAGAGATAGATAGATAGATAGAGAGAGAGAGAGAGAGAGAGAGAGAGAGAAATAGAGAGAGAAAGAGATAGATAGATAGATAAATAGATAGATAGAGAGAGAAAGATAGAGAAAAAGGATAAAGAGAGAGATATCAAGAGAAAGAGATGGAGAAAAAAGGAGAGCTAGAATGACAGCGAGAGAGATGGGGAAAGAAAAAGAAAAAGAGAGAAATAAGAGAAAGAGAGAGACATAGAGAGCTAGAGAGAGAGAGAGAGAGAGAGAGAGAGAGAGAGAGAGAGAAGGAGAGAGAGAGAGAGAGAGAGAGAGAGAGAGAGAGAGAGAGAGAGAGAGAGAGAGAGAGAGAGAGAGAGAGAGAGAAGGAGAGAAAGAAAAGAAAAAGATAGAAAATGATTTTCAAAAGTATATGTATGGAATAAGCATTATTAAAGTATCATTTGAACCTAGGAATATGTACAAAGATCATTACTTAAAAGTCGAGAAATAAGGTTTTTCAAATTTACTATAAACAATAATGACAATATCCATAAGTAGCAAAGCACAAAAAATCATTGAATTTACAAAGTACAGATGTTCAGTATGCATAACAAAGAAAAGAAAGAGGGAGGTATACGCAAAAACTAAAAGAAAATCACGAAATCTTGAAAATATATATAGCATGACTGATAAACATACGGACCAATCGGACTAAAAATATACTGTATAGTGTATAGCATATGTTATAGGAATCTTCACTGAGAAAATTACATTTCCCAAATAGCGTTAAAGACTGTCTTACTGACGGACAGACAAAGTGAATTATAGAGTAGTTGCGCTACTAAAAATATTAAATCATATTTGTTAGTATAGCTACTCTATATGTATGCTCATTCGGTAGTCTATAACTATCTGTTAAAAATCATAAAAGGATATTTTTTTATTTCTTTTTAGCAGGTATTGTCGTTGAATCAAATTTTTTAACCTTATATATAGGTGTAAAGAGTAAAATAAATCAATTAAGAGCGTGACTTCTTAATGGCTTTTAGGTCATGTCAATTCTAAATATCTATCTATCAATCCATTTCTGTTTATCTATCTATCCACAAAAAGTTTTGTTAACCTATTCATTGATGTTTGTTTATCTATCTATCCATCCATTTATGTTTATCTATCAATCTATCCATTAGAAAATATAACATGTTTGTTGGTCTATATATCAATTCAGAGAATCTATTAAACCATCAATAGATTATTTACAAATTAAAGTTAAGAGGTAGATAAATAAATAGATAGATAGATAGATAGATAGATGGATGTTCATCAGTCAAATATGAAATTACTAATTATAAAATAGATAGATAACCTAATATCCTTTAAATCCACATATATAGATGGACATATAGATAGATAGATGGATGGATGTTTAACTGTCAAATATGAAATGACTAATTATAAAATAGATAGATAAACATATATCCTTTAAATCTACATATATAGATGGACATATAGATGGATGGATGGATGTTTATCTGTCAAATATGAAATGGCTAAATAAAAGATGGATTAACATAAATCCTTTAAATCTACATATATAGATGGACATATAGATAGATAGATGGATGGATGTTTATCTGTCAAAAGTGAAATGACTAATTATAAAATGGCTGGCAAGGGGGAAAACATAGATAAACCTTCTAAAAACAAGTAGTTAAACATGTAAGGAAGTATTTCTAGTAAATTCGTAGCTTCTTTATAGATATAGTAAACGTTAGTATTTCCGTATTTCTATATTAAATAAGAATACAGCCAATATATTACATTCAATGAATATGCAGGTACTTGTATAGCATTATGATTGGTTGATTCTTAATTAGTACAGTTCAAGCTTAGCAAACAATGATTGTTATCCAAAGAAGGGTTCATTTTGTATATCATCATTATTAGGGTACCTGCTGAATATACAATATGATATTTTCATTATCACAATTAACTGTTCTTTTTTCATTATATCTAGTTGTTGCCACACTATTAATGAGTGTTGAGTAATGATTAACCCATTAAGTAAGATTCTCTTTAATTAACCAATATTAATAGCCATATTAAATGTTAATTAAATAGATTTAATTAATTAAATCAGTAATTTCACTTTCACCGTAAATGGACCCCAAACCATCTTTATTGAAAATGAATAAAAAAATATTGCCAATTATGCAATAAGTATTAGAGAAATTGATAAAAGCACAACTTATTGTCAAAAACACAATAACTGTAATTTTGCTAATTGTATAAATGACAGCACCAACATAAAATAGGCAGTAATGACAAATATTTTTAAAGTTTCTGCAATATGGAGGATTCCCCCCCTCCCCCCCACCACTGCAAATTAAGGTCCCTAGAGGATAAGAAGGAAGCCGTCTAGAGAGAGAGGGGCCATAAGATTGAAAAGTATATTGGTCCCCAAAGTTTTATAAACATATTATATCAACATTGACTAAAATTCAAATCTTAGATGATTTGTACAAACAAGGAGTGTTCAAACATTTAAACCAATATTATTAATCTTTTTTTTCGTGAAATTTGGCGTGCTTAAATTTATCGTCTATTGTCTTATCCCTTAAGATCCCAGCAAATAGCCTGTGTTTTGACACCGATTTAACATATCAGCCAAGAACAATAAGAGATAAATTAGATTATACGACAAAAATACCTTCATGAAACGGATTTTTAGACAGGTTTAAGACTATTTTGAGCGAAAGGAATAATCTCTATCATGAGTAATAAATCTAAATTACCATAAAAAAACGTAAGATTAATTCCATTTTTGGTTTAATGTAAAGGAATATTCTATCCTTTTATTTGCATTGTCGTGGACAATTTTTATAGTTGAATCACAAAAAATATGATATACTACATCTATTTCAGTATGCCTCAAAACTGGTTTTGTAGACATTATAAATGAATCGGGTTATTTATGGAAAATATGACTAGTCTATAGCGAATATGTCTATTATAAAACAGCGTATGCCAAAAGTTAGCAATTTTTTTTGCATAGATAGAACATAGTAATTTTGAGGGAAAGGGGGGTTAAAAGGAGCATTTTTAGACTACATCCAAAAGGCTTTTAGGGACACCTAAGCAATGATGAGAATTCAAAAACTCCACTTTCAACTTTAGTTTTAAAAAGAAAACCATTTTTTTTTTTTGGGGGGGGGGGTATTTTCTAGTTGTGACTTCTCTGTTTCCCCAAAAACGTAATAAACATTGGGGACTAGTGTAATAAACAGCCCATAGTCCCCTCTTTCTCTGTGTCCATTGTCTTATCCCTTATGTAACGTCCACTACCCTAAAAATCTCCTTTAGGTGACGAGTCTATAGTGTATGTATGTACCTATGTGGCCAAATTGAAACGTTAAAAGTCTCACAGAGAGGTTTTAGGTCCCCTCAATATTCAGTTCAATTTAAGGATTGATGGATGAATGGATGGATTAGGGTGATAGATTGATACAAATTAACTTTCAAATATATGGATAGATAGTTGGATAGATTGATAGATAGATGGGTTGATAGACAGATGGATGGATAGATAGTTGGATAAATTGATAGATAGATGGGTTGATAGACAGATGGATGGATAGATAGATGAATAGATTGGTGGATAGATGGTCGAATGGATAAATAGATACCTAGATATATAGAGATATGACAAGTTGTTGGATAGATTGATGGATATATGGATGGATAGATAGATGAATGGATGGATGGATTGGGGTGATAGATTGATACAAAAGTAAATAGACAAATGGTTGTATAAATAGATGGATTGGATAGATTGAAAGATAGATAGGTGGAAAGATATATGGATAGATAGATAAATGGATGGATGGATAGATAGATGGATAGATTGAGGGGTATATTGAGGGGTAGATTGAGGGGTATATTGAGGGGTAGATTGATGGATAGATTAATGGATAGATGGATAAATAGATTGATGGATAGATTAATGGATAGATGGATAAATAGATTGATGGATAGATTATATTGATGCATGTAAAATAGATGATTATTAAATGGATGGATGGATGGATGGATGGGCATTGGTGAATCTAAGTCTTTAGATGGCTTTAGGCTATTATTTCTTTCCTCACTCCTTAGCCCTTCGAATCACAAGTCTCTAGATGCTAGGGGCGCAAACACTTGTTATGAAAAAAAATTTAAAAATGAGATAAAGATCAACTCTAAAGTACAGTGACTTTTGTTTAAATTACATAAAAAACAAATTTCTTAAAATGACAACATAAAATTACGCTGTCTTAAAATCAAATTTACAAAATTGATTTTTCATTTCATAAAAAAATCTTTGAATGTAAACCATCCATTTTTGGGGGGATAAAAATGATTTGGGGGAAGAGTTGTGGGAAAGAGGGAAAAAAAGATGATCATTACGGAAAAGAGAGAAGGAAATAGCTATTAGAAAAATGGGGTGTGGCAGACATTTTTGGGGGTGAGGAGAGGGCAATTTATATTAAAATGAGTAAAGAAAATAGGGAATGGGGGAGGGGAACAAGGGGTGAGGGGTAATCAGAGGGAAGGGCATGTCACCAGTGAGAAAAGGAAGTTCACCCATTAGGGTTCCCCAAAAAATATTTAAATTTTTAAGTGGCCCTGACCAAAAAGTTTATAAATTAAAAAAATAAAGAATTCATTTTAAATATATATTTTTTTGAAAATCCCTAAAAATTTGGTAAGTTAATTTTTTTTGGAGAACCCTAAGCACCCAAGACGTGCGTGAATCTTTGGGCGCACATCCGTTGTAAGGAATAATCCTCATTTCCGTATACCACACGCAGGGAGGCTACCATGGAGAAAAAACAAATATTCTTCGAAAATTTGTTGACTCAATTCTTCGTTTAGTATATGTAATCATTATGGGGGATAAAAGGGATGCAAATTTAATTGTTATGCCAATGACCTCTCCCTCCGTGGAATACCACAATGTTCCAAACAGGGTGTCCCTCAAAAACGTAAAAATAATCCGCCAAAATAATATAAAACAGAAACATTTGTCCAAATGGGCTTTTTTAAAAGATCTTTTTTATAAAAAAAAACGCACAGACAAGCATTATTAACTTTGATAACAGATAAGTTAATTTTGCTAATGTTAATATTTTCTGTATTGTAGAAAATTTTTACCAAAACACCACACATACTTACACACACAAGCACACACAGACACACACAATCATAACCTAATATGTACTGTTGTACTACACCTAATACATACCATCTTTTAAAACATTTATGTGTGCTTGGCTGTGTATGTGTGTGTGTGTGTCTGTGAGTTTGTGTGTGTGTGTGTGTGTCTGTGTATGTATCTATGAATTACATATTATACTCAAATGACACCTGAATTTGAAATTGATGTGAATCTTTAACTTCAACTAGGGGTATTAGGCTGACTTTGTCTGGAAAACAAACTGTTAAAGGGCCAAAGCATTTCCACGTGATAGATAAAGCAAAAGAAGGTGCTATTATTAACAGCTCTAGCATAACCCGATGTTGACAAATATTGTTTTTTTTTTTAATTGGAACATCATCATAAAAACTAACTAAATTATGAATAAGCATTTTAGTTCAGTCGTTTTAGGGATCTTAGCTCACAAAAAAACTCTAAAATGATAATGTCTATCCTAGCAAGGAATGGAGGGGAAATTGGACTGTAAATAATACTGGTACCCAAAGTTATACTTTATACTCTAAATTGGGTACTTTTATTAAAACTTGATTGGTTGGTTCAAATTATGTTCAGACTTTTTAACCAATACTTTTACTGTACAGAAGGGGTAATTTTGTTTACTATCATTGATATGTACATTATTTATCATCCATTGTCTTATCCCTTAAGATCCCTGATCCTTGCTTACATTGAGAATTCAATCCAAAATCCTCAACAAAAAAAGATTACAGACTAAAAATCATGGAAAACTTACAAAAGTTTTAAAAATAAGAAACTTCAAAAATAAATCTTATAATTGCTGACAAAATTAAAGATGGTTTTAGGCTGTGTTATTTTTAAAATTCAAGTCTTGAGTTGTATAGATAGTATTTATGATATAAGTAACTTAGTGGCTGCGCCCCTATGGTCGATTGAAGGAGAAAAACACCATTGAATCTATTTTAAGTTTTCTTAAAATCATTCCCTTCACCAATACAAATTTTTTCTGAAAAATTGTGAAACATTTGATTCAGTCATTTACGAGATTTTAACAGACATACATACATATACAAACATCCTGTTAATTACCTAACATTTAGGCAAAAAATCCTCGAATCTGATTTTAGAGATTTTAAGTTTTCTACGAAGATCAGATTTTAGTGTCAAATGTTTTTCAAATGTTACATATGAAATTGTTGTTACATTTAGGTGTGTAAGGATAATTTTATCGATTTAAAACAATTTTAGTTAAATAGGCTTTCCAAATCTTCTTGAAAAGGTTTTTTTGCTACTTTGATAAAAAAATATTGCCTATTTTGAGTAAACATATAAAAACTAAATCTATGATTTAACTTTTCGGAATACACATAGGGTCCAAATATTTAGGATTAAAAAGCACAAAAAAAGGTGAAACATATCAACAAATAAGCATCTGAAAAACCAGGAAGAGAATTAAAACAAGGATAGTTTTGTCCATTAAAAGTTTAAATTATAATGGTCCCAATTTTTTTATAAAAGCTTTCTCTCATTCCTTGGTTTTAAATCGTTTGGGAATTTAATTGGTTGGTACAAACTGCCAGTGTCCAAACTTTTACACCAATAATTCTACGAAAATTGTTTTTTGTTTAGCATTACTAATATGTACATAAATTTCATATCGGCCATTGTCTTCTTCCTGAAGAATCCTGTTTATTTTTTTTTATCTGTAAGTACCTTAGAATCTCGAAAACAGCTGGTTTTTAGAATATTAATATAATACACTTAAGCTAGTTTTAGGCTATTTAAGAGTAAGTCAAACCACCAAATAAATTATTAATTAAAAACTTACTACCCACTGTTTTTAAGAACTGAAGCACAAATTGAATTATTTAGAAGCAACGCTTTAAAATCCGCAAGTTAAGATTCCCAAAACTAGAATGGTATGCTTTATATAAAAATATTTATTCGGAGATGGCTTAATATAGATTAGTATTTGATTTTGATAGAGAGGGGACTTTGAGCAAAGCTACTCTATTACTCGTTGTTTTAGTGCTGTTTTTGTATCAACATAATTAAAAAGGTTGGAAATTTATAATTATTCTTCTGTTTTTTAGATACCTTTAAATGGTTTTAGGTTATTTTCAAGACCTTCTCGCCTTCCATAAAGGCTAGAGTCGAAGCAATGATACAGTAGAAATTATTTAATTCCCACCAGTCTCTATTATTTCCCACACTGACCCTATTTTTCTCATCTGTATTACAAGTATAAAAAATTCCAGAGAATTAAATTTTTTATGTTTTATTGGTCTTATTATATATGATTTTCGCTTTTTCATGTCTTTTCTCCCTCATATGTCTCTATTTCTGTCTATTTATATATATATACAGGGATCTAAAGGGATAAGACAATGGCCAATAAATTGATGTACTTCCACAATGGTGATACACAAAATTACCACTTCTGTAGATTACAATTTGTGGTTGAAACGTTTTAACACTCAACTACATGAACTGACCTATCAAAATCCAATAAAAGTCTCCAAAATTGTTAAGCAAACGAAAATGTTCGTATCAGACTTTGGGGACTAGTGCAATAAGCAGCCCAATGCCCCATACCTGCATTTTTTATCTATCTGCCTATCTATCTCTTTCTTCCTTTTTCATTCTCTCTTTATATATCTCTTTTTTCATAAAGGTTTTAGATTGATATATACTGTATAAACTAATTTATGGCTTTTGTAGCTTAAAATTTATACGGACAAAAAACACAAAACAATTTCATCCCCCCCATTGAAAAATTAACTAAAAAATGAATTCAGGGGGGGGGAGGGATTATTAATAATGCATTATTCTATTCATGTATATTGTATACCCCTGCGTTTGAATACATATATACACTTGAAACCCGTTAGAATATGGCATGCAATGATACTTTCAAAAAACAGCATTTTTCAAAAATAAACACAAAAAAGTTTGTAGCAAAGATGCTATTCATGTGTTTTATGCATGGGTCTAGAGGTACATCCCTAATGATGATAAACAAATTTACACCTTTTGGAAAGTAAAATTAGTGGTTGAAATGTTTGAACACTCAACTTAATGAGTTGACCTATCAAAATCAAAAGTCCCCCCAGTTGTTAAGCCAACGAATTAGAAAACATCAATAGAAATCTTTTGGGACTAGTGCAATAAACCGCCCATTACCTATAGTTTTTACTTTTTTCTACTTTAAGAAAAAGCTCTAATCCGTCAAAATCTTTTGTTGTTATTGTATCAACATACAAAATATTTGCTATTGTGTAAGACTAATATTGTATGCATTGCAAAAACATAATCGCATGATTTTCAATAAAAAGCTTTCTTTATTAAATTTTAATAACACATTCAAAGATTTTTCGCATAAAGTTAGTAATCAAATCTATTTTTTTTTTAATTAAAAATAGTTATCGTTGATATCTAAATAATAAAAAAGTATTTTGTAAAAGAAAATTATTCATGAATTGTTATGAAAGATTGTATTATTCCAACAATTCAAATATGATTTAATATGATAAATCTAACATTAGAGAAAACAGACTTTCATATTATTGTAGAGTTGCTACTATTTCAATTTAATATCAATCCTTATTGTTCCAAGAATCCCCATGCAAGGTTTTAAATTGATAAAACTGTCTACCATGCCTGTAGTTATAAAGCATTACTCTTTAAAAGCAAGTAAGGAAGAGGACATCGAAGTTAAAATTATGCTTTGTTCTCTCAATCGCCTAAAAACTTTGGACACTTTTATAAAAGTTTGATTAGTTGTTTCGTTGATGATGTACATCAATTTATCAGCCATTGTCTTATCCCTTAATACCCCTGTTAACCCCCAAATGGCAAATTGTAGACCCCGTATGCACGTAATAGCATTACACAGCTATTTCTCTCTCTAACATTTTGTTCTCTGATTTTTATAAGCGCGTTGTTCATTTTATATTCTCTCAAGTTTTGCAAAATGTTTATTGCACCAAGGATCGTAATGGATAAAACAATGATATATTGATATACATCCTCGACGATTATAACAAAATTATTATTTCTGTAGATTAAAATTATTGGTTAAAATGTTTAGACACTTCACGTCGAAATTCAATAAAAAGTAACCAAACTTTTAGAGCCAACAAATAAGATTGTGTGTTTTTAAACTTTGGGTACCAGTGTAATTTACAGCCAAATGTCCCCTTTCTCCCCCTGCAAATAAGACTCTGTTTCATTTTAATCTGAAAATTCTTTCAATTATTGCTGAAAAACAGTTTGACTGCCAAGAATCCAAGAGCTGAAGTGGGTACCTTGAGCTTTAAGTAATATATTTGTAACACCATTATTGCAAAATTGTGAATGGTTATGTCTTGTGTGCAAAAACACATAGAACCCGCAATAATAATATTTTCAATATCTGTGCTCTATGCAGGCTAAAATTGTTTAGTACTGTTCATATATTTTTGTTGTTTTAGTAGCAAAGCCACTCTATAATCCATTTTTTTATCTGTCTGCCAGTATGTACTACTTTTCATATGGGAGAAATTCTCGGCTTTACCACCTTACCAAAGAGCATCCAGTATACAACTTACATATGTAAAGATTTTCTGCTATTCTATTATTAATATAATCTTTCTCCTTTTTTTCTTTTCCTATCCCTGTTATATGTGCTACAGAACATCTGCTTTATAATTCAAATATTCTTTTAACCATTCATGATTTCTTTGGGATTTGCTAATAATGAATGATGTTATCCTTGTTTTCTTTTTTATAAAAAGTAGAAATATCTTTGAAAAATTTGGACAACACCATAGTTTGTGATTTTTTATTGTTAGCCAATTTAGCTTAAAAAGAAATTTTAGGAGATTTTCTTTAAATCATCATAAAAAGAAATGCTCTTTTTTCCTCTTTTTTTCAACTATTTAAGTAATCTTTGGCCTTCTGTAGTGATCAGTTATATCTTATTAGTTAATTTGGAATGGAGAGCCAACTATAAGAAAAAAAATCCCTACCTGACACTGGGATAAGTATGGCACCAGTAGAAAGGTTTTCCATCCCTTCTCTCACATGAATCTGTACAGGTCTCCAGGTATCGTGTAGTTCCGTACACAGGGCTACAGTAATCACGATCTAAAACAAAAAAAATATTGAAAAATTAACTAGTATGAGAATTGCAATAGCTATTGGGGTTCCTCAAGGTTACATACAAGGGGCTACAGTATTCACGATCTAAAACAAAAACAGGTTATTGACAAATGTAACAGTATGAGAATTGCAATAACTATTGGGGTTCCCAAAGGTTACATACAAGAGGCTACAGTAATCACAATCAGAAAAAAAATATTTTCTAAAAAAGTCTATAAACTGAGTTCGGTCAACAAAAATCGTTTAATTCAATAATAAGATAATTGTACAATGATATGCTCAGCTGTTTAAGAGATCATTACATACATGCAATCATACAGACAGACAGCAAACAGAAATTCTATTATTTTAGTGTTAAATACATAATAAAACACATTAGCGAGCTATAATCTACAAAAATATGCCTGCCTTGGATTAACAATGAGAATTTTATATCTTTATGAATACACTTTGATTATTTTTTTTAATTTTTAAGGGACACTTTTATAATATTGGGGAATCTAAGAGTTATACAAGCTTGTTTTGTGTAGGCATATGAATTAATCAGGTAAGACGGGAGAGGATATTAAACTGGCAATCTAAAGTTTTTATAAACGCATTATTTCATTCATTAACTTAACGGCTCAGTTTAAAAAGAAACAAATTATCTTCATTTTGGATGTATGCACATCAATTAATCATCCATTGTCTTATCCCTTAGGATCCCTGAATTAACTGACTTAAAATGACAAATGTCATCGTATATTTTGGGAAGGAAATTCAATTAATAGTTTATTTCCTTTCCAGTAAGGATATTAACATTTTAGTGCTTGAAAACAGAGAAAGAAAGAGAGAGAGAGAGAGAGAGAGAGAGAGAGAGAGAGAGAGAGAGAGAGAGAGAGAGAGAGAGAGAGAGGGGGGGGGGACAATGGGCTGTTTATTACACAAGTCCCCAAATTTTTATAATAACGTTTTCTTATTCGTTAGCTTAAAAGGACTCTCCACAGTAAAATCAACTTTGGATTTTTGAAAATCTAACCTGAAACTATTATTCTCTGTTCAATTTTAGGCATTTTTTGTTTTTGTGGCATCGCGATCGAAGCCCTTTGAAAATTTTGTCCGCCGCCTATTTGTACTGCCGCTATAAAAATATATACTACACTTTCCTCCACTCAATATGTGTTCGCCGCTAAAGAACATTTGCTCCATTGCAACCGGCCGCTCTACGATTTATCCTCTTCCTTGACTGGACAATCTTGCCACCTCCATTTTGTGTTCGCCTCCGCCAAATATAACCATCTTTTGCCGCAGTTGCCGCATTCATCGCCCTTCTCCGCCGCTACTCCGCTATACATTGCGTACGTAGCTATACACAACACCCCCAGCCTCCATTTAATTTCTGAACAAGGGAGAGGGGAGCATATATTAAAAAGCGACGTACAGCGGAGTAGCGGCGGAGAAGGGCGATGAATGCGGCAACGGCGGCAAAAATAGAAGCTAAAAATCACTAAAGCAGCACAAATTAAATGGCGGGAGGATTCACTTAAAGGAGGTAAAAAATTTCAAAGGGCTTCGATCGCGATGCCACAAAAACAAAAAATGCCTAAAATTGAACAGAGAATAATAATTTCAGGTTAGATTTTCAAAAATCTAAAGTTGATTTTTCTGTGGAGAGTCCTTTTAAGAACTTTGGGGACTTGAATGAATTTTGGATTGGTTGGTTTAATAAATTGAGTGTCCACACGTTTCAACCACTAGTTGTAATCTTAAAAAAGGGTAATTTTCTGTATTAACATTAGGGAAGTACAATAATAAGTTTGACTTATCACTAATATATATTGTACGTAATAAGGATTTTTATGTTTGTTTGTCAAGACCTCGCAACCCCGTGAATCGATTAGTTTCTCCATTTTAGGGAATCTTGTCCCGAAACGGTTTAAGGCTATTTTATTTTTAAGTTTCATTCTTGGGGTGGTTCTAGGCTGTTTTCTGTCCTTTATTACTTAGATACTAAGGGTGTAGCCGCTAGTAAAAAACAAAAACAAATCAAGGCAGAATTTTTTTTAGTAAGGTTTTTTGTAATTTATATAGACGAAAGAATGAAAGAGTAGTCTAATAGTTTTGAAACTTTGCAAATATTTCCTTTTTGTCCATTTTAAGCCAAAAATATTCCAAAAGTTTTAAAACTTTTTATAGAGTCAGTTTTAATGTAATATTATTTAGAACTTAATAATATGTCACAAAAAGTTTAGGAAGTTTTTCATTAAGCTCTACAGTTAGCTGTAAATGATTTTTTGTAGCTTTGATTTTGTCAGAGATCTAAAGGGATAAGACACTGACAAAGGTCGATAAATCGATGTACATCCCCAATGATAATACACAAAATTACCCTTTTAATAGATTTAAATTAGTGGTTGAAACGTTTGAACACCCAACTTAATAATCTAACCAATCAAAATTCACTTTAGTCTCCAAAGTTGTTAAGCCAACGAATAAGAAAACATTATTTTTTAAAACTCTGGGGACTAGTGTAATAAACACTCCATTGTCCCCTCTCTCTTTGGATTTTGTTTTTAGCTGTACTCCAATACATATTATAAATGTCTAGTTTTTATACAATTTTCAATTTGTTTTTCATAAACTTTTTGGCAAAAAATCAGTTTTCTAACTAACACATAAAACTAGCGTATAATTGTCTATATGGCCTTGACAGGGAAGGTGGGAATAGGTCATTCGAATAAAAAATATTTGATATAGATTTAGAGACCACTAGCGGCTACATCCCCCTAACAGGCCTCTAGGGGCAAGGAGGGGAGGGGGGAAAGGTCGCCCCACACCATTTTCAATTTCAGTTTTAAAATAATAAAGTAAAAGTAAAATTTAGGGGAGTCTTTTTTTTTCAAGGGGCTATTTATCTTCGGAGGGTGATGGTACACTCCCCCAAAATAGTTAGAAACCTTTCCGTGACCTACATTGAGAAGAAACATAGTATAATTTATATATTGAGAAATTGATAGATTTGTCCTACTCCTATATCCGTGATTATTATATCCTAGAGTTGAGAAATTTTCTATTTAAACTTGATAGCCATGAAACTATTAATCGCAATTTTTTACAATAACAACGATAAATACATTCATAGGTAGCGTGGCAATAACAAGTTAACAACAATTTTGGTGATTTCTCTTAAAGTGCCTTGCGAGCACAGTAATCCCCTCCCCCTCCTTTCCTTGTTTTTTAAATAAATTGAAAATTAAATTAAGTGTTGATAATTTTTTCAATTGCCTAACCCCTGCGGAAGGCCCTAACCATGCGGGGCAACCATGAATGCAAAATTTCCATTTAGACATTTAGACTCGCATTTACCTTACTACTCTGACGCATCTTAAAAAGATTAATTTATACATAGAAAAAAGATTAAATTTGGGATACTTAAGCAATTGTATGTTAGAAATTATGTAATAACATTAACCGCTAATATATTTAATTTTCTGGACATGTTTAATGGTTATAATCGCATCGTATTATAAACAGCTTTCCGCAGATATAAATATGTACAATTTTAAGATTAAAACCGGTTCTAAGTGAAGGAAGAGAGAGAAATAAAGAAAGAAAGAGAGAGAGAGAGAGAGAGAGAGAGAGAGAGAGAGAGAGAGAGAGAGAGAAGACAGAGACAGAGAAAGAGAGAAACAGACAAAAATATAATATACATTTTTAAGGAGGGTTTAAATTGAATATAAAATTAATCTACAATCCTTACAAGCAAAACTTCACTTATAAGAAATGGGGAAAGGTTAATTTATTCCCTATTGTCCTTTACCTGTATACTATTTATTTTTATATATTTAGCATGTTTCTGGACCTTAGCGAGTGACCCTAGGTCATAGGGGTGTGTTCTTTAGATAGATAGATAGATAGATAGATAGATAGATAGATAGATAGATAGATAGATAGATAGATAAATAGATAGATAGATAGATAGATAGATAGATAGATAGATAGATAGATAGATAGATAGATAGATAGATAGATAGATAGATAGATAGATAAATAGGATAAGGAAATCTATGATTTATTAAACACGATTTTGGGGTTAGAAATGAAATATTTGAAATGTATTGTTTAGCCTTCTTTCTGTATATTTAAATACTATTAGTAGTAGCGTAGCTACTCTTTAACCAGGATAAAGTACGTCCGTACGTTTATCCGCCACACGGTCAGTCTGTAAAGGTATTTAAGATTAATCCATGCTAATCCTGGATTTCCTCTTTTGCTATAAGAATTTTAAATATACTAAATGTACTTTTAAAGACTCGCTGCTATAAACCTTCCTAGGACCTAAGAGAAGCTACACTGTAAAGGAGAACCGTATTTGTTCAGCGGTTACTAAGATACTTAGTTACACACAGACACATATAAAATAGTATGAAGGTAAAAACATTACGATGCCTTTCTGCCATGCATTAAAGTCACTTTTTTCTTAAACTTCCTTTAAACATAAGAATTTGTTTAAGATTTCTAACTTTGTTTTTATGTTTTATTTTTGTGTCTTCTTAAAAGTTTTCAGCTTTCAAAACCTTCTTTTAATACTTTAGTTCATTAATATTTTGCATTAATACGTAAGCGACCATAGTGACTCAAACATAAGCCATGTGACGTCATAAAAATGAGGAAGATGAGAGGAGAATTGGGAAAGAAAACCCCTAATTTTTATGACGTCACATGGCTGATTTTTGAGTCCCTTTGCCCCCCTACATTTATGCCTTTATTTATTCTTTATGCTCTTCGTAAAGGACATTGTTAAAAGCAAAGCTTTTCTATAATTACATATGTGATACAATTATTTATCGGATAATGATATTCACTAATGATTTATAGGACGATAAGGTACTTTGTTAGGAGCAAAGCATCTCTATAATATATATGTCTTAAGATATAATTATGTCCGTAAAAAGTATTTGTATTCACAATTACACGAATGCCTTGGTATGTGACTGTTTAATTTGTTGAGATTCGCTTTAAAGGATGTTGTCATCCTTGTTTCCAGTTAAAATGAATAGGTTGCTTAATAATGACAAATTGTTAAAAAAGCTTCTGCATACAAATATTTCACCGCCGGCAAAGTTGCACCCAAAAGTTATTTTAACAAGGTTGGCAACATCCATAAAAGCGAAGCTCTAAAATCAAATGGTAGGACAAACGACTGTAGAGTGTCAGAACTTAAAAAGCAGATTATTGATTTATTATATTGTACCTTGTTGTTCTGAGAATTATAATTTTTAAAAAATCAGATGAATAGGTAGCTAAAAAAAGTTGTCATAAAATGAAAAAAATCAGCATGTTTTAAATTGACGTTAGGACATTCTGGTAACGATTATAGAGATGCTACACTTTCTAAATCAGTTTTTAGGAGTCACCATGCAAAGTTTAAAATCAATATGACAGTTCTAACATGTCTAAAATAACGATAAGATGTATTCATTAGGTGCGGATATACCGACCCTAACTATAGAAAAGCTTTGCTTTCAACAAGGACAATTATAACGACAAAAAGCTTAGTAACGTAAGAAAAAAGAATAATAAATTAAAAAAAAACATTTTAAAAATTTGTTCGGATCATGGAAAGAAAACGAAGTAGTGGGTTTTGTAATATTTACACAGTTTCTCCTATTTTTAGCCACTGCTCTATTCCTGCGGGGCCTATTTCTTAACCTGCAATTGATAGAATTTTCCTAACCTTACCCAACCTAAAATAACAAAAGTTACTCTGTGAATATACGGCCAACTCAGCTTTCAATATTGACGTATGGACATGACCTAATTAAAGCGTAGCTGCGCTACTTTTAAAATGATACATTGACCATTTAGCCGCTCCCTTTGTCAATACATCACACATGGTATATCAGGCAGACAGGGTGGGAACAATGGATTTTAAATTCATATATACCCCAATTATGATACACAAAAGTCTTCCTCTTGGGTAAAAGTAAGATAATATTCTTTTTTGTTCTATAGTTTCTTTTATCCCAATTCACATTAGCTACCACAGGCAAACTTTAGTTTATCAAGTTTTGAGAGATTATTAAATTTTCCCCTCTCGGCAAGGCTCGGCAGCCTCGCCGGAGCTGCATATAAGCCCACTTGTATACAAAAAAATAGTTTCCGAAAAGATTAATTGTCTGTTTAGAAACAGGTTTAGACATCCAGCTGAATTTTAAAATTATAATATAACGATATTATAATTTTCCTTTAAAGTTGAGGGGAATTAATATGTCTCATTGTTCATCTAGGGTAATAAATGTATCTGCTGTACTCATCAGAGAGAGAGAGGGGACAATGGGCTGTTTAGTACACTAGTCCCCTAAGTTTTATAATAACGTTTTCTTATTCATTGGCTTTACAACTTTGTGGACTTTGATAAATTTTGATTGGTTGGTTAATAAAGCTGAGTGTTTAAACGTTTCAACCAATAATTTTCATTTAATGATGGGGTAATTTTGTGCATCATCATTAGGGATGTACATTAATTTATCGGCAATTGTCTTATCCCTTTAGATCTCGTAAACTCATACTGTATTTTATAAATGGCACACCTCCTATGCAGTTTACATATAACAAAAAAGTTCATTCAGACATTGATTCTATAATTTTTATAAAATATTTACACTACAGGAAATTCAAACAATTATTTGTCCAATAGGGTTTCTTAAACAGCGGGACCAAAAATAGAATTACATTTTGTCTCAACAATAGTACCTACTGCTGTTATGTCACGCACTTAATATAAGTTTGTAGCAACTTAATATATTGATACTAGCGGCTTTGCCCCTAGCTTCTAGAGGTTACCAAGATCTTACGGGATGGGCGGACGGACGGACGGACAGACAGACAGACAGACGGACGGAGGGACAGACAGACGAACAGACAGACAGACATCATTCTACTTTGTTTTATAGATGAAATATTATATCCGTAATAAAACTTGGTCTTTACAGACATAATATCGAAAGTCTAATGTCATTATAACTACTCAGTTATGTTGAAATTTTGGAACTCCAGAGATTAAGGCAATAATAAAGGTTAAATGTTAAATGATGATACACAAAACTACTCCTTCTGTAAATTATAATTAGTGGTAGAAACGTTTTGTGCAAATGAATAAGATACGTTATAATAAAACTTTGAAGACTTGTGTAATTAACAGCTCAATGCCCCTCCCTACCGGGGGGGGGGGGGGAGAATACACGCAAGGTTTCAAAAACGTACCAAACCGACGTCTAAAAGCTATCTGATTCGTATTCGTAGCTGCATAGGCTATACATCAAATCACTAATATTGGTCAAGAGAACAAGAAAAAAAAGAAAATGTATATTTTAAATTTGTCCTTAAAGGGACGCTCCATAACATTGTTTTTTTTTTATCGGGATGTTTCTTTTTTAAAACTTTAGAGTTAATTTTCTTGTGTCGCTTCGAACCAGTTCTAATCCGGTGTCATATTATAATTTTCTACAAATATAAAATGTACAATCATAAGATTAAAACCAGTTTTGTGAGCCCGTGCCTTCGCTATGTATGGGCTGAAAAAACTGGTCCTGATGTAATAATTCTACATTTTTATATCCGCGGAAAGCTGTTTATAAATTAAATTGGTATTTCAGATTTTTAAATTATTTTAGACTGGAGAAGCTTATTATATGAATTTTATGTAAACTTATTTTTATAGGTAATTTAAAACTAAAGGCCCGAAGTTGCCGAATAATCAAGCATAAATTAAGCAAACTCGGAGCCATACTGAAAAATAGTTTCCTTTTAAAACTCCGACGTTTTTTTTCAAGGGTTAGGACACATACACAAAAAATACAACATAAGAAAAATAATATAATATGTATGAATAAAAAATACATTAGTTTTAGTCTTTTAAATTTGTCTTTTGTGGTGTGAGATCACTTCAGCAAATGTATTATATTATCAAATTATCTTATTACTAGCTGCAATGCCCCTAGAGGCCCTTATGTGTATTTAAGATGCGAGAAATTTTGACCCCCCCCCCTCAATCAATTAGAGGGTGGTGGTACCCTCCTCCAAATAGTTATAAACCTCCCCTAAACCTATGAGAAATTTCACTAAGTAAAACCATAATGGTTCAGCGGTTAACAAGATTCTTTATTGATGAACTCTCATACATATTTAGTTGCAATTGTGTTTTTATTGAGAATATGAAACACTATTTGCGGGATTAAGGTGGGAAAATTAAGGGAGTTTTCACCTCTTAACACCCCCCTAATATACTCACCCAAGGGGGGGGGGTGTCAAGCAAAATAAGTAACACTCCTTATAATCTATGGGAGTAAACATTTAGGGGACTGTATCCACCCGTCGGACAATAAAATTACTCCCATACACCCCCCCCCCCCTATTGATTTTGTTTTCGAGAATTTTTAAATTTCCAAAACTCTGTGAACACTACTGTTCGGATATTACTGTGATAATATACGGAACTGAATGCACACTGTTTTTACTATTGTATATATTTATATGTTTCGTATTTGTTGTGTTGTGTCTCTATAAATCATCATGTCCTTGACCGCTTAAAACATTTCATTAGGTTTTAAACTATCAGCTACGCCCCTAGAGGCCTCCAAGGGCACCTGTGGTGTGTGGGGGGGGGGGAGTCAACCTCCTCCCATTTTCAATTATAGGTTTATGAAGAAAAGGCAAAAAAAACTTTTTTCTAGGGGCGAATACTCTTGGGAGCCCCATGACCTATGAAATGCAACATTTGTAAAGGAGAACAATATCGGTTCAATTGTTAGCGAGATCCTTTAGTACAAACAGACAGATAGACATCCTGTTACTATAGCTAATTAAACTAGGTTGTATTAATCAATGGACTTTAACCACGTTGTTTTAAGTAACTCTTCAAACATCACATTTTCAATTAAAATAACCTAATTCTTAAAAACTTTATGATTATAACAGATTCGATAACTACATAGTAGAAAAATAGAACCAATGATGTAGCTTTTTGGATTAATAAAACTTAAACTTAGTATTATTCCATTCCACATATTATCAACCTAAACCAAACGTATTTCTAGCCCCTGTGGGAATCTTATAACTCATACTTAACCTAACCTAATTTATAATACATAAAAAAAAATGTTTCTTTTCACTTTAGTATAAAGTAAAATTACCAATTATTTTTTTCAGGAAGTTAAATTTTGTATTGAGTATCTTTGATTATAGTACAACAAGGACATTTATGTACATTTATGGCGCAGCAACAATAAGATGTTGATACTTAAAATAAAAGCGAACATTGAACTGTAATACAGTAAGGATATGACATGCTTAGTAAATAAACGCATGACCAGTAGACAAGCAATGGCACAGCTACTGTAAGTGTTTGTTTGTGTTTCTTAATGTGATTGTACTAGTGTGTACAGGTATATGTAAAAAGCGAAATTTAGTTACACTAGATTTTTGAGCAATATACTTTGTAAACAGACTTATTACTTGAATAACTTAATGGACAGACAGACATTCCATGAGTAAACAACAGCCTATGATTTTCTTAATTAAAAGAAATAAAAGAAACCCTTTTTATATCTTTAAAAGTTTAGCTAGACAATCATTTTCAAACAATTCTAATTGGTGTGCATTCCCTTACGCATATTTTCACATCTACATAGTGCTTCATCATCGCTACAAGGATGGCAACATTCAGAAATAGCAAATCACGAAAACCAAAAATGAATTCATGGACGAAGTAAACTGTATGCTGGATACTCTTTGGCGAGGGAAAACTTCATGAAAATATAGCAGTCTATCTTAAATGAAAGCCGAGAAAATCACACTCCCGTACATATTTCAATAAGTAGAGGCAGTTTGTGCTGTTGTAACAATACTAGGGATGGAGAGGACAATGGGCTGTTTATTACACTAGTCCCCAAAGTTATATATTAACGTTTTCATATTCGTTGGCTTTGGGGACTACGTTGAGTGTCCAAATGTTTCAGCAACAAATTATAATCTACTGGTGGAGCGATTTTGTGTATCATTGTATTGGGAATGTACATCAATTTGAAGGCCATTGTCTTATCCCTTTAGATTCCCAAATAATAAGCAATTCTAAAGATTTGATAATATAATACATATGCGGAAGTGAATGGAAACCTGTGTAATATTATCTGTATTCATTTTCTATGAATACTATGCATACAGGGAAAAGACAATGAAAGAATGTTTAAAATCAAAACCCATAAATGGAGGAGATATTAGACTTCAAGTTCTCCCATTTGCTGGTCTAAATCTTTAGGTACTATTATTCAATCTTAATAGGTTCGTTCAAGTTAGCCGTGTCAAAAATTTTTCACCATTAATTTTAATTTAGAAGACGAATAATTTTGTCTGATATCATTGAGACCATTGTCTTATCTCTTCAGATTTTAAGATTAGGGGTTTTTGGCTTAATTTTCATTATCTTTCTTTCTTCATTAACTTATTGTCCATTGACCTAGCCCTAAATCCCTGGTGGTGATATTTACCCAAACCCAGGTAAACCTAACACATCTAATCACTGGAAACCTCACACGTAATTTAAATAGTTGTCATACGATACAGATAAGAAATTATGAACATAAATTAGCGCAGGAATAACGATCTAAGGTGAATAACATAAGAATGTAAAGTCCACCCTCATATATG
>NC_137273.1:36788743-37043743 GCF_053477335.1 Acartia tonsa
GTTTATAATACGATGCGATTAAATAAAATTATATAATTCAAATAAGATAGTCGCGTTGGAGGTCTGAAAAAGGGGGCAAGACGGTCTTACCCAACCTCCACTTTTAAAACTTTTTTCTAAAAAATCCTAAAGGAGATGTCTAATAATATTTCAAAAACGGCTAAATAAGTATGTTAACAAATCTAAATAATTATTAAAGTCTTGATAAGTTTTAATTTAATTCTTGGGATTATTTTAGGATAATTTACTACCCTCCCACCCCTTGATACTAGAGGAGCAGTCGCTATAAATAGATCTAGACAATGGCCTATAAATTGATTTAAATCCCCAATGATGAAACACAGAATTACCCCATCTGTAGATTACAATTGGTGGTTTAAAAGTTTGGACACAGTCATACATACATTAATTAACCAACCAATAAAAAATCAATAACAGTCCCCAAAGTAGTTATTCCAACGAATAAGAAAACGATATTATAAAGAATTTGGTACCAGTGTAATAAACAGTCAAATGCCCCCTTCCTTCCTGATCTTATAGTTAGTTTGGATTAAATACCGAAATAAAAGACGGATCAATGTGCTATCAATCAGTGTGTGTGTGTGTGTGTGTGTGTGTGTGTGTGTGTGTGTGTGTGTGTGTGTGTGTGTATGTGTCTCGATAATTATCTATTCTTAATTTACCCATTTGTTAGCTATAGTAACATCCTTTACAAAATTTGGTTCAAGTCGGGCATATAACTATATTGTCAGTAATCTTAAAGGATAAGACAATGGACGATAAATTGATGTACATTCCCAACGCTGATAAACAAAGTCTCCCTTTTTGGTAGATTAAAAGTATTATTGATTGAAAAGAGGTATCCAAAGTTTTTGAATCAACGAATAAGAAACTTTTAGTACCAGTGTTATTTACAATCCAATTTTCCCTCTAGCTGTAATAAATTTAAGAATAGAAATTAAGGAGGTAAAAATTGAGGACAGAACGACATGTAAAACTTTTAGAGTAGCTTCGCTAATGTCATTAATGTGATAAAAAAAGACAAAGGAGAGGAAATGAAGTTATTTTCCGATCATAAAACTTATAAAGGTTATACGTTTTTCTTACATTAATCTAATTTTAAGGAAGAAAAATAAGTTTTTAATAAATTGCAGAAATAATAAGCACAGCCATAGCATTTACAGCAGTAGAATGAGGGGGGTGGGAATTTGTACATATTTTGTACATTTTGTTTTTATCGCGTTTTTGTAATATTTTTAACAAGATATTTTAAATAGCGGCTACGTTCATAGCATATATGGGTACTATACTCGAGGGGATGTGGAAGGGCAGATAAATAGCCTAAAGCAAGACTTAAATAAAAATAAAATAGCCTAAATCCATCTCAGGACCTTTCAAAGAGAACCATATCCGATCCGCGGTTAGCGATATCTTTCGCTATAGACAAAAAGCTTACTACTTTATATAATAACACTAGTGGCTACGCCCCCTAGAAGCCTCTAGGGGCACTGGTAGAAGGGGGAAAAGTCTACCTCATCCCAATTTAAATTTGAGTTTCAAAAGAGTTAAAAAAAAAAAATTTGGGGGGGAAGTGGGTGAAGACACCCTCTCCAAAAATAGTTTAAAACCTTCTCAGAACCTATAAGAAGCTTCTCTTTAAAGGATGCCCATATCGGTTCAGCGATTAGCGAGATCTTTCACTATAAACAAAAAAGCTTTGCGTATTTACGACGTTTCAAATATTGTAAATATCAAATAATCAAAAAGTAGAGCGATGTCTGTCTGTCTTTTTGTCTGTTTGTTTGTACAGAAAGAATCTCGCTAACCACCAAACCGATATGGTTCTCCATTACATTGTAGCTTTTCATGGGTCCTAGGAAGGTTTATAACTATTTTAGGGAAGGTATCACCACCCTAATAACATAAATTACACCTAGATAAAAATTATTCAACCCCCCCCCCCCAAAAAAAAAAATCAACTTTTTCTTTTAAAACTTCAATTGAAAATTGGGAAGTCGACACCCCCCTTCCCCCTCCTGAAGATTCCCTAGAGCCTCTAGGGGCGTAATAATAAAAAGCACTTACCTAAGCACTGCTCGCCAAAGGTAGTAAGTCCAAACCTGGGTAAATCTTTAGGGGTGACGCTCCTAGCTAACCCAAGCAATAATATCACTAAAACTTGCATTTTTAATTCACTTTTATTTACTTTTTTAATCTAACTAATTGTTGGGGTATGTTTTTATGACTTACAAATGACTAGGAGAAGGTTTTTTTGTAATCACTAAAAAGGACTAGAATTTTTTTTATGACTAAAAATGCTATGTGGGAAATATCATAATGAAATAAAAAGGATTTTTTTCTACATATTAGGTTTTTTTTTCAATAAGGAGTTTTATATTTATTTTTCACTAAAGAAGGAGAGGACATTTTTGGTGGGTTTTTAACACTTTTTCATTAATATTTGGATTTTTATAAATCTGAAAATAAAAAAAAATATAAAATTAGTTGTAATACAAACTTAATAAAATAAAATAACTAAATTTATGACTTTGGGGCATTTTAAAGGGAGTCCTCAGACTATAAATTACACTGGTACCCAAAGTTTTATAAGCATATTGGCTCAAAACATTTAGGTACTTTAATTGAATTCTGTTTGGTTAGTTCTAAACTAGTAGTATCCAAAGGTTTCAACCAATTATTTTTATCTATAGAAAATACATTTTGTATATCATCATTGGGGATGTATATCAATTAATCACATATTGTCTTATCTCTTAAGATCCCTGAAAAAAGTTTGATTTTGTAGGAATGCAGGGAGAGTGATGTTCTTTAACAACAAAAGAAATACATTCATTCTGCTAAAAAGTAACATAGTGATATACAGACAGACCATAGATATAGATTATCTGCGCGGCTCAAGAGCATGTAGTTTTAACGGTTAGTTGTTAAGAATAATATTAGTTGTAATGTTATGTCATTGTAATAATAATTCAAATGTGTACTTAACATGGGTAAACAACGTTTTTAAAAGCGAAGCTGTTCTATGATTATGGTCGGTCCGTCTGTATGTAATGGTTAGCTCTTTTCGTTAATTTGAAGAGGTTAGAATCGTCCTACGACAATTTAAATCATGTTGATTTTTTACTTTTTTCACAACAAATCTTTGTATGTTTAAATTATCTTATTCATCTATTTTTTAGAATACTGATTCCTATTACAACAAGGTACAATGTTATAAACGAAGCATCTCTATAACCAAGTTCTAAAAATGTAAGTATGTGTTAAAAACTAAAATTTTTATGCAGTTTTGCAAATTTAGTTACAATTTTGTTAAGACTTATTCATTGATATTCTGCTTATTCAGTTCTGACACTCTACAATTGTTAAGGTCCGGTTGTTCTTCCATTCCAGAGCTTCGCTTTTATGGATGTTGTCCTTCTTGTTAAAAAGTTTTTACAATGCTAATCATTTTTTATATAAAGTATTTAGCGAATTTAATATAGATTAGTCAAACTTATAAGTTTCAGAGGAGATTTTCTAGCAAAATCCGGCAATTATAGAAGATCTTTCTTCGGCTTTTTAACGAATCTCAGGATGTAAGGACACAATAAACTTATCAAGTAGCTGCGCTACGTATAACATTATTGGTTGTTATTTAAAAACACATTGTAAAAGGCCTATCGGAAATAGGTTTTTAAACGGGTTTATTTTCAGGAATCAAATGGTGGCTATTAAATTATATTTGGGTTTGCTAGCAGAAAAAAATAGAGTTTCAATATAATCGGAGGCGTGCACAGGATTATGAAGAGGGGTGTTAATCTCGGGGGATGGGAGAAGAAAAGAAAGATAGGCGTAGGGAAGCTGTCACCCCCCCTACACCCCCTTTTCCTCCCGCCATTGAATATACTTTTAATATGAAAAATAAAAATCTGTTTTAACAGGTTTGTACTATAATTCTTTTTATTCCTGTAGCTAGCTACATCTTTACAAGATAAGGCCATGCGAACTCTACTTTGAAACTAAAAACAGATTTATAGTATAAAATACAGACACCTCCCTTCCTTTTTCAAAGACCTCTTTCGTCTGCTTTTAAATTATTTTCTGCTACTTGGCCGTGTTAATATAAGCAAAAAAATTGGTTGATATTTAATGATCCATTAGAAAGGTTGCACAAGGCGGTTGCGATAGGGAGAAACAGTTATTTAACCCTTTCTCCCTCTAGTGTTTTACTTTAAAATACTAAACTAGCGGCTACGCCCCTAGAGGTCTCTAGGGGCACTTGAGGAGAAGAGAGTCGAATTTAATAACACAATTTTTTATTTTAGATTTTAAAAAAAAAGTAAAAAAAATTTTTTTGGGGGGGGGCGACATTTTTTTTTGTGGGGGTTGCCCCCCCCTCATTTTTAATTTTAGTTTAAAAATTTTAAAAAAAAATTTTGCGGGGGGGGATGTTATTTTTCCTTTTTGGGGGGGGGGTTGGGGGTGTCCCACCCCCCAAGAAAATAATTATAAACCTTCCCGGGACCTATGAGAAGCTACCCTGTTAAGGAGAACCCAATCGGTTCAGCGGTTAGTGAGATCCTTTGGTACACACAGATACGCAGACACACAAACAAACATCCTGTTACTTTAGTATAAGGATTTAGAAAGAAATAATTAAAAAAATTTCTTTACAAAAAAACGGCAAAACGACATTTGTATTAATGTATGTCCTTGTGCTGCTATGTCAGGAGAGTAGAATTTAAAAAGAGCCACAAAGTTAATACCATAATAAAGACTTTTGACGAAGATTTGAAGACGATGAAAGTCGCTCAATGTGACTTCATAAAAATGAGGGATTATCCATCTCTTTTTTAGGGATTTTCTATCCCATTCCTCCACTCCTCATCCCTCATTTTTATGACGTCAGCATTTTTTTTGTGCGACTTTCTTTGTCCTCCGAAGGTTTCCAAAAACAAAATTAGAATTTTTAGCCATGTAGTAGCTCCGCTACCAAAAGTATAAATTAGTAACTTGAATTTATGGCAATCCTTACAAGAAGGCTTTTTGTATATTTTATGACTACACGTAAATATACGTTGTGGTAATACATGGGTAATTTAAATTACTTAAATACACGGTAATACATTAATAATGTAAATTAGTAAAAGGGTTTTTGAAAACATTTTGAGTTTGTAAATAGAATACATTTACCAGTACGGCTTCGAAACCGATGCGTACCCGCTGGATTAGAACCGGTTCTAAGCCATATAAAAAAATCATGTATTAGATTAAAAACAAGTCTCGACGAATGATAAAATCAAATCTCTAAATTCATACCAGTTTATTGGCCCGGGTCATCGATCCTTATTTTCTAATTTACATTTTATTATCCGTGGAAAGCTGTCTATAATACGATTATATAATAAATCCATCATTTTAAAAAAATCAAATCACTTAAAATTTCTTTAAAACAATACCTTTCATAAAGAGTTACAATTTTTGCTTCTAACAAATAACAAGAGCGTTTAGATAAAAGTGGCACAGCTTAAAAAAAACTACATTAATAGTTATTTCTCGCATTGTATTATAAACAGCTTTTCAGGATATAGAATGTACAATTATAAGATTAAAATCAGTTTTAATATTCGTAGAAAGCTGGAAATAATACGATGCTAGACATAGTTTTTTCTTATGGACGAGAACCGGTTCTTATAACCCGGATTCAAATGAATTCGAGAAAATATATTAATTTAAAGCTTTTTTCCATTTCTTTATTGATTGCACGACCTTTTTTAGAAAGTCTTAACTGTACATGGCAATTATTGCATCCGTTTACAGGCCAAGCAATTCCCTCTAATTTACTATTTATCTTTGGTATGATTCTGATAAGGTCAAAAATCCTATTATATACCTGTTTTGTGGCGGGTCAAAGTGTCTCAAAAATCAACCATGTGACGTCATAAAAATGATTGTTCATGTCTTTTTTAGGGGTTTTATTATCCACTTCTCTTAAAATGTCCCTCATTTTTATGACGTCACTAGGCTGATTTTTAAGACATTTTGTCCAGCTACCCTGTTTTACAACAAGCATGAACGATACAATAAAAGTATGAGGTAGCTTCTCTACTTAACAAGGATGGAAAAATCCATAAAAGCGAAGCACTGAAACGGTAGACAAACGGACATTAACACTTGTATAGTGTCAGAACTGAATTATTATAATATAAATGTATAAGAGTCAAAGCAAAATTGTAAGTAAATTTGTTGAAAAACTGCTTGATTCAGGATAATATTTATGGACATACTTACATTTTTAGGACTTGATTATAGAGTTGCTTCGCTAATTACATTATACTTTGTTGTCCCAGGAATCAATATACCAAAAATCAGATCAATCGGATGATTGAATCACATAAAAATTTGTTGTTAAAATAGTTAAAAATAAACTTGTTTAAAATAGAAGTACGGACATTTTTGTTATGATTATAGAGTTGCTACGCTTTCTAAATCGTACCTAACTATTAAAGGAATCACCATGCAAAATTTGAAATCGATAGGACAATTCTAACATGCCTAAATTAACGAAGAAAGCTTTCCGTTACGGACGTACGGACGGGCCGACCCTAATTATAGAAAAGCTTCGCTTTTAAAAAATGGGAGTGTTTAATAAATTGCATATTAGGACTAAAATTATCAAACAATAATATCCCCCCAACCCCTTTCTTAAATAATTAAAGGGTTGATATACAATGTAGATAAAATTACTTTTAGGAAAACTTAATTATTAGCCTATTTCTAAACGAAATTAGGATCCTGGAAAGAAAACGAAGTAATGGGTTTCTTCGTATTTTCATCTTAGCTTTTGATAGGTTATTTTAGGTTAGGTTATATTGGGTTAGGTGATTGTCCCGCAGGGTTAAGTAATTCGCCCCTCAGGGTTAGAGCCCTCCCCCCCGCACTGGCTAGAAATACGAGAAAAGCTACTGTGAAAATACGATATTTTAGGCCTATTTTTGTAAAAAAAAAATCATTCAGTCAAATTTCATTTTTCAAAGTATAATATATTTTTTATATAATTATGAAGAAAAGCCTGCTGTAACAGTTATCAATAAAGAATTGATTACTAATTCGAATGTTTTGAATTTATTGTGAGTATTTTTACTTTATTATGAAAACACTGTACAACTCCTTTTATATTCATCTAATGGATAAATTATCATTATTAGATCACTCAGAGACATAGAAATGCTGCTGATATGTCAGATGCGTGACTTTAATAGCAAAGGTAAGAAAATGTTTTAGAAAGGTTATGCAATCAAAGGGTTGTTTTTTTCTGAAATATTATGAAAGACTCTTGCTTTATTTTGGGATAAGATAAAATTATGTAAGCCCCAATTACTATAAACATAAGTTTTAAAGTAAAATTTACTTTATAATGTATTATCCCCCACTAGGTGTTTTTAGAGGTTTGTTACGTCTAGGAAACTCTAGTTTTAACCCAAATTTGATTCTATTAATTACATTTTTTTGCACAATTAGGACCTATGCAAATTCATTTTGCATAACGCTCAGGAATTAAGGGATAGGACAATGATTGATTAATTAATCTTACTTTAAAATCATTGGGTGCATTAAAAATTTTGGTTTGCACTATTTTTTTCGCAGTTTTATACAATAAAAAAATAGTATTGCCGAATCCTTTCTTTAAACAATTGTAAGGATGAACAAAATTGGAACCGTTATTTCAGTCCTAAGTAAATGGAAGACAATTTTATCTTACCTTAAAATTATACAATAATTATTGGATCATGGAGTGAAAACAAAGTAGCGGGTTTCGACATATTTTCACAGTAGCTTTACTCCTATTTATAGCCTCTGAGGTAGGCTATAACCCTGCAGGGCAATCATTAATATTTACCTAACCTAAAATAACTTATCAAAAGCTACTATGAAAATACTTCGTTTATTTTCCATGATCCTAATACTTATTCCTTAAAATTCTGTTTGTACCTTAAAATCTCGCTAGTCGAAAATGAAACGACTTACCACCCCACGAATTCCTTGCCTTATAAGCTTTAACAACTTTCGCTAGGGTCATAACCATTTGTATAATAAAAACATTACATTCAATAACCAATACAAGAATCAATTTTATATTTTATTGACCTATCTATTCCTATTCTGTTAAAGCAATATTCTATGCATTTTTTGTTTATCCTTTAGTCTTTTTTCAACGCACTTAAGGTACATTATTCAATAGCTAAAACTAAGTAGGAATAAAAACATCCATAAAAGCTAAGCTAAACGAATCAGACAATGTAAGAATAACATATATAGAGAGCATTAATGTTGTAATTATCTCATTATGCTTTATCATCAAGGTATCGCCATGTCAAAAGCCAAAAAATTATTTAAACACGGTTTTAAATCAATGGGACAATTCTAACATGCCAACACTTATTGCCAAACTATCTGAAATAATTATTTACGAATGGGATTTTGAAAAGCTTCGCTTTTAAAAAGCCTATGAAGCTAAAAAAAACTCTTTTATTCTAACCTTTAGATAAAAACCGCTGCTTTTGAGTTTTTTTCTTTACGCTAAACAATGTTAAAGGATGAAAAAATGGTCTTACAAAACCGCAAAGTTTTCAAAACTAGGCAGGTTTTGTAGTAGTGGGACAAAGTGTCTCAAAAAACAGCCATGTGACGTCATAAAAATGAGGAAGATAAGAGGAGAAGTAAGAAAGAAAAGAGATGGATAATCCCTCATTTTTATGACGTCACATGGCTGATTTTGAGACACTCTGTCCTGCTACTTAGTCTAGGGCAGGTTTAAGTCTATATAAAATTAGGAAATATGTGTAGTATTGTATAAACATTTGTATTAAAAGATGGGAGGAAAAAGTTATTTATAACAATAGGATGTAAGATGCACGTCCACGGGTGGAAAGGATTGGGTTGGGGCCAGAAAAGTCCCGCAGGGTTAGGTTGATGTTAGTTTTTGTTAAAGAACGGTTTCCCTATGAGTATCTAGTTTAGGACATAAAAAACCACTCCTTATTTTGAAATAAATTACAATAATACGGGGGAAATAGTTTATATTTTATTAAGTTAGGTCAGACCAAGTTAGGTTATATTAGGCACTGTATAGCCCAGCATGATTTAGATCAACCCGCAAGAAATAAGCAGGGGAGGGATCAGTGCTCGAAATTTAGTTTATGGGAAATCATATCATCACGTTCATCTATATATCAATGCATAGTGGTTATTGGAAATATTTTATCGACATGCTAACACTATATAGAAGTGCTAAAATCTGACATATTATCGATGACGCCATTAGACAAAGACCAAAGTGTGTTCAAAATCACCCATTTGACGTCATAAAAATTGGAGATTATTCATCTCTTTTTGGAGGATTTCTTTCCCACTTCTCCTCTCATCTACCTCATCCACGTCCCATGGATGATTTTTAACACATTTAGGTTTTTGTCCGCCATTATTCAACAGTTAACTTTTAACTTTAAGATTTATATACATTTATTATTTTTAAAATATATACATATATATAATCCTTACATTCCTGTGACTGCTAAATGTTTTATAATAATATTTACCGTTTTCTATTCAACAATTTTTTTAGAATTGCATCTACTCTATAATTAGATGCTGTGTGTTGTCAGTATGTCATAACATTGCTGTTTAGGTTTCAGTATGTTTGTAACGAAAAACCTCATTAATGCCTATGGGAACGGTTGAAAGCAACGTTGGGCAATGCAATTTTATTAGGTCCTAAGACACTAACTTCCCAACTATTGCAAAAATAACAGACCCTTTAATTCAACGACATTTGTCTAACTGTTCATGGTTATGAGTTGTGCCTATTTTTTGCTAAAGTAGTCCGCCTATTCGCACTAATAATGTCTTGTATCTGATATAGCAGCAATAGGTAAAACTTTTATTTATGAAGAGAATCGAACCCATACCCTACCCAACAAAATGGCATGGGTTTAGGCTATTTTCCTATTTATTTAATTTAATGCTCACTGTCGAAAAGAAATTTTACCCACAAAAAAATAGTCAGCGTTAAGTGCCTCAAAAAAATGACGTCATTCGATAAAAATGACCAATGAGAGGCCAGTATTAATTTTACTATTGGTCAATTACAGTGTATACTGGCCTATCATTGGTCAATTTAATTGTATTACGTCATTTTTGTTGGAACTTCACGCTGTTTCACAAAGAATTATTTTTTGTAATAAAGACTGTTTTAATTGAGCGGCGAAAAAAGATTCTGCAAAAGGTTTTAAAATACTCTCCTTTTAATCAACTAATAAGATTAAAAGTCCAATGACAATTTACCTTTTTTCCACCTCAAATCACCAATTAGTAAAATGTAAGGGATAGAGAGATAGGTCATTGGAAGATAGATTTTCATTCCACACTCACTTGTAATGCTATTCATAGAGAGAGATAGGGGGACAGTAGACTGTTTATTACACTAGTTCCCAAAGTTTTATAATAACGTTTTCTTATTCGTCGGCATAACAACTATGGGGACTTCAGTGAATTTAAATTGGTTCGAACATTAAGTTGAGTGTTCAAACGTTTCAACCACTAGTTTTCATCTACAGAAAACAAAGGGGTAAATTTGTGTGTTTTCATTAGAGAAGTACATCATTTTATCAGCCATTGTCTAATCCCTTTAGATCTCTGGGATGTACTACAGACAACAAGGGGGTGTTATATTATTGTCAGGGGGGTGGATACACCCTCCCACACCCCTCCTTTGCACGCCTCTCTATCCACCACCAATGCCCCCCCCCAAAAAAAATTTAAACTTTTTCTTTTAAAATCTTAAATAAAAGAACTGGGTTATTGAGTTTAACTCCCCCCCCCCCCTACTAAAGAGCCCCCAGAGGCCTCTAGGGGGCGTAGCCTCTGGATATAGATCATAGTAGCATTCAAAGAAACTTTTAAACTCCAAAATCTTTTTATACATATATATTTTATGTATCCTTTTGTCTTTGAGTATTGACGAGAGACTTCAACGAATACAACAGAAACATCGTAGTATTTTGTAGCATTTTTATCATTTTAAATATCTGAAATAGAAAAAAAAACAATTAATTTTTAAATATTATTTTGATAACAAAAATATATTTAGTAATAGATTTACTATGAAACAAAAATAGGAATTCATATTTTATCCCCTAGTATTACACTTTATTATTCTTTTTGGGGCAGCAAATTATCTGTTCATCTTTCTATCTATCTATCTAAGTATATCCATCTATCAAAATCATCATGACAAATAAACATGTTTGTTAATTTATTTTTTAACATTTTTAACATGCAAAAAGAAAATTTTTCATTCTTAATTATTTTTTTTCTGACAGCTTTTTTATAATTCATCAAAAATCAGTCAAGTAGATTTTTTAACTATTTTACCTTCCAAAAATTCGTACTGCTTTTATAAAAAAGAATATATATAATACTATTAATTGTCTATTTATACTTAAAGTAGTAAGTTTTTTTTGTCTGAAACTTAAGATATGAATAACTACTGAACTGATTGGGTTTTCCAATTTAGAGAAGCTTCACATAGGTCTCGGAATAATTTTAGGATAATTTATTTTCATATATAAGTCTCAGGATGGTTTTAAGCTATTTTTTAGTTCTTCCCTACCCCTATGAATTGTTGATATAATAATATGAATTGGTTCTTTTTATATCTCTAAAACTCCAAATAGCATAGGATCTAAAAATATCCGTTTTGTAAAAATATCTATCGTCTTCAAAAGGACCAAAATTATTTACGGATACTCATTAGCTACAAAAATGATTTTAAGATGTTTAAAAAGCGAAGGTTTTCTGTACTTAGGATTTGTCCGTCCGTACATCTTTTATAGTTATTAGTTAATTTTGGCATGCTGTAACTGTTCTATTGATTTCAAACTTGGCGTGGTGAATCCTGTAAACTTTAACAAACATTAATAAAGATGATTAATTAAGAAAAATATTTTTTAAACACCTCATATGTTTTTTATTAGATTTAAAGGAAGAATGATATTTGCTTTTTTTATTCTTTTTGAATATATGTTGATGCTCGTAAAAATCATTAAAAATAGGATAAGTAAATTTTTTTATTTTTTTTTTTTTTTTTGGGGGGGGGGGAGTTATATTTTCTTTTATTTATGTTATGATTGCAGCTATGACATTTATGTCAAAAAGTTTTGCAGCTTTATAAAGGTTCAATAACAGTAACGTAATAAACAGTAGAAATAGTGATTTTCAGCTGGCCTTGCAAATAAATCCCTCGCTTTACGTGATATTACCCTTTGAAAGCACTCAAATCTTTAGCAATTAATTTAAGATTTTATAAATTAAGCAAGAAAAAAGTTACAGAAATACATAATTATAAAAAATCTTCATTGATATTCTTTGGATTATATAAGTATCCTTTTTTTTAAACTGAATATAAAGAATATTATTTTTTAACAATTGTTGTTTAAAAAAGTCATATTCAGTTGATTGTTTTGAGTTTTTTTTTGTTGAATCATTTTCAAACATTCACCTCATGAATAAGCTTTTCATTATTTATGCTTATTTGAGTATTTTGAAGATTTAGATTTTCTATAACTAGGGTTGGTCCGTCCGTCCGTAAAGGCTAGCTTTTTTGTTAATTTAAGCATGTTAAAATTGTTCTATCGATTTCAAACTTTGCATGATGATTTATGTTGTAGTTAGGTACGATTTAGTAAGCGTGGCAACTCTATAATCGATACCAGAATGTCCATACGTCCATTTTAAATATGTTGATTTTTAACTTTTTTAACAAAAACATTGTAATAATAATAATTATAATAATCCGATTGATCTGATTGTTGGGATACTGATTCCTTATTCCTTTTAAAACAAAGTACAATATTGTAAGTGAAACAACTCTGTAATCAAGTCCTAAAAATGTAAGTATGTCCTTAAACAGTATTCTGTAATCAAGAAATTTTGCAAAAAAATTTACGAATAATTTTGTCAAATCTTTTTTGTTTTTAGTTTAAAACCTTACAAAAGGGAAACAGAAAGAGAAGGATGGGACAATGGGCTTCAAATTACACTTGTACTTCAAGTATTTTAATACGAACTATCATTATTTTGCATAAAAACTTTGGTTACATTTACTAAAATCCTGATTTGTGCTTATAAACTAATTTACTAGCAGTATTCAAACTTTTCAAGCAATAATTGTCTGTTTGTTTGTACTAATCTCGCTAACCGCTGAACCTATTTGGTTTTCCTTTATAGGGTAGCTTCTCATAGGTCCTGGGTAGGTTTATAACTATTTTCGCGGAGGGTATCACCACCCTCCAAAGAGAAATCGCCCGTAGAAAAATTTACCATCTCCCCCCAATTTTTTTTACCTTTTCTTTTTTCAACTTTTCCTCTTCAAGTGCCCCTAAAGGCCTGTAGGGGCATAGTCACTAGTTCAGTATAAGGTATTTTAAGAAAAAGGACTGAAAGACAGAAAGACGGAATTTTTGATTATAGAGTAGCCTTGGTACGAAAACGGGGCATCGAAAGAAGGAAAGAAATGGGTATTGAAAGGGACAAAAATAGATTGATACAATTTATAATCCAAAATATCAAAGAGTTAACATAGAATAAACAGAAGAAAATTATAGCAAAAGCAGAATATGTTTTAAAAATTAAATTATGTCAAGCAATCGATATTTCTTTAAAAAAAAAAAAATTAATTATAGTGAGAAATTATAATTAAATCTATACTTATAATAAAGTAACAGGATGTCTATTTGTTTGAATGTTTGTGCCGAAGGATCTTGCTAACCGCTTAACTGATCGGGCTCTCCTTAACAGGATAGGTCCCGGGAAGGTTTAAAACTATTTTGGGAGGGTATCACCACCCTCCCAAGAGAAATCATAAAAAAAAACTAAAATATTATAATAGTCTCGCCATTGCATTGAGACTTGAACAGAACATAGACAATTTTAATCTCAAATTAGATAAGTCTATGCTGGCATGGTCTATTGTTAAAATTGTAATCCCGCATTGAAAATAGGCCTTAACCATAGGGGATCAAATATAACAGATTCGTAGAGGGGTTAAAAACCCTTACAAATCAGTACCACATGGTCTGATTACTTTACAACAGATCTAAAGTATAGATATATAATAAAGTTAACTACCTACTTCCCTTTTTCAATGAACTTTTTCGTCTGCTACTAAATTGTTATCTGCTAATTGGCTGTGTTGATATAACCAACATCATTGGTTGCTTTGATTTTTATTGGCCCAATTGAGAGTCGGCAAAAGTTCTAACCCTGTGGGGCAATCATTAACATTTACTTAACTTAACCTAACCTAAAACAACCTATTAAAGGCTAATGTGAAAATATGACGAAACCTGCTACTTCGTTTTCTTTCCATGATCCCTAATTTCAATACAAATCAAGCACTTGAAGTCCTTTTTATAGGAATAAGTTAACATCAACATTTTAAGGGGTAATAGTCTTTAGGTATAAATGTATTTTGAAAATAGCCTTAAACATACACTGTTCTTTCTAATTTTTTTACATAGGGATTTAAAACTTCTGAACGCTATGCCAATATTCTTAATATTTTTTTGGTTTTAATATTATTTAAAACTTTGATTTGTAATTTACAAAACAGACAATATCATATAATAGCTAAAGTAAGAAAATAAACTAAAATACAAATTCATAAAAATCTCCTTAAATACTAAAAATAAAATACTTTTTCTTTTTTTATACTCTGAGTTTCAAAATCAGTATAATAATGAATTGATTATTACTTAAATCTTAAACCAGATTACCATGAACTCTAATAAAGTAAAAAACTTATAGCTGGATAAAATAACAATCCCCCCCCCCATCCACCCCCTTTACCCCACCTCCTTCCCTCATACTAGATGACCAACTGACCAATAAGTGATATCTATGTTAGCAACCTAAATTGACGACGATATTCCGCAGTCCAAGTATAGTAGGTATAAAATTTATGTTGGTTAGAATAAACGTTTAAACAATGTAGCTACCAGAATACACATATTAGGTGCTATTTCATAACTACAAAATTTTCAATGATAATGAAATAGCTTATAGTTCCCAATAAAAAATGACGTCATACAATACAAATGACCATTGATAGGGTAATGTACATTTTAACATTTGTCAATTAATCCTGGCTTATCATTGGTCATTTGTATTGTATGACGTAATTTTTTATTAGACACTGTAAGCTGCTTCAAAGATAATTAGAGTTGAAAATGGACGATAAACTTGGTCTGCTATTAGTTGGCTCAAAATATTTCGGGGATTAGTTTGTAATAGGATTAAAATGTACATAGTTTAAGTGTCCTTACTTTTCCACAGATGATTTTGATTTACCAATTAGGTGTTTTAATTTATATTAATTATGGGAGGGGGGAAAATTAATCGGTGATTGTCATATTGATTTTTTTTTTTTGAGAACGGCTTAAAAACAGCTATAAAGCTTCCCCAAGAATAGTTAGATAGCTAAGCATTCAAAACAGAAATATGAAAGAAATATAAAATCATTAAAAAGCACTGTAATGATAAAAATAACATAACTATAATAATCTTATAGTTTTAATAACAAATTTTGAAAGTAAAGCTTTTCTAAAATTATTTTAAAAGTTATTCTACATGATAAAGTGCTAGAATGTACTTTTTTAATGTAATTTTTTTTTGTCTGAGGCTAAATATCTTAGAAAGACTGTTATATAGTTTTAAGGCTATTTTTCTGACTTCCCAGCCCTTCTTACAGAATAGGGGCGAATCAACTAAATTTTCTTTAAATAAGATTAATTTATTTCAACTATAGTTAAGATTTATGCATAGTACCACGCAAATAGTGATTTTGTCATTCTTGTTTAATATTACATTTAATGAATATATTATAAGAAATACACCCATAGCATATGATATAAGTATGTTATTAGATTTCATTAAGCATTCATTTTAAGTCAATTTAATGAATATTTTTTTCTTTTACTTCTGTTTTTCCAAATGATCTTTAAATAAAAGTAATAGGATATCTATTTGTGTGTGTCTGTCTGTAAAAAGATAATTCTACTTTAAAGTGTATGTATATTGCTACTAGCTTCCGATTGGTCTTGGGATGGTTTATAACAATATGGGGGAAGGGCACCACCACCTTCCCAAAACGTTTTAAACTAGAGACGTAGCCGCTCGTAATTTATAAATGTACAAGATTTTAAAATATTTTTCTGACTTTAAAAGGTGCTTTTCATATCAATAAAATTCCAGAAACACCTATTTTTTAGATGTTCAATCAATTTGAATAGAGTGCAAAATAAAACAATTTTAGTAGCGCAGATTCTCTATAACTTGGAAATGTTAATACGTCCAAATACTGTAACAAGTTTTTATTAGCTTATACAAAAACAATAAATGTCAACTATTTTCTGAATTATTTCTAATTATAGTTTATTGTTATATTGTAATTAAAATATCTGTTAAAAACGTACTAAAAAAGTCCTTTATTTTCAGGAAGTGGGGGGGAGGGACACTTGACTGGAAATTAAATTGTTGAAGATGTACAACAATTTATCGTCTATTGTCTTATCCCTTAAGATCCCTGATTATAATATTACATTTGAGACAACAGTATTTTTTGTATTGTCTTCTAAACCACTGACTCTTAGGTCTTGCCCTCCCAAATATATTATGATGGTTTTAAAACAATACAACGATTCTTTAATAATAGCAATAGAATAAAGTTACATAAATCTTACTTTAGTCTTAGAAGTATGTTGTCGTAAACTTTATTTAAACTCTTTTCTAACAATAGTTTACTTCTTTTTACTGCATTACTTATAAACATTTTTGCTTTATTAGATTTTTATTTTTGTTGTTTTAAATGAACATTTGTTGTTGGGTATAAATAATGATCTGTATTAACGGGAAAGGTGATATATTAGCTAGACATTATGTCATGTAGATAGATAGATAGATATATTAGCTAGACATTAGGTCATATAGATAGATAGATAGATATATTAGCAAGACATTATGTAAACTAGATAGATAGATAGATAGATATATTAGCTTGACATTATGTCAAACAGATAGATAGATAGATATATTAGCTAGACATTTTGTCTAGTAGATAGATAGATAGATAGATACATTATCTAGACATTATGTCATGTAGATAGATAGATATATTAGCTAGACAATATGTCATGTAGATAGATCACGGTTGGACCCTCAGATGTCAAAACTTTATTTTAGTGTTTGGCCAAAATGACTTTGCAATTGTATCTGTAAGTACGTCTAATAACACCCTTTGCTATTTTTAAAATCCTAGAAAATTTTTTTTGCAGAAAAATTGCATAAATTCGCAACCTTTTTTAGAACCACTACATAACTCGAGTTTTAAAACTTTTTATATAAAATCCTTTTTACAAAAAATATCAATAATTACTTAAAATTAAACCTGAAAGAAAAAAAATCTCATTACACGTGTTAATTTGCATGTTTTAGGTCTTTTTTTGAGGAAAGTATAACTTCCACATTTTTGACAATAATTATATTTTTTTAACATTTCAAAGTAAAATATAATAAAACTTAAACGATTTTTCTTGAATTATCAGTTGAAAATTTCATCAAACATGCAATTTAAGTGATGAAAATTTAATGAAATCATTTTTTGAATGTTTAGAATTACCAATTTTCTACATTTAAAACAAAATGTTAACAAAATTTAAAAACATTTTAACATATAACTTCAAAAATCAATAACATTTTATAAAAAGATGTTTCAAAAAATAAATCATTAAAAGGTATTAAAATGCATTTCAAATTACTTAAAATTAAAACGAGAACATCTTTTTACAATGTATTCTGTGTAATAGAGTTTAAATGACATGATTAGTGAATGAAATATTTTCTAAACTCATTAAGCCTTTTTGTGACTATATTAAAAATAATTTATTTTGTTTTATAGTGTTTTTTTATTCAAATATTTGACAAAATTTTCCCTACGTCAATAAAATAAAGTCAGTTTTTTACTGTTTCCAGGTTTTTCTTTATAATTATAACAATTAAATATAATATAAATCTTCATTATCTTTTATTTGAATTATCATACACATTAAAATGTAAAGTATAAGCTAGAATAGCACTTTTTTTAACGAATATTTTAATGACATTATATCAAAATAATTCCTCTTAAATATCACACAACATATGATTGGGAAGTATAGCCATTTCTTGGAGGTATAATATTTACAAAAATACCATTAATTCTGTTTTTATCAGAAGTTAAAAAAATTGAACAATTCTAAAACAATGGTTGGCTGTCTAGATATTGAGTACACTAAGACTACGGCTCTGTTCTATTGAAATAACGTTGCAAAAAGAGGGGTTCTGAAAGTAATCTACCTAATTATTTTTAAAGAACCAACAAAACCAACAAGTACTGTCAGTATCTTTTTTCTTGTAATCTAGCAGACAATCAAATCATAACACAATTTTCATGATAAAATATTCAGGTTTCTACTTCACATTTTAAAAAATATACTGATCAATAAAATGTTCAAAATTTTACTTTGTACTAATTGAAAAAATATGTTGTAATTCTTATTTTAAAGTTACATTTTTATCCCTGACAAAATCATAGACGACTTTTAAAGGCATCTTATCTAAACTTTTTGAAGAAAAACTTAAAAACGTTAATTAAGTATTAAAACTATTTTCTTCGATTTTTCTGAAGTTATTATCGCATTCTATGGGTTTTTTATTATCATTTACTTATATCGAAAGTGCCAAACATTGTACCCTAACTTATTCATTTAATAAAAAACCAAGCGTGAGATAGATATATTAGCTAGAAATCATGTCATGTAGATAGATTGATAGATATATTAACTATACATTATGTCTTGTAGATAGATAGATTTATTAGCTAGACATTATGTCATGTAGATAGATAGATAGATATAATAGCTAGACACTATGTCATATAGCTAGATAGATAGATAGTGTCAAACAATTTTCTGGACCTTTAGTTGTAACCCCTTTAATATACACAGAAAGCATGTACAAAAAATTAGCTATTAAGAATATTCCGATCTTATAGATAAATAGTTTAATACTTAGTTACATATTTTAAAAGTGTTTTTATAATAAAGTTAAATTTATTGAATGATAAAAAGCCATTTTAATAATTCTTATATTTGGGGAAGCTTGTAGGGGTTTCTTGACTTTAAGTCATTTAATCATTTAAAAATTGAGTTATAGAGCAGTTTCGCTGATAATATATCAATTTTATAACATTTACATTTACAATATAAAAGAATTAAGCGATAATTTTTTTTTGCGAAAACATAAAGATTAAGCCTTTAAATAGAATTGTCCAAAAAAAACAAAAGAACATAAAAGAGAGATACATGAGGAGATACAGATTAGTAACTCAATATTAGCGACTGAAAATATGGCTGAATTAAATTTGGGTGTATGTATAGTCTATAATACAAAGTGAATCGTAGTCTGTTCGTAGCCGATTTACCTTCCTATCTGAAAAATTGAGATCTTAGAACGGATAGGGTTTCGAAAAAGACCCAAAAAATGTTTTAAAAGTTAAGAAAGTTAAAATAATAGAGGCCTGCTTTCCTAAATGAAAGCATTATTTTGGAGCGCCGTTTTTGAGTTCAACTAAAGATTATTATCTAAATATGTGATAACTCTCTGTTGTATATAGGCATACATTTTAAGGGGCTATTCTCAAAATTTTGAATTATAGATAGATTGATAAATAAAAAAATTATAGATAAACCATCCCAATATATAAAGTAGTAATCTTTCTTTGAAAGATTTTAATAACTACTGAACCGATTGAGTTCTCCATTTAAGGGAAGCTTCACATAGACTCTAGGTATATTTAAGATTTAAGTCCTAGGATGGTTTTAGGCTATTTTTCTGTCCTTCAATACCAGTTGGAATACAGACCTCCTAAATAAAAATTAAGGTAACAGGTCTCTTTGTTTGCTAAGATCTCATAAATGACTGAATCGATCGGTCCAAAGTTCAAATACTAGCACAGTGAAGGTTTTAGGTTATTAGGCATTTTTTTCAAAATAGAAATAAACTGGGGGGGGGGGGAGCTATGTAATGTAAATTGTTGAATATATGGATAGATAGATAGATAGACAAAATTAGGTCCAGACAAAAGAAAATTAACATATCAATACTTCAGTTCATCATATATGTACATCACAGACAGGCAGACAGACAGACAGACAACAGGTATAACCTACCAAACTGCAAATTTTTAAAAATCAAATAAATGGGTAAAATATAAAGGGTAGGGTGAACGAGTTGGCTTTTAAACGATTGCAAGTCATTACCATGCAGACAAAGGTCGTGCAATTAAAAGTTTGGTTGATTTTGCTATTAGACCTGACACTAAAATGAAATGGACGTCAGCCTAACTCTTGCAAGTTACTTTTTGGCTACATTTACTAAACACCTGACATGATTTTTGGAGAGTGTTTTCAAACATAGACGAAAAAGATCAGAATGTTTCGTTAAAACCGTTAATTTGTACCATAAAATATATCATATTTTTAATTTTAAGACTACCAATATATATGTCCATTTATCTATCTATCTGCTGCTAATCTATCAACTTATCTATCTATCTTACACTTTTACTCTCTCTCTCTTTCTCTTTCTCTTTCTCTCTCTCTCTCTCTCTCTCTCTCTCTCTCTCTCTCTCTCTCTCTCTCTCTCTCTCTCTCTCTCTCTCTCTCTCTCTCTCTCTCTCTCTCTCTCTCTCTCTCTCTCTCTCTCTCTCTCTCTGTCTCTCTCTGTTTCTCTCTCTCTCTCTCTCTCTCCCTTTCTCACTCTCTCTCTTTTTTGTTTTTTGTTTTCTTTCTAATTTGTAATATTGTTAGTATTGTATAAACTTAAAAATTCTTAAAAACAAACTGCTTGATAAAAACATGAATAAGTTAGAAGAATAATAACAACTTAATAAGAAAATGAAATAAGCGTAGCACAAATAAATCATAAACAGACAAACGGACAAAGTAAGTTATAGAGGAGATGTTTAGTTGTCATAAATCTCAAATAGCTGCCGAGAATATTATATATACCCAATAGAGTTACAAACTGACTGACTTACAGAAAGTGAAGTATAGATTAAGTAGTTTTGCCAAAATAAAATTATTGAAAAATAGAATACCTTGGCTTATAAAGAGGCCTTCAAAACTTCCAAACAAAGAACGTTCAATAAAAAAGTTATTTGACTTGGAACTTTAAGGAACAGATCTATAGTATAGATGTATATATAGATAATACCTTTCCCTCTTTTCCAAGGACCTTTTCGTCTACTAGCATAGTGTTTTCTGCTACTTGGCTGTGTTAATATTCCCGACACTATTGGTTGGTCTTCAAAGACCCTACAAAAAGTCATTGGGATGGGGACACACAGTTATTCAACCCCTCCCGTGTTTTACTCTTATCTATAAGGTTATTTTCTTCTCTGAAATGTAAGAAGCTAACTGTATCTTCATTTATAGCTATCTAAAAGTGTTATCATTAAAACTTTTTTGTTGCCATTTTCATAAAGAAATTTTTATCTCAAAAAATTATCAAACACGATTATTCTTTATTTTCGCCATGGAAAGAAAAATGGATTCTCAAAAAGAAGGTTTTTAGCTATTTTCAACATTTTAACAAGCCAATGAAAAAGATTACCTTAACATATTAAAAATTAAGAAAATCTAAAGTTTGAAAAGTCTCTAGGGGCGCAGCCACTAGTATACAGTAGCTTTTCTCCTATTTCTAGTTCCAGCGGAGAGCTTTAATCATGCGGGGCCAATAACCTAACTCTGCGAGTAGGGGCGTCCAAGCTGTTTATTTTGGGGGTTGGGTAATTTAAATTTTATTAAATATATAGTATTAAAAATGCGCGCGAAGCGCGCAAAAAAATTTTTTATTAGGGATTTTTATTTTTGGGGGGGGGGGGTATTTACCCCCCCAAAATTGTTTGGGGGGGGGGGTAAATACCCCCTCTTAAATGGTTGGGGGTGCCTACGGCACCCCCAGGGTAGGGGTAAATTTTAAATGGGGGGGGGGGGTAATCGCCCCATTACCCCCCCTCCTTTGGACGTTTATGCCTGCGAGGCAATCACCTAACCAAAAGCTACTTTGAAAATAGGACGAATCGCCCCTTAAGAGGCGTTGCGTATATGTTTTCAAAATACATATTCGTGTCCTGTTTATGGACTAAATGACAGGCTAAAAATGTTTGTAAAAAATGGCTCTGTCGCTAAATCATTATCATTTCATATCTCATTTCTAGATGCGAAGCATCTCTATAGGCATTCTTCTCTTCTGCGTATGTGTGTTTGTGTGTTTTATTAATTTTTAATCATCAGTGATCTTAAAGGAAAATACAATGGAAGATAAATTATTACAATGTATCTTTAATTACAATAATAAATTATTGTGGGAAAAGTTTAAACACTGAGAGAATGCCTTGATAAAACTTTGGGTTCCAGTATAATTTACAGGCCGATGTCCCCGTTCTTATTTCAGAGAGAGAGAGCGAGCGAGAGAGAGAGAGAGAGAGAGAGAGAGAGAGAGAGAGAGAGAGAGAGAGAGAGAGAGAGAGAGAGAGAGAGAGAGAATGAGAGAGAAAGAGAGAGATAGATAGATAGATAGATAGATAGAGAGAGAGAGAGACAAAGAGAGAGAGAGAGAGAGACAGAGAGAGAGAGAGAGAGAGAGAGAGAGAGAGAGATAAAAATAGCCCAAAGTGCTTAAGGGAGCAAAATATTAGACATAATTGTAATAGGGAGGTCAACTTTCAAGAAATGAAAATAAAACTTTTTTGGTATTAAAGTATTTTAAAATAGCTTGCGATTTTTTATCAAATTTTCTCTTTTTTATAAAGTGATATTGATAGGAAAGTGGTACAAAAAAAGGGCAAAAAAATGCTTTAAATTGGGGTATTTATCTAATTCAATGAAATTTTGGCCTCCCTAACAATTTTTTGTCCAAAGGGTTTGCTCATTTTAGATCATAACTCATTGCCTTTCAAAGGGAAGTGTTTTATGAAAAAAATGCTGATAAATTGAATTACATCCCAAATGATGATACACAAAATTATCCCTTCTGTAGATCAATATTAGTGGTTAAACTTTTGGATACTCAACTTAATGCACCAACCAATCAAAATTCAATGAAAGTCCCCAAAGTTGTTAAGCCTAAGAATAAGAAAACATTATTATAAACGTCGGGGACTACAGCCCAATGTCCCCTCCTTACCTGGAAAATTGGACTGTAAATTACACTTGTACCCAAAGTTTTATTACAACGTTATCTTAATTGTTAGTACTCCTCCCGTAGTGCTTCGAAACCGATTAATATCCGCTGGATTAAAACCAATTTGAGCTATGCTGAAAATTCGTGAATCGTATCGTTTAGTATTAATCAATCAAAATTCAAATAATAAATAAGTTTTTGAGCCAACCAATAAGATAACATGGTTATAAAACTTTGGATACGTTTACTTTTTTTTAATAACTATTTTTTTACTCGTTTTTTTTCCAAAAACAATTCCCGCCCCAAAGCCATTATAGGTACTTGGCAAAATATAAATATAAACAAGAACGCACACATGTATCAAAGCGAAGCTTTATAAACTTCAAACTGCCAACAAATGAAAATATATTATTGTGGAGCGATAGCGCCGTGAATATTATCTACACAACGGTGGGGGGGGGGGGGTGTAAATCGATGATAATTTTATTTAAATTACTAAAAGGCAGCTGAAGGCATATTAAATGCTGGGCTTTTGATTTCGTTCTTAATTGTTCTAGAATCAACTTTTATCTGACATTAACCCTCAAATTTCAAATACATATAACATATCTTATTTGCCATTAAATTAAAAATAAACGACAAACGGCCATATTATGTTAATTTAATATGAAAACTATTAATACAAATGCCCAATAAAAATTAATTGTCATGACCAATGAAAATAATAAATATATATACAAATTAATTTTAGGATAACAGAATTATTAGAATGCTGAAATTTTATACTGGATGTGAAATATTCATGTAATTTCTGAAACTTTTTTCAGTTAAAAGTACCAGACTGTCTATGTGTTTGTCTGAAGCAAAATAATGGGATTCACTTTTCAATTAAATAGCCTAAAACTTTCCAAATAATAGAAGACACATTTTTTAAATTACTTTCAAATAAACCATAGGAAATATCCCTAGGAGCTCTGCAAGGAGTAGGAAATGCAAAAAAAAGGCCTAAAACCATCCTAAGACTTAAATTTAGATTTTTTAGGGGGGTAGGGGTGACCCAACCTCAAGAAAAAAGCTCTTAACCATTACAGGACCAGTAAGTATATTCCCTGAAGATTAGAACCCAATCGGTTCAGGGGTTACTGAGATCTTAAGCTTCAGACAGACAGACAAACATAGTTCTACTTTGTATTATAGACCATTAAGCATATTCCCTGCAGAGTAGAGCCAATTCGGTTCAGCGGTTACCGAGATCTTATGCTTCAGACAAACAGACATCAAGCTACTTTGTATTATAGATATAAGAGAAGTTTAGTGTTCAGGTGTTTGACATTCTAAAGACTCTGTTTTGGCAAAAACATAATTAATTGTCCACGATTAGAAAGATATTATTGATATCAAATTTGAGTATTGGTTTTACAAGGTCAAATTTTTAGATATTGGGATAGATAGATGAATATAATATCTAACTATGAGATTAATATCATAAAAAATCTTTTACCATTCTAAGGAGACTTAGAAGATAGGAAGCGAGAGAGAAGTTCAACCTACAAACTTTTTCTTCGCTTGGGGGGGGGGGGGGGCGTTATATTATTTTCTCTAGTAGAAGCACCCACCCTAAAAGTAAATGAAAACCTTTCCTAGATATATTTAGGCATCGGTCTAGCGGTTAGTGAGATCTTTCGGAACAAACAAATACAGATAAACATCCTATTTCTTTTATCTAATAATCTTTTGAAACAGAGTTTACTTTAAACATCCAACTAAACTCAAGACTGAAGAGGGTGCAATGTCCACCGAAATATATTTCAATAAATAACTAAGAAGTATCAAAGAATTTTTCACTCAGTGAATTTATAAGATAGATTTATCAATCTAATAGGTAGATAAAACTATAATCAAAGATAGATAGATAGATAGATAGATATATACACTTCATAAAGGACATAAGCAGTACATAAAAGAGAGACATGAAAACATATTTCTCGTATTCATTCGAATCCGGTGGACAGGAACCGGTTCTCATCCATACGAAAAAACTATGTCTAGCATCGTATTATAAACAACTTTCTACGAATATAAAAATGTACAATCATAAGATTAAAGCCAGTTTTTTAGCCTGTACCTTCGGCACCTCGGGGCTAAAAAACATTTTATATCCGCGGAAAGCTGTTTATAATACGATGAAAGAAATAACTATTACTATGTCTTAAATGCTATAACACTCCTAAATTTCTATCAGAGCCTACCCAAGGACCGGCCATCAATTAGCACAGATCCAGACACAGATATTTATTCTAAAGTTTTTTTTTGGGACGGACCGACGGACAGACATCATTCTATTTTGTATTATAGATATGAAATTATTAGTTATAAACCTTTCCTGAACCTATAAGAAGCTTTTCTGCAAAGGAGATCCATATTGGTCCAGCAGTTCTGAAGCTACACACACACTTAGACATCCTGTTACTTTTTTTATAAGGATAATCTTTAAATAATGTCGTAAATAATACGAAATCATATGTCGATTATATGTTAGCCTTGAACCCTTTTATATATTGCAATTTAATTAACAAAAACCATTCATTTTTTTACTTATTGTTCAGAAAATTTTATATTTATTTCTTTTTTTATGAAAACAAGTCCCTACCCTTAAAACTAGCATGAACATGGCAAATATATCAAGAAAAAAACTTTTATATTCCTATTTGCATATACAACATACTGTCGATTGATTATTAATAGCAACTATAAAGCCCTCCGCGGGGGGGAATAATGTCCTTTTCTGACCCCTTTCCCCCCCCCCCCCATACACACCCTTCCCTAATTTTAAATAAATAGTTGGGGTGAGGAAAACATTAAATTGTTGAAGGCTAAATAAAGGGCCAAGCCTTAAAAATAAAATGCCCCCTTCGCTTCTTTTTACAAAGTACATGTTTGTGAGATGGGGATATATTCAAAATAATAGGGGAAAACAGGGATAAAAGAATAGGTAATAGTTATTTAAAAGAAATGTGTGTTTGTCTGTACTAAAGGTTTTGATAACTTATTGTCCAATTTGCTTTTTCTTTACATGGAAGCTTCTAAGAGGTCATGAAAAATTTAAATTTGTTTGAAAATCCTATCATTTAAAGTTTTTTATCTGTAGCTTAAGAAAACCACTGACAAGATTTATTTCATTAGTTTAGGGAAGCTTTGCATATGTCATGGGATGGTTTTATGCTATTTTATTTTTAGATTCGGGTCATTGAATGGCTTTAGGCTGTTTTTATTCCCATCCCTTCCCTTCCAATATGGCGAAGCCACTGGTATTTGAAATACGATCTTTTAAAGTTAAAGTTAACCTTTGAAATTAATATTTTTCTATTAAAAATTTCATTTTATACCAATCAATGGTCATTTTTTAAGAATAGACTAAATTCACCATATCCTATCTCCCTGACAAAGAAAAGGGCTAGGCATCTTTGCTATTCTGCCTAAACTTCAATCTTCATGTAAAATCCCCCCATCCCACCATAAAATTCCCCCATGAATAATCCCCCCCCCCCACCCCTCCCATATACTTAATTCTTGTTCACAAAATTTTCAGGGAGTGAGGGGACATTGGGCTGTTTATTACACTAGTCCCCAAAGTTTTATAATAACGTTTTCTTATTTGTTGGCCTAACATCCTTAGAGACTTTGATTTGTCGGTTCTTTTAATTAAGTGTCCAAAGATTTCAACATACAATGGGGTTATAATGTGTATCATCATTGGGCAATTTATCGGTCTTTGTCTTATCCCTTTAGATCCCTGCAAAGTTTTAAAGACTTTATCCTTTTTCACTTCCCTTTTAAGATTCATACATCATGACAGAAAAAATCTTGAGTCAACTAAAAAAGTTTAAAATTTAAACATTGATTTTTTTTTATATATTAGGTAGTTTTTAAACTATTTAAACAATATCTATCAATCTATTAGATTATAAATTTATCCATCTATCATTTTGAATTAAATTTTAAAACTAGAACAAAAATATTTATCCTAATATATAAAGTTGTTTTAAAGGTTTTAAAAAGATCCTTGGACAGTTTTAAGATATTTTACTTTAAAATTTAAGTTTTGGGGAGGTTTTAAGCTTTTTTTGCAACCAAACTCTAAACCTATATTCTAGAAGCGATTCTTGATAATTTCTTAAAAATCTATCTATGTAACAATGTAAAAACTCCAAGTACATTTTTTTATAAATTGTTGCCGAGCTAAAGGATTGAAACTTCCCTTTCAACTCGTTGTAGTGTAGACATCATTCTATACAGGGAGTTCTTACATTATTGCAAAATATAAAAAAAGAATAAAATGCTAGGCATTGAACCTTTAACCCAATTTTTCATAAAACTGTAAATAAATGAATATAAGACAAATGTCCTAAAAAAAATTTGTCTAGAAAACAATCTCAAAAATTACTGGTTGGAATGAATTTTTCTTTTAAGGGAATCTTTTTTATGTTCTGAGGTGGTTTGAGGCTATTTTAATGAGCTCCCACGCCCTAACCTAAAAGGTTTAAGTGATAAACATTTGAGACTGCATTACTTAACATGTAGATCATTGTTTGAAAAAGTATTACTCAAAATTTTTGTTGTTTTTAAAATCGGCCAAAGTTTGTAGAAAAGTGTGTCCTTCAATTACATTTTGTTGTTTATGTCGGGTGTTTGGATGTACCCATGGCGGTGCTAGGGGTGCGGGACGGACATTCCCTCCTATATACCAGGGATATTAAGGGATAAGACAATGAACGATAAAATATATCCCCATGATAATAAACAATATTACCCCTTTTATAGATTCAAACTGTTGGTTGACAATTTAGATACATATAGTTTTCAAAATTCAATAAATAAAGCCCTTGAAGCTTTTGAGCCAACGAATAAGATAATGTGGTTATGAAATTCGGGTACTAATTTAATCTAGAGTCAAATGTCCCCTTCCTCCCTGGCTTAAACTACTACACTCATCTTCATTGGACCAATAGATTTATTAATCTAGATGGTCAAGCACACCAACTTTCTTCCTCACTAAAATTTTGTTAAAAGGGGAAGGTAGGTTGTGCTAAAATTCCGTAAAAATGTGAGTTTTAAGGCTTAAAAACAGTAGTATAATATTCAATACATTTTTTTTTAAAAAGTTAACATAAATTTTCTAGTAATCATTCGAATCCGGTGGATAGGAACAGGTTCTCATCCATACGAAAAAACTATGTCTAGCATCGTATTTTATCCAGCTTTCTACGAATATAAAAATGTACAATCGTAAGATTAAAACCTGTTTTTTTTAGCCCGTGCCCTCGGCACCTCGGAACTAAAAGACTGGTTTTAATCTTATAATTGTACATTCTATATCCGCGGAAAGCATTTTATAATACGATGAAAGAAATAACTATTATCGTTCTACTACTGTTTTTAAGCCCTAAAACTCACACGTTTACGGAATTTTAGCACAACCTACCTCCCCCTTGTATTCGGATTGTTCTTATCCTGTTTTCCTATTGGTTCAAATTAGGAAGTGAGGATCTAGAATATCTATTGTTATTGGACCCTTAACTCCTTTGCCATGAAAGAACATGCAAACATTGACACACACACACTCACACATGTATATACACACACACTCACACATGTATACACACACACACTCACACACATACACCCACATACACATACACAATCACACACATTCAGATATATGTATGTAAGGGTGCACATAGACAGCACATTATTGCTCTCTCTCTCTGTCTCTCTCTCTCTCTCTTTCTCACCTCACCATCACACACCCACCCAGACTGCCCATTGTAAAACAAAAATCCGCGAAAAAAAATATCCTTAACTTTGAAGTATGTCGAGAGGTGTTGTGTGTCCTTAAATTGCGACATGGCCGGAAGGGGGGGGGGGGGGTTATAAGTGCCAATCCCTAAAATTTCAACAGATTATTTTGTTTATTAAAAAGAATTTGCTTGTTATTGAAAATAGGACAGACGTGTTATTGGTTTTAACATTTCGTAATATTTTTTTTTTTGGAAAAATAAAAATCAATAACAAGTGGCAATGGAGTGTATACTGTAGTAATTTTTGGGGTCCAGCCATTTGCGAGCTCTTATTGAACAAACCCATCAAACAGTCATTCTATTACTTTGATTTAATAAACTTTAGTCTATGCTTATTCAAAATTCATTAATGTATATACAAACAACTACCCCAAACCCTTTTCCAAAGACCTTTTTCGTCTGCTAGCTAATTTTCTGCTACTTGGCTGTGTTAATATTCCCAACACTATTGGTTGATTGAGAGGCGGCACAGGGTCCTTGAAATGGGGATATACAGTTATTTAACCACTTCCCCCTCTAGTGTTTTACCTTAATAATAATGTTTGATACTTCATATTTTATTTCAAAAAAGGGGGGGCTGATTTGATCACCCCCCACCCACCCCTAAAAAAAAAGATTAATGTTTTGACTTCTAGACAACAAAGAGTAATCTAATTAAGTATGGACATAAATTCCAGATAAATACCCTTGATACTGAGGAAAGATAGACAGAGGATAGATAGTTAGATAAATAGATAGATAAGACCATTGGGAACATTGGACTAAAAATTACTTTGGTTTCTTAGTCGCATGGCTCAAAAACTATGGGGATTTTTGTTGAATTGTGATTTTTTAGTTTTGTCCAAACTTTCAACATATTTTCAACCTATGTTTTATTTACAGAAGGGGAAATTTTACATACAATTTATCGTCAATTGTCTTAACCCTTAAAATCCCTGGACAAGACGGGCAGCCTGAAACAAAAGATAATTTAGACAATTCAAAATGGATAGGGTCAAACAAATCAAATTCAACAATGGATATAGATTATCTGGATAATATATTGTGAGACATTCTAGCATACCATGATAAATCTATCTCCAAAACGACTTATACAACGATAGAAGACGAAGAAAGTCCCTCAAAAAAATCAGCATGTTACGTCATAAAAAACGATGGAATATTACATATCTTTTTTTAGGGATTTTCTTTCCCACTCTTCCTTTCTCATTTCTATGACGCCATTGAGGGGATTTCTTCGTCATCCAAGGATACCTCCATCCCCTCATATGACTGTACCCCACACCTCGCCTGACCATGGAGTCACAATATCCACGCATTTTATATCCATTAATTGAACACAGTGATAGTGTCTGACTGACGTAACAAAAAAAATTAGCCAATGAGAGGCCGTTATTGACCAATGGTGAAATTTATAGTGGCCTCTCATTGGCTAATTTTTTTTGTTACGTCATAATCAGTCAGACACTTTTACTGTGTTCCCATTAATTCAACGTGTAAGGGAAGGTCAATGGGTGGTAAATTAAGTTTCTCGTATTCATTCGAATCCAGTGGATAGGAACCGGTTCTCATCCATACGAAAAAACTATGTCTAGCATCGTATTATATCCAGCTTTTACGAATATAAAAATGTACAATAATAAGATTAAAACCAGATTTTTTAGCCGGTGCCTTCCGCGGAAAGCCGTTTATAATAAGATGCGAGAAATAACTATTCTTTCCAAAATAAATATAATTCTGGGGGGAAGTAGTTTGATTATAATTTAATTTTCTATTCAAGAAATCAAAATTATATGTATATTTTACTAATTAATAAATAATTATTCTTTAATATGAATAATTAAATGACTTTTTTGTTTTCAAAAATACCATATTGTTTTATTATTTCTAAAAAGAACATTCACGTCCACAGACTACCAGGGATTAAAATAGATAAGACATTGGCCGATAAATTAATATACATACATCCCCAATACAATGATGATACAAAAAATTACCCCTACTGTAGCGCAAGATTAGTGGTTAAAACGTTTGAACACTCACCTTAATAAACTAACCAATTAAAATTCGCTAAAGTCCCAAAAGTTCTTAAGACAACGAATGAGAATATATTATTATAAAACTTTGGGGACTAGTGTAATAAATCTAATAGCAAAGCTACAAGATACAATTTAAGTGAAAAAGACAGAAAATCATTTTATAAAATCTTTAGCCATATTTAGAAAATGTAATTTGATCTTATTAGTAGCGAAGCTACTCTATAATTCACAAGTCTGTCCGACCGTCCGATAGTCCGTAAGATTTTATTCGATTATTTTTCGGCTTCTATCTAAAATAGGCAGCTAATTTTTTTGTGAATATACAACTTACTTGTCTATTTCTATTTAAAAGACATACATACTAACATAAACAATCTAAAGAGCAGCTTTGCTACGTGATTTTGTACATACCGCCAATTAAAATAAATGACAGGCAAAAATGATGAAATAAGCAAAAACAAAAATAAATTTTAATGAAATAAGAAGAAGTAACTACTAAGTATTAATGTTTATTATGGTTGGAACGTGAGGGGGTGTTTTATTTTTGTCGCAAAATTTAAAGATAGCAAAATTAAGAAAATCTTCTACATATGTAGCGACGAAATAACAAGCTAACAATAGTTTCGTTTATTATTAGAAAAGTGGTACAGTTTATACAGTAAAGTAAAAAAAAACTTTGAAAATAGAATTTTAGCAAATTTTTATCAAATCATAAAAAATAATATTTAGACTTTTACTGATTTTACCAAAACCTAGACAAAAAGTTAAATAATTGACAATATACTTATTTTTAAGCCCCTAATATACATCCTATCACATAAAGTAGTAAGGTTTTTGGTTTGTCCTTTTAGATCATGATAACCACTTATCCGTTGTATTTATTTTTTTGGGTAGGATGGTTTTAGGCTATTTTATTCGCCTTGCACTACGGGCACGGCCGCTAGTAAAAGTAAGAGAAAAAAGACAGAGAGGGAGAGGTCAATGAAATTGAAAAAAAAGTCTACAACATATTCTCCCTCTCAATACAAATTTAAGCAGATTTATTAATTTTGGGGGAAGATTTATTTTGTGTATCATTATTAATATCCCTACTTTTTTCTATTATCTAAGAATTCATTAAAATTACATGAAAATGTCATTTCTCTGGTTAGGTTAAGTTCTTGTGTTCATACAATTCAACCAATATTTTACATTACCAAAAATAGCGAAAAACATTATAACTTTCTCTATGAACATTTAAAATCCTATTATAAAAGGTAGTTTGTTTGTTTTGGGCTGTAGCTTGGTTTTAGGCTATTTAATTCTTATATCTAAGCTTGGTTTTATGCTCTTTTCCAACTTTCCTTACTCCTTCAAATTCATATATCCTAGATGCTAGGATCGCACCCGCTAGTTTACTATATGGTACTTATAAAATGATTTTGGCTGATATATTATCAATATTACGCTTGTCTAATAATAGCAATAAGATTAAGATAAAAAAATATTATTTTTAACAGTTTTAATGAAACACTTTATAGTAAAATTTTGGTTAGGAAATCCTATAACTTAGATTTAAAGATTTCGTAATAAACAATAAATCAAAAAAAACTTACGTCTTTAAGATTGGAAAATGCTAACTGTCCCTGCATGTAATGACGTAAAAATCACATTTTTACCCTTAGACAATAAAACCTTACTACTTTTTATAATAGGACTAGCGGCTACGCCCCTAGAAGCCTCTAGGGTCACTTAAGGTAAGAGGGGGAAAAGTCGACCTCATCCTATTTTAAATTTGAGTTTCAAAAACTTTTTAAAAATATTTTTTTTTTGGGGGGGGGGTGAAGACACTCTCCCTAAAAATAGTTTAAAACCTTCCCAGGACCTATAAGGAGCTTCAATGTAAAGGAGAACAATATCGGTTTTGCGGTTAGCGAGATCCTTCGTGACAGACAAAAAAACGCTTACTACTTTATATAATAGGATAGAAACAGCAAAAATTGTTTGTCAAATATTCATGTGATCTTTAAGAATAAAGGACTTTTTACTTTGGGAGGGTAGGGGTAAGACTATTTTTTTTTTGGGGGGGGGGGAGATAAAAATTTTTTGGGGATGGAATTACCCCATTGCATGTTTCTAAAATAAAAAGAGCTGAATATGGCCAGAAAATGAAGCTATCCCCCAAAGTTTATAAAATCTTTAACCTATTTGTAAGCTTAAACATGATTGGTTTGGAAAGAGTACTAGTGTCCAAATTTTAATCATAATACAGAGTAATTATGTTAATCATAATTTAGCCTATTTATTATCCTATCACTGACTCCCACTGTGTATGGCTATTATGGATAGGCTAATCCCCTGACATAATTTAGCCTTTATTATCCTATCACTGACTCCCACTGTGTATGGCTATTATGGATAGGCTAATCCCCTGACATAATTTAGCCTTTATTATCCTATCACTGACTCCCACTGTGTATGGCTATTATGGATAGGCTAATCCCCTGACATAATTTAGCCTTTATTATCCTATCACTGACTCCCACTGTGTATGACTATTATGGATAAGCTAATCCCCTGACATAATTTAGCCTTTATTATCCTATCACTGACTCATCTGTGTATGACTATTATGGATAGGCTAATCCCCTGACATAATTTAGCCTCCATTATCCTATCACTGACTCCCACTGTGTATGACTATTATGGATAGGCTAATCCCCTGACATAATTTAGCCTCCAATATTCTATCACTGACTCATCTGTGTATGACTATTATGGATAGGCTAATCCCCTGACATAATTTAGCCTCCATTATCCTATCACTGACTCCCACTGTGTATGACTATTATGGATAGGCTAATCCCCTGATATAATTTAGCCTCCAATATTCTATCACTGACTCATCTGTGTATGACTATTATGGATAGGCTAATCCCCTGACATAATTTAGCCTCCATTATCCTATCACTGACTACTCTATGTATGACTATTATAGATAGGCTAATCCCCTGACATAATTTAGCCTCCATTATCCTATCTCTGACTACCCTATGTATGACTATTATGGATAGGCAAATCCCCTGACATAATATAGCCTTTATTATCCTATCTCTGACTACCCTATGCATGACTATTATGGATAGGCTAATCCCCTGACATAATTTAGCCTTTATTATCCTATCACTGACTCCCACTGTGTATGGCTATTATGGATAGGCTAATCCCCTGACATAATTTAGCCTTTATTATCCTATCACTGACTCCCACTGTGTATGACTATTATGGATAAGCTAATCCTCTGACATAATTTAGCCTTTATTATCCTATCACTGACTCATCTGTGTAAGACTATTATGGATAGGCTAATCCCCTGACATAATTTAGCCTCCATTATCCTATCACTGACTCCAACTGTGTATGACTATTATGGATAGGCTAATCCCCTGACATAATTTAGCCTCCAATATTCTATCACTGACTCATCTGTGTATGACTATTATGGATAGGCTAATCCCCTGACATAATTTAGCCTCCATTATCCTATCACTGACTCCCACTGTGTATGACTATTATGGATAGGCTAATCCCCTGACATAATTTAGCCTCCAATATTCTATCACTGACTCATCTGTGTATGACTATTATGGATAGGCTAATCCCCTGACATAATTTAGCCTCCATTATCCTATCACTGACTACTCTATGTATGACTATTATAGATAGGCTAATCCCCTGACATAATTTAGCCTCCATTATCCTATCTCTGACTACCCTATGTATGACTATTATGGATAGGCTAATCCCTTGACATAATTTAGCCTCCATTATCCTATCACCGACTCCTCTGTGTATGACTATTATGGATAGGCGAATCCCCTGACATAATTTAGCCTCCATTATCCTATCACTGACTACCCTATGTATGACTATTATGGATAGGCAAATCCCCTGACATAATATAGCCTTTATTATCCTATCTCTGACTACCCATTGCATGACTATTATGGATAGGCTAATCCCCTGACATAATTTAGCCTCCATTATCCTATCACTGACTCCCCTGTGTATGACTATTATGGATAGGCTAATCCCCTGACATAATTTAGCCTCTATTATCCTATCACTGACTCCCCTGTGTATGACTATTATGGATAGGCGAATCCCCTGACATATGATTAGCTCTACGTACCAAGAAACCAAGAGTTATGTCTTCCTCACGGATAAAGTAAAAAGTATATTTTAATTTCGTTTTTAAAGAATAATCCAAAGACAAAGTTTGGTTGAAGGAGACATTGAACGGTAAATTACACTGGTACCCAAAGTTTTTTAATCATTCCCTCTCATTCATTTTATCAAATCCGTTTTGTACTTTTATTAAACTTAATTGTTTGGTTGATATTTTCAACCAATAATTTTAATCTACAGAAGGGGTAATTTTGTTTATTATCATTTTACAACCAATTATCTTACCCTTTAAAATCACTTTTGAAAGATCTATATATTGATATATGTAATATTTCGACTAATGTACTAAAATAAGTTAAAAAAAAACATTTGATAATCATCTGTGTATGAATTATATTTACTTATCTCTCCATCCTATAAAGGATTGCATATGCTTTCAGAGAGGGAGGGAACAATTGGCTGTTTATTACACTAGTCCCCAAAGTTTTATAATAAAGATTTCTTATTCGTCTACTTTACAACTTTGAGGACATTAGTGAATTGTTATTTGTTGGTTTATTAAGTTGAGTGTTCAATCGTTTCAACAACTTATTTTAATCACCAGAAGGGGCAATTTTTTAGCATCATCGGGGATGTAAATCAATTTATTGACCATTGTCTTATCCCTTAGACCCCTGATACGCTGTACTTATAGTCTCTTACATACATAATATGTTTTTATAAAGTGTACATTCAATTTCGCATAAGTATCACATTATAAAACAGCATAACTGCATATAGTTTTATTGTTAATTTCTCTTTTAGCAATTATAAAACACCAGACCATGGAAAGAAAACGAAATAACGGGTTTCGTCGTATTAGATAGGTTATTTTAAGTTAGGTTAGGTAAATGTTAGTTATTGCCCCACAGGGTTTGGAAATTCGCTCAGTAGGATTATATCCAGCCGCAGGGGCTAGAAATAGGAGAAAAGCTACTGTAAAATACGACGTAACCTAACCAGCTTTTTCGTTTTCTTTTCATGAATACTCTGCGGAAGAAATTGCACACTATTTTATACATTGACGCGCATTTAGAATGTAATATAGAGTGTTCATACAATAGAATTGATTTTTATAAAAGTAGCGCTGCTACACTTTCAGATTTATCCGTTTTGTTGTTCGTACGTTACATTGGGAGAGTTAAGAAATAATAATTTGTTTAACAATTTTCATCATAAAAGATTTTAAATAGTGAGCTCAGTTGTATTAATATTTGTATCCGCGGACAACTGTATTGCATGAACACTGGAAAACTTGAAAATTGATGTGCAGAGAAATTTAGTTGATGTCTTCTGTAATAGATGAATCCTGTCATCATCAGCACAGTCAGGCATGGATAGCACAATCAAAGATTTTTATGGCGCAATTACTACAGGGATCTTAAGGGATAAGACAATGCAATGGTTGGTAAATTGATGTACATCCCCAATTATGATAAAAAAAAATTGATGTCTTCTGTAATAGATGATTCCTGTCATCATCAGCACCAGTCAGTCAGACAGGGATAGCACAATCAAAGATTTTTCTAAGCGCATTTACTCCAGGGATCTTAAGGGATAAGACGATGGTTGCTAAATTGATTTACATCAGCCAATCATAATTAACAAAATTACCCTAGGGTTGAATAGTTTAGACATGCTAGCTTGTAAGTGTAACAATCAAATAAGATTTAATAAAAGTTCTTAAAGTTTTTGAGCCAAAGAATAAGATGAATTGTTTTCACGTATTCATTCGAAACCGGTGGATTAGAACCAGTTCTCATTAATACGAAAAAATTATGTCTAGCATCATATTATATTCACTTTTCTATGAATATAAAAATGTAAGATTAAAACCAGTTTTTTAGCTCGTGCATTCGGCATCTCGGGGCTAAAAACTTGTTTTATTCTTATAATTGTATATTTTATATCCGCGGAAAGCTGTTTATAATACGATGCGAGAAATAACTAATAAAACTTTTGGCACCAGTGTAATTTATAGACCTATGTATTTTCGATCTTTAGCATCTATGTTTAGGGAAGGGGGGGGGGGCAAACAAAAACCAAACGGACCAGCTTTTTCTGAGATTTTTAGCCACGCAAAAACCCTTATAGAATAGGATAATTAGATAAATACTTTTAGTAATATTTCATACAAAATAATGTTTTAAACCTTTCCAAAAAATCAAAAATATTAACAAAATCTTGGATAAAGGTAAGGGTAACTTAGTTGAAAAAAGATTATATAATTTGGTTATATATGCAGAGGGAGGGAGGGAGGGGACATTGGACTGTAAATTACACTGGTACACAATCTTTATACATCATCTCTCATAGTAGACTTCAAAACTTTGGGTACCTTTATCAAATCAAAGTTGGTTGATTCATACAAGCAGTGTCCAAAGTTTTCAATTAATGGTTTTAATATTCAGAAGGGGTGATATTGTTTATTATCATTAAGATTGTGCATTTTATTTATTGTCCATTGTCTTAAACCCTCTGCTATATAATAACATTTCTTGTTTGACATTTTTGATAAGTGTTATTTCTTTGTAATAATAAAAGACTATGGTATTTTTACAGGTATTACAAAAAAAACCTTACACCGATCACCCCTTTAATTCCTAGCCCAGAACCTATACGTTCACTCCTTGTAAGCTTAAGCCTATGTTTAAAACAGAAATATGACATTTAAGAAAAGTTGGGAAATTTTTCATTCTTAAAGATATTTATACGTTACAGAAAATATTACGTATTAGCTAATTATATTGAGTTCAAAAGTAATGTTATGTGTCTAAGTAATTTTTAGGATCTTTAAACTGTTATAGACAGGTTTGTTCAATTCAGAAAAGCTTCGCATTAGTATAATTTTATATAATTTTCTGCTACTTACTTTTTCTTGCCTTTTACCATATCAATTCCTAGTTTTCTCGCCCCTAGATTCTAGAGGAGGGCGAAGGGGGCCAGGCAAATAGCCTAAAACCACCCAAAGACATTTATATAGCTTCTCTAAAAAGTACAATTAATCCAGACTACCAATTTCCGAGATCTTTAGCTTGAGACCAAAAACTTTACTACTTTACATTAATAGACTAGCGACTGGGCCCCTATTATTTAGGGGCTCTATATTCGAAGGTAAAAAAAATTATATTAAAAATAAAGTAGCCTAAAGCCTATAGGAAGTCTCATTGTAAAGTAGAACCATATCGGTTCAATGGTTAGCGAGATTCTTCGCTACAGACAAAAAAAAGCTTACTATATTATATAATATGATATATATTTTTTTTGGCTTTTAAAGATTTTTGGGAGTGATTATGTGTATTAATTCTTAAATAAAAGATTAAATGTTTTGAGGAAACGTCCCTAAGTTAAGCAAGGAGGCATAAAGTGTAAACTTGAAGCTCATTTCCCAAATAAACGTTCCCATAAACCCTCTAAAATATTTAATAGCAAATTAATTTGAAATTTTTTTGTGTTTTCTACATAAAAACTCTATTAGTATTATCATACATTTTTTATCAGTTTAAAATATTTTCCCTTTAAGGTATTTCGACAAGAAAAAATATATTACATTTTTTTACACTATTAAAATATAGAATCCTCAATCCTCTAACGACTGAAAGAATATAATTTTATGAAGGAAGCATCCATATAATCAAGTACTAAAATATTTACATGTTATTGTTATTCGGACTTGTAAGTAATAAACAATTATATAAATTTTAATTGAGTTTTAGCTCTTTTTAAAAAAAATTTTGTCTGTATTTTGGAGATTAAATTCAACGTTTAATTGTAGAAACACACATACAGACGCGACATTAAGCATTAGAAAAAGGTCGTTTGGAAAAAATGTAATTTTTAAAACATTAAGAAATCCTTTTCGAGTTCTATGTAGCGAGTTTTTTTTAAAATCTGTAATGCATTTTCTCGTATTCATTCGAATCCGGTGGATAGCAACCGGTTCTCATCCATACGAAAAAACTATGTCTAGCATCGTATTATATTCAGTTTTCTACGAATATAAAAATGTACAAGGCACGGGCTAAAAAAACTGGTTTTGATCTTATAATTGTAAATTCTAAATCCGCGGAAAGCGGTTTATAATACGATGCAATTAATTACTATTAGCCCATAATGTATTTACCGCCAAAAATATCGAACTTTATCCGTGTTTAACCAGAATTCAATGTGTTGACATGAAATTGCGATGGTTAATGTTTATATTATTATACACATATAATTTTACACAAAGTTTTATAAACACATTCTATTTTTAATGAGCTGAAAATGTTTGGATACATTTTCAATCTTTATTTTATCCAATAACTTTAATGTAAAAAAGGGGAAATTTTCCTTGTCTTATCCATTAAGATCGCTAGATGTAAAAACTAGGCATTTTTGAGATAATAATGTACAAACTCACATGTAACATTGCAATTCTTAATTATATAATTTGTTAAACATTGCATACTTATTAGCAAGAGACAGACAGACAAACAGACAGTCAAACAGACAGAATTACAGACAGACAGACAGACAAACAGACAAACAAACATACAGACAAACAGAAAGACATACAGACATACAAACAGACATACAGACATACAGGCAGACATACAGACATACAGACATACATACAGACAGACAGACATACAAACAAACATAAATACAGACAGACAGACAAACAGACATACATACAGACAGACATACAGACATACATACAGACATACATACAGACAGACATACAGACATACATACAGACATACATACAGACATACAAACAGACATACAGACAGACATACATACAGAAAAACACACAGACATACATACAGACAGACAAACAGACAGACAAACAGACAGACAAACAGACAGACAAACAGACAGACAAACAGACAGACAAACAGACAGACAAACAGACAGACAAACAGACAGACAAACAGACAGACAAACAGACAGACAAACAGACAGACAAACAGACATACAGACAAACATGCATACATACAGACAGACATACATATATACAGACAGTCATCAGACAGACATACAAACAAACAGACAGACAAATTACTATACAGTGTAACATGTATAGTATATGTATGTTTTAAAATGAGTATAGGTTGAAGGGAGTGGCAGTCTTAGATTTACAACAACAAAAAAGCAGTGAGAGTTAAGACATTATACCAGTACCCAAAGTTTTTTTTATGACTGAAAGACTTTGGGTACTTAAACCTATAATGTTTGCTAAAAACTACAAATATCCAAACTCTTGACACATAATTTTAATACACAGAAGGGATAATTTTGTTTATCATAAAGGATGTACACCAAATTAACGTCCATTATCTTATCCCTTAAGATCCTTAAGAAAAGCAACAAAAAAGTAAAATCTAAGTCTTGCACACCCCGCGGACATGTTTAAAATTTGTTCAATTCCTATTTCATAAAATTTGTAAGCTTTAAAATTTATGTTTTTCTAAAGTAACAAATTATTACTCTAAATAATTAGTGTTTTTTTAGAAAATTACTTTGACCACAGAAACGAAATAAAAGTCAAATACTTTCCGCTTTATTAGCTGTTTTTTAGCTATTTTCTAGGTAAAATCAGCATTATTGTATGAAATAATATGAAACATAAAATTTGTATAAGCTCAAAATTTAAAATCCCCTCAGCAAATGAGTGGGATGGGTTTAACCATAAAAGTCATATACAGACAAACGAACAGACATACATACAGACAGAAGGATATACAACAGAACGGACATACAGACGGAGTTACACTTACAAGAACATATAATAGTATTATGGAAAACTAGCTTAAAACCATCCCAAACCTAGAATTAGAAGTTAGATGCTAGTATGTCGACATAAACAAGAAGACTTAAAAGTCAACACTAAGCTACTTAGTTTATCGGGCATTGGGGTAGTAGACATTAGACTTTAATTTTACTGGTACACAAACTTCTATTATTCGTTTTTTTCTAAAATCGTTGGGTACTTTAATTGAATTTTAATTGGTTCAATCTAAACTTGTGTAAAAAATATCACACAAATTTTGTTAATCATTACATTGGGAATGTATATCAATTAATTGTCCATTGTCGTATCCCTCACACATAGTTTTTCAGTATAATTGTCCTTTAATCACAAACACACAAACACACAAACACACAAACACACACACACAAACACACATACACATACACACACACACACAAATACAAATAGACTTAAGCTTATTTCCTTGATTTTAAAGCTCATATTATTAAACGAATATTTAACAATTTTTAAGCTTTATACTATGGCAAAAATCCTACTTCAAAGTATGAAATTCAGATTTTTTTGTGATTATAAATATGTAGAATAGATATTTATTGCATCGTATTAGAGACTGCTAAACGCAAATAGTAAAATTTGTTGTTATCTTTAATTTTTACTATTCGTAGAAAATTGTCTACTACCTATACGATTCGACTCATGACTTTTTTCAGTGGATAATAGTCGGTAGTTTTCGATGCGTTTGCGGTTAATATTAAAAGGTTTCAATAAGATTGAATATACATAAAAATTATGAATAAAAGTTGGCAAAACATATTTTCTTTTGTTGCAATATCCCTATATTCATTCCGAGCTGGATCTTTAAATCGTTTTTATAGTGCGCTGAATCGGGGCGATTCAGAGGTGATTTGTAGGTGCGCTGGTGGTTAGCCACAGCGCGCCTATAAAACATTGATATTTAAAAGATTTTCGGCGCGGTGTTGTTAAATCGCTTGCGACACTCAATAAAATATCGATCCGCGCCAGTACAACTTTATTACATAAGCCGTGTCAGTAAGACATTTTATGTAAAATTCCGTGTCAGCATGGTATTTTATATAAAACATTAATATATAATTTATTTTAAAAATAACTATAAAAAAGTTTTCACAATAGTTTTGCAATAAAATATTAAAGTAATTAAAAAAAAATATTTATTTATTAAATAAATCACCCCGATTTAAACCGGCAATGCCACTCGGTGAGTGGCGTTGCCGCGCCGGGCCCGCGCCACTGCCCGATTCAAATCGCCCATGCAAATTCGATTTAAAGATTGATATTAATAATTTGATGGTGCGCCAAATGAATCGCCCCGGTTTAAATCACCTATAAACGATTTAAAGATCGAGCTCCGATAAAAAAAAACATTGATTTAATTCTTTCTAAAACTGCAATTTTGTGTCACTTTTAGGTCTTGTAAAACGTCAATGCGTTTTAGCACATAAAACAAGGATGACAACATCAATAAGTAGCGAAGCATAAAAAAAGGCATGAAATGGACGAACGTACAAAGTGAGTACTAGAGCAGATAAAATGTCCTACAACCAACCCAGGACCAAAAAAAAGCTTTCATAACTCAATCGGTTAAATAAGAGTCAAAATCTTAAACTACAGACTTAAAAACCTTACAACCTTAATTATATAATGGAAAAATGAAATAAAGAGACTTAAATGTCATAAAAGAGAGGTATCGTATTTTTTTTTAAACCAGAGTTGATGGTAACTGGACAAAGTATCTCAAAACTAAACCATGTGACGTCATAAAAATGAGGGAAATGAGATGAGAACTGGGAAATAAAACCTCTAAAAAATCCATCATTTTTATGACGTCACATGGCTGATTTTTGAGACACTTTGTCCAGTTATGAGATGTTGATATAATAAGAACAACGCAGTTTTACAGGGGGTGTTTCGTAATTTGTAAAGATTTTGCATTTCTGGTGTATTTTGGCAGAGGTCTAGAAAAATCTATCAATCCCCATACACCAGAGGAAAGGATTAGACAATGGATGATAAAATAATGTACATCCTCAATTAGGATCAACAAAACTTTCCCATAAGCAGAATAAAACACTAGAGGGAGAAAGGGTTAAGTAACTATATCTCCCCATCGCAACTACCGTGTGCAACCTTTTTTATTGGGTCATTGAAAATCAACCAATGATATCGCCTATATTAACACGGCCAAGTAGCAGAAAATTAGTTAGAAGCAGACGAAAGAGGTCTTTGAAAAAGGAAGGGAGGTAGTTGTCTGTGTACATATACATCTATACTATACATCTGTTTGCAGAATAATATTATAGGTTGGAAAGTTTTAAACTGCTTGTTTTAACCAGCCAATCAAGAGTTTTTGAATATACAATGTTTAAACCAGATTAGTGAGAAAGCATGTCTGCAAAACTATTTATTAATGTAATTTATTGTACAATATTCTCATAAACAGAGAATGTATTTATTATAACTTATGGATTTTACTTCATATTATCATGTACTCTAATAAAGTGAAACTTGAAGCTGGCTAAAAAGCTTTGGATACTTTCATAAAATCTGGATTGGAATTACCCCCCCCCCCCCATAAAAAATTTTTACCCCCCCAAAATTAAAAGCTTGGAAGACCCTGATTGGTTGATTTAAACTATCAGTGTTCAAAACATTTAAATAAATGATATTGAACTCAAGATGGGGTAATTATGTTTATCACCATAGGGAATGTACACAAATCTATTGTATTTTTGGAAAAGAAATAATAAAAAAGGCAGATGTAAAAACAAAAAAAAATATTTATTAATTTCAATAGAATTTAAAATATTAACTAGAATACCTAAATTGGGATATATGACTTAAGGATTCCAATATGACAGATTTTTTTTTTTAAATTGAGGTTGTATTAATTTTAAGTTTTACTACGATTTGCATCGTTATGCAACGTAACTTTTAATAGGTGTTTCAATAAACCAACATAATATTTCGTTTTTTTTAACTAAATAAAGAGAAATAGTTGTAATGAAAATACAACAATAAACTATTATACCTTTGAAAGAGTTTGCGAGATTCTATTTGACAAACAAAAAAACATTACTGCAATAAATATTCGGATTGACTATCGTACTTTTTGAAATAGTGGGTTTGTCAAGTATTATTTATTAAATATTATTACACTAGTTCCCAAAGTTTTTAAATAACGTTTTTTAATCGTTAGCTTTAAAAAGTTGGGGACTTTTATTGGTTGGTTCATTAATATGAACGTCCAAACGTTTCAACCACTAATTGTAATCTACAGAAGGGGTAATTTAATATATAATCATTGAAATTTACAACAATTTCTCGTCCATTGTCTATATTTGCTATTGTGGAATATTGTCTGAAATGTCTGAACATATTTAGCATGGCTCTGCTGTAATTAAAAATTCTTTAGTGAGGGAATTATCAAACTTAATTATGTCAGCGAAATTAATTACAATTACAAGCTAACTATATTAATTCATTTCTACTGAAAAAATATTTGTTGTGATCCGTGAAGAAAAAACAGATGTAGTACATATAATTTTATTTTCTTTTGGAATGGTGAAATTATTTACATTCTTTTTTATCAACCTTCACTAAAAAAATTAAGTAACGCATGACAAATTGAAGAAATTTATGAAAAAATCTTATTCTTTTATTGTTTGCCATCAAATTTTGCTACACTAAACCCGCAACCATCGGTCGATGGTAAAAATGTTAGCAACGTTGATTTTTCTATGAACCTAGATTTTAAAGAAAATCTGATCGGTTAGTTTTCAAAACGACAAAATTTGCAGATATTAAAATTTTAAAATAGAATTACAATTATATTTCATTAAGAAATAAGTTGTGTAAATGGTATGTGTCCCGAAAGATCTCAGAAACGTGATACCTGATAGTAATACATTTTTATCAATAATATAAGAAAGGTTCTAGGCTATTGAGTGAAGAACCCTATAAAAAAAAACTAAAAAATCATACTTTTTCAAAACAAAATGTTCAAATAACTTAGACATTTTTTTGTCTTTTTTAAAATGTGTAATTTTGTATGCACATATAAAAACCCTAGAATTGGAGAAAAACAGAAAATCTATGAAATCCTTCGAAGCATTGAAAATTACCCTTTGCTCCCATTTTCACGAGAACATCCAGGCATAGGACAATGGCAGATAAATTATCCTCTTAAAGAAAAAGCGATTCTTAGGGGGGCAAGACAATGGATGATAAATTGATGTACATTCCCAATCATGATAAGTAAAATTACCCCTTAATATTGAGAAAGTTAGATAACTGCTAGTTTGATCCATCCAGCAAAGATTTAACAAGTACTCAAAGTTTAAGCCAACGAATGCTATTAAAACTTTGGGTACTAGTATAATTTACAATGTAATATCGCCCCACATAATATAGAATAACTTTTCTGTTCAAGAACAAAAACAAAAAACACTTTAAATGCTAAAAAGCTAAAATCTATCAATTCAACTTTTAAAAAATCTATTTTTGATACTTTAATTTTGTTTTAATTAAAGCCTGCAGCTTTTTTAACAATATTTTGATAATTACTTTAAAACAAGGACAATTAAATTGATGTCAATAATAACTTTTCAAGTATGGCTTCTGGATAAGAACCGGTTCTCAGTCATACTGAAATATCATGTATTACATTTTATTACAGACAAATATCAACGAATAATAAAAAATCTAAATAAAAAAATTAATGACAGTCTTAGGCTTGTAATTTTTCATCTTAATATCCGCAGAAGCTATCTATAATACGATGCGATATATAACTATTTAGGAATCGACTTTTGAAATTAAGTCAGTTACTAGGCACTGTTATTAAATGAAGTCAACATAAACAAAACATATTTAGACGTATCTGTAAAGACGGACGTACAGACAGATACATAATGTAGCTTCGATTCCAAAATTTAAAAAAGGACGATTAAAATGATTTTCCACAGAGTGCAAAAAAAGGTCTTGATAACATTTAGCATAAAAGCGAAACAATGATAATAACATCCAAAAAAGCAAAGCTTGTAGAGTGTCAGAACTAGATAAGCAAAATATAAATGTATAAAATATAAACAAAATTGTAAGTAAATTTGTTTTAAAACTGCTTAAATGTTTAAGGACATATATTTATATTTTTAGGATTTCATTATAGAGATACTTCGCTTAGAATATTGTACCTTGTTGTATTAGGAATCAGTATTAAAAAATTGGATGAATAACATAAAATAAAATTTGTCATAAAGGTTGAAAATCAACATTTTTTGGACGAAATCACTATGCAAAGTTCAAAATCAGTAGGACAATTATAACATGTCTAAAATAACGAAAAGAGCTAACTGTTACGGACGGACGGACCAACACTTATTAAAGTGAAGCTTCACTTTTAAAACAGTATAATAAAGACAAATTTAATTGTAGGTTCATCTTTTCAAGTTTTGGAAGCTTTTTTCTGTCTTTTGTGTGTTTTAAAAAAAGGTGCAATATATGTGTAATTTATCCTTAATTTTATTCAATTAATATCTAATATGTATAACTAAAATTGTAAAGAATTACATATTATTTTCATTTTGAAATTAAATGATTTTAATGTCAAAATTGTTTTTTTATTACCAGAAAAGTCAACCTTTTTTTATAACTAAAAAGTATGAAAACTGTTTAAGACATTTGTCGTTTTTTTCTACATTTGTTATCCAAGATATCTTTTTATCTATCTATCTTTTATAATCTATTTATACACTATAATCCTAAACTAAAATTAAAAGGCTATATGAGGCCAAGCTATCATGGACAGGGAAATACCAACTGTAGAAAAACAATTACGAGTTTATCTTTTTAGCTTTGCAATATTAAGAGAGAGGTAGGTTTCTGGTAAAATCCGTAAAGTTAAAAACAGTAGTAGAACGACAAAAATTTATGTTAACTTTAAAAAAAAAATTGTCTATAGTTCTTTTCAATAAGAAATACACATATTTAGTGAATATTATCGTTCTACTACTATTTTTAAGCCTTAAAACACACACTTTACGGATTCTTCCAGAAACCAACCCCTCTCTTTTTTCATCTCATTGAACAAAAAAATATGTATTGTAATGAAAAATAAGTAAAAAATATAAAATTTCAAGTGATTTTGTAGGAAAAATGTTTTTTCTTGAGGTACTATATCCCTTCCTATGAGAGGTGTGGGTAAGGAAGAGGTCTTTCTAAATGTCAACCCAAAAACTTATTAACTATTAACACACACACACACACACACACACACACACACACACACACATACATATTATAATATTATTCTACACCATGCCTTTTAATTTTAGATTAATAAGCATGATTTTAACCTTTTTTAATAGCTATTTTATTCTTAAAAATAGTTTAAAACATTAAGATACATGTTTAAGGATATTTTTGGATAATACTTATAGCCATTTAAACATTATTAAATTGTTATTTTATCACTATTAAAGTTTTTATGCACTTAGACAATTTTCAAATTTGTCCAATTTTAAAAATCACTGACCAAAAAAATCCGCAAAACTTTAAAAATTTGCGCCTGGCAAAAAAGCGCGCGAAAAAAAAATCCGCCATATTTCCTTTGCAGCGGGAAGATGAGCAACAACTAACTCTTCACCACAATTTTGGTTGTGGACACACACGCACACACACACACAAGAGATGGGTGAGAGGAAGATCTTCGGGAATAAAATAAGGAGTGGGCATAGCCCGGGACTATAAGACGCGGCGCATGGTACATCTTCAATTTTAGGGTCATACAACATTTATTTTTACATTTCCAAAAAAAAATGCTTTTCATGCTTTAAACTTTTTTCTTTTGATTCCGTTTCATTTATGTTTTAAATAAAGAATTTAATATTTTTTTATTTTAAATAAGTTGTATGACCCTATCGAATGAAGCGTATCGACGCAAAGTATGACGCTTAGTGTTGATGTTGTTGTCTGTTGATGGCTGTTGTGCGAAGTGTGTGTGTGTGCGTGTGTGTGTATGTGTGTGTGTGCGTACCAAAAAGTTGAATAGAATGGTTTCAGGTGTTGCTGGGTGTTTAAAAAGCCGTATCGCTAGCTTTACGACATTTACAGTCATAGGAAGAAGCTTTACAAAGTGTCCTAAAATATGCGCCATGTGACGTCAAAAGATCCATCTCTTAAGAGGTTTCCTTTCCCACTTCCCCTCTCATCCTTAATTTTTATGACGTCACACAGCATATTTTTAGGAAACTTTGTGAAATATTCCAAAGTATTAAGTAATATCATAGGTCTTGATTGATCCCCCTATGGTAAAAAAACACTTTTGTAGCTAAAAATTATAGGTTGAAAAGTTTGGGCATTGCTGGTTTGAACCATCCAATCAAATTTTTAAAAATACCCCAAGTTTTTGAGCCATCGAAAGAAAGAATAAATATGGTTTTAAATCTAATGTCCTTTCTTTCCTGCATAATATATATAACAATTTTCTCATCTCTGTTAGTAGCGAAGCTACTCTATAGTTCGAAATGTCCGTCCGTCTGTCTGTCTGTCAGAGACAGAGTGGGGGAAACGTAATTTTCTCAGCCCCTTTTTCAGATAGAAACCTGAAATTTTCAGGGATTAAATATGTTGACATTTTCATATTTTCACAAAGTTTCATTACAATTCGTCAATTAATTGGAATGCTAGATCGATTCCTACATTTTTAGGTTTTCATGATTTTCTTTTCTCCTATTCAAGATAGACGGCTGATATATTTAGGGATTAAATAAGTTCACAATTTACATACCCCCACAAAATTTCATTAAGATTTGCTTATTTGTTGAGGTGCTAAATCGATTCCTGGATTTTTACTTGATAAATCTTATAAGGTTTCGTGACTTTCATTTTTTCCAGATATCCATTCATAATTTTGCTACTTATGGATGTTGTCATCCTTGTTTATTTTTACACTTGTATCTTAGCTAGCTTCTACTATAATCCACAGTTCATTTGATTTCAACCATTATGTGTGTCAGCTGAATTTGAGTTTCCGATTGTGTACGTATCAACCTCATCCTATCTCAACATTTACTTCTAGCCAAAAAAGCTCCAAACTTCAAAAAAAAAAATCAAAATTAGAAAAATTTAGATTTTGGGTTATCTGTCGTACTACTTCGGAAATTAGGGAAAAAAATGGGTAATGAATATTCAGTTGATCATTATGTGTGATGTGAATATTTATATACAACCAGGGAGACAGGGCCATGGCACTAGATAATAATAAATTAATCCCCCCCCCAAAAAAAAAAATCTTAAGTGTAATATTATGCCTTAGTTAATACGTTATTGGGGAAAGAATGGATTCTAGATAAATTTGATTGCCATTGTCCTCCTCCTTCCTGGAATTCAACACTACGTGTATTATGGACATCAGATAGACATCTGTTTTCTATCTATCTACATTATATCTATCTACATCTTGGGATATATATATATATCTACATCTTGGGCTAACTATCTATCTGCATCTTGAGCTAACTATCCTTCTACATCTTGGTCTATTTATTTATCTATCTATATCTTTGGCTATCTATCTATCTACATCTTGGGCTAACTATCTATTTACATCATGGGATATATATTATCTACATCTTGGACTATCTATCTATCTACATCTTGGGCTATTTATCTATCTACATCTTAGGATATATATTATTTACATCTTGGTCTATCTAACTATCTACATCTTGGGCGATCTATCTATCTACATCTTGGGCTGTTTATCTATCTACATCTTGGAATATCTATCTATCTATCTACATCTTGGGCGATCTATCTATCTACATCTTGAGATATCTATATATCTACATCTTGGGCTATCTATCTATCTACATCTTGGTCTCTCTATCTATCCACATCTTGGTCTCTCTATCTATCCACATCTCGGGCTATTTATCTATCTATCTATAGCTTGGGCTATCTATCTATCTACATCTTGGGCTATCTATCTATCTATCTACATCTTGGGATATCCATCTATCTACATCTTGGGATATATATCTATCTAAATCTCTGGCTATCTATCTATCTACATCTTGGGATATATATCTATCTACATCTTGGGATATATATCTATCTACATCTTGGGATATTTATCTATCTACATCATGGGATATATATCTATCTACATCTTGGGCTAACTATCTATTTACATCATGGGATATATATTATCTACATCTTGGGCTATCTATCTATCTTCATCTTGGGCTGTCTATCTATCTACATTGTCTATTAAAACATCTTTTGTCTATTAGTTTCTATAATATCTATTTTTTGAATATTTACATGTCTTATATCTTTTTATTTGTCTATATATTATCACCTCAAGTTCTATCTATCTATTCTGTAGATTAAAATAAGTTGTTGAAATGTTTTAATACTATACTAAAAAATCACCTAATCAAAATTTAATAATGTCCCCAAAGTTCTTAAGCCAACAAATAATATAACTTTATTATATAACTTTGGGGACTAGTTTAATAAACAGCCCATTGTCACCCTCCTTTCTGGGTCTGTCTACTTGTTATAAAGAAATATTTGCATATCAATATACATGGGAGTCTGTCTTTTTGTATACAATTGTTTTTTATTATCATAACCACAAATCACCTTCCTTAGATCAAAATTATTGGTGTAAAAGTTTGGACGCTGCTAGTTTATATCATCCAATCAGAATTTAATAAAATACCCATAAAATTATAGGCCCACGAATTATAGTATGTATGTAAAAAAAACTTTGGAGGTCTATAATTTACAGTCCAATGCTCCCTCCCCCCCAGACAGACAAACATCCTGCAACTTTTGTATAGGATTATGTTACATGTAACGTCTACTATATAAGTTAGCAACTTGCATTTTTTCTTCAGCCGATTAAGGATATAAAAATACATTGTTAAAAGGTTAGCTTTTCTATAATTAGCGCTGGTCATTACGTCCGTCCGTAACGGTTAGCTCTTTTTGTTAATTTAGACTTGTTAGAATTATCTTATCGATTTTAGCCTTTGTATGATAATTCCTGTAAAAATTAGGGACAATTTAGAAAGCTTAGCAACTTTATAATCGTCACCAGAATGTCGATTTTTAACTTCTTTTACAACTAATTTTTATGTGATATAATAATCCGATTGATCTGATTTTTTGGTATATTGATTCCTAGGACAACAAAGTACAATGTTATAAGCGAAGCATCTCAATTATCAAGACTTAAAAATGTAAGTATGTTCCTGTATTTATACAGTTTTTCATTAAATTTACTTACAATTTTGTTTCGACTGTTATACAATATTCTGATTATTCAGTTCTGACACTCTACGAGTGTTAATGTTGGTTTGTCCTACTGTTTTTTGAGTTACCCTTTTATGAATGTTGTCATCCTGGTTTCTTTATAAGTTACAATTTTTTACATTTATTTAGAATGACGGCAGACTGACGGACCAAGTAAATTCTAAAACTGATACTCAATGGTATTTGTAATCTTCACAAAACATCAGTCATCTGAATCTAGAGAAGCAGCCAAGAAATTTTATTTCCTCCATTACGTCAGACTGACAAATTGAATTATTCAGCAGCATCGCTTAATTAATATTTAAGTACCCACAAACTTTTCATCACCATAAATAGCTTAAACAAAACTTAACCACCACATATAAGAGGCTTCTCTGTAAAATATAACCTTATCGGCTCAGCGGTTAATGTAAACACACAAACCTACTTCTCTTACATAAGATTTATAAATAAATTTAGGTGAAAAGGTTGCGTGAATTTAACATTAAAAAATTTCAAATATATTCTTTCAATATGTCCTGTACCTTAGCCTGGATATTCTCTAGAGGATGGGTTAGGTGTTATTTTTGGTGCTTGATTACGCGGCAAAACGTCCTACAGACAACCAACCAACCCTTTGATTGCATGACCTTTGTCTGAGAATTCCTAACTGTGCATGGTAATGAGTTGTGCCTGTTTTGGGCAAAGGCATTCCCTCTACTCTAACTATTTATGTATTTATTTTTAACGTCTTTAATTATGACGCAGTGTTGGGCCAAGATTCGAACCTATCACCTTCCCAACAAGTAGTGGATGCGCTACATGTTAAAACATTCTATAAACTCCCCCCCCCCCCCAATTCTGTTTTTTTTTCTGTGTGTAAAATAGCCAAAAATTATGTAACTAAGTTTTGAATTTTTAAAAATTTTTCACCCAGGCGGCCATAGGATACCAGCATACCTTTATGGGTCATTCAGGTTAAGCTAACAAAGCAGCTTATAGTGTCTACAATGACGTCATACAATACATATGACAAACGATAGGCCAGTATACTTTTCAACATGGGTCAATTACAATGTATACTGGCTTATCATTGGTCATTGGTATTGTATGACGTCATTTTTTATTAGGTACTATAAGCTGATTCAAAGCCAACTCTGTTTGTTTTTGTCTGTCTGTTGTAGCAAAAAATCTTTAAAACCACTAAACCAATTTGGTTCTTTTTTCATAGTGAATCTTTTTATAGGTTAGGATAAATATTGAAATTAATTAAACTGCTGTTGAAATCTCCCTCCTGTTAATATTTTGCCACTCATGAAGTTGCCCATGAGCTATAGAATAGCAATAGATGTAAAAATACATGGATGTTATAACAGATTGCCGTCAATTTAGGTTGCAATTTCCCTCCGCTTTTATTAGTCCATTAGGAGGAAAGAACATGGGGTAAAGAAGGGGGATGGGGGAGATCATTATTTTAGCCCGCTAGAAAGTTCACTTTATTATAGAACGTAAAAATCTGGTGTAAGATCCTATTAATTATACATCCATTATATTATCCTAGGCCGGGAAATAAAGGGGTAGTGGGGGGAGGGAACAGAGACAAATGTATAAAAAAATAGTACCATTACAAAGTGTCTAAAAAATCAGCCATGTGACGTCATACAAATGAGGGATTATCCATCTTTTTTTTCTTTACCCCTTTTCCTCTCAGCTCCCTAATTTTTATGACGTCACATGGCTGATTTTTTAGACACTAAGTTACGAAAAAATATGCTAAAAATGCATGACTTTTTATTCACTTACATTATTCACAATAGTTATTTATCGCATCGTATCATAGGCAGCTTTCAGATGATACTAAAATGAAAATTATGATAATAAAACCATTTTTGTAGCTCCGAAGGGCCGAAGGACCGTGCCAACAAAACTGGTTTAATTTATGTTTTCAATATTCTTGATGATACGATGCTAAACATGATTTTTCAGTATGGCTGAGAACAGGTTATAATCCAGCGGATATTAATCGGTTTCAAAGCCATACTGGAAATAGTTTTCATTATAGATTAATCCATAGTCTTATACAGTATCGTAGTTTTTCCTAATTATACTTCAAACAAGAAGGATTTATGCCTCGTTTAAGCTTTTAATTTTTCTAACCACTGGACTGATTGGACTCTGCTTTTCCTTACGGTTCAGAAGTCATGCTATGGGTTTAGGCCATTTTCTGGCGTTTTATACATACTAAATTATTACTAAAACACTATACAGATTGGGTTCTGATTTTCAGAAAATCTTTATACTTCTCATATTTTGTTTTTTAGCCATATTCTATGTTAGTCTATGCTGTGTAACCCAAAATTTAACTTTTAGTTCCCTGTTCTACAAATTATCTTTCAGACTCCTTATCCCATTTCATAAATGGGGAAATAATGTCTAAGGAGAGAGAGGAACACAAGGAAGAGGGAACTAATGTCCTCGGGCTGATCTATCACCAGATATTTGGACACTCTGCTAATATACATTTACTATCTATCTATCACCAGATATTTAGACACTCTGCTACTATACATTTACTATCTATCTATCACCAGATATTTAGACACTCTGCTACTATAGATTTTCTATCTATCTATCACCTGATATTTGGACACTCTGCTACTATAGATTTACTATCTATCTATCACCAGATATTTGGACACTCTGCTACTATATATTTACTATCTATCTATCACCAGATATTTGGACTCTGCTAATATACATTTACTATCTATCTATCACCAGATATTTAGACACTCTGCTACTATAGATTTACTATCTATCTATCACCTGATATTTGGACACTCTGCTACTATAGATTTACTATCTATCTATCACCAGATATTTGGACACTCTGCTACTATATATTTACTATCTATCTATCACCAGATATTTGGACACTCTGCTACTATTAATTTATTATCTATCTATCACCAGATATTTAGACACTCTGCTACTATAGATTTACTATCTATCTATCACCTGATATTTGGACACTCTGCTACTATAGATTTACTATCTATCTATCACCAGATATTTGGACACTCTGCTACTATATATTTACTATCTATCTATCACCAGATATTTAGATACTCTGCTACTATATATTTACTATCTATCTATCACCAGATATTTGGACACTCTGCTACTATACATTTACTATCTATCTATCACCAGATATTTAGACACTCTGCTACTATATATTTACTATCTATCTATCACCAGATATTAAGACACTCTGCTACTATATATTTACTATCTATCTATCACCAGATATTTAGACACTCTGCTACTATATATTTACTATCTATCTATCACCAGATATTTAGACACTCTGCTACTATACATTTACTATCTATCTATCACCAGATATTTGAACACTCTGCTACTATATATTTACTATCTATCTATCACCAGATATTTGTACACTCTGCTACTATATATTTACTATCTATCTATCACCAGATATTTAGACACTCTGCTACTATATATTTACTATCTATCTATCACCAGATATTTAGACACTCTGCTACTATACATTTACTATCTATCTATCACCAGATATTTAGATACTCTGCTTCTATACATTTACTATCTATCTATCACCAGATATTTGGACACTCTGCTACTATACATTTACTATCTATCTATCACCAGATATTTAGACACTCTGCTACTATACATTTACTATCTATCTATCACCAGATATTTAGACACTCTGCTACTATATATTTACTATCTATCTATCACCAGATATTTGGACACTCTGCTACTATACATTTACTATCTATCTATTACCAGATATTTGGACACTCTCCTACTATATATTTACTATCTATCTATCACCAGATATTTAGACAATCTGCTACTATACATTTACTATCTATCTATCACCAGATATTTGGACACTCTGCTTCTATACATTTACTATCTATCTATCACCAGATATTTGGACACTCTGCTACTATACATTTACTATTTATCTATCACCAGAGCTGGATCTTTAAAAGCGTAGCCGTGGCCGTAGTCGTGGTCAGAGTTACAGCCACCAACCTAATAGCGATCTTTAAATCATATTAACCACGCGTAATCGTGGCCACAAAAAAAAATGCGATCTTTAAATCATATTGACAACGCGTAGTTGTTATCGTAGCGTGGTTAACCACGCTAAAAGTGACCACAGTCCGTTGGTGTGGCTAAAGCGTTGCTAAAGCCACGAAGACAGCTGCTTTTGATAATTTTAACGTAAAACAATTGAAAACGTAAATTATAATTGTTAAATGAATGTATGAATAATTGTACGGGCATGGAATATTTTATTTAAAAACTATCATAAAAATATTTTAATTGTGGTTTTTTATAAATAATAAAATCAGTGGCGTGCGAACCGAAGGGGGCATTTGGGGCAATCGCCCCCCCCTAGCGACCAAAACGCCCCCCTCTGCCCCCCCCTAGCAACCGCCCCCCTCTGCCCCCCCCTAGCAACCGCCCCCCCTGCCCCCCCCTAAATGTTAATGTAAATATAAACTTTTTATCAAAGAAATTTGGTACATCCCCAATGATGATACAAAAAATTACCCCTTATATAGATTACAATTATTGGATGAAATGTATGGAAACTCGACTTAATTAACCAACCAATCAAAATTCTATTAAAGTCCCCAAAGTTGTTGAGCCAACGAATAAGAAATTTTTATATGAAATATTGGGGACAAGTGTAATAAATAGCCCAAAAACCCCTCCCTCCCTGCAAATTTGAAGATAAAAATTTGCGCTTCGCGCCCTTCCAAGTGGTTTCTGCTATGAAATATTGGGGACTAGTGTAATAAATAGCCCAAAAACCCCTCCCTCCCTGCATATTTGAAGATAAAAATTTGCGCTTCGCGCCCTTCCAAATGGTTTCTGCTATGAAATATTGGGGACTAGTGTAATAAATAGCCCAAAAACCCCTCCCTCCCTGCATATTTGAAGAAAAAAATTTGCGCTTCGCGCCCTTCCAAATGGTTTCTGCTATGAAATATCAGGGACTAGTGTAATAAATAGCCCAAAAACCCCTCCCTCCCTGCATATTTGAAGAAAAAAATTTGCACTTCGCCCGCTTCCAAATGGTTTCTGCTATGAAGTATTGGGGACTAGTGTAATAAATAGCCCATAGACCCCTCCCTCCCTGCATATTTGAAGAAAAAAATTTGCGCTTCGCGCCCTTCCAAATGGTTTCTGCTATGAAATATTGGGGACTAGTGTAATAAATAGCCCATAAACCCCTCTCTCCCTGCATATTTGAAGAAAAAAATTTGCGCTTGGCGCCTTTCCAAATGGTTTCTGCTATGAAATATAGGGGACTAGTGTAATAGATAGCCCAAAAACCCCTCCCTCCCTGCATATTTGAAGAAAAAAATTTGCGCTTCGCGCCCTTCCAAATGGTTTCTGCTATGAAATATTGGGGACTAGTGTAATAAATAGCCCAAAAACCCCTCCCTCCCTACATATTTGAAGAAAAAAATTTGCGCTTCGCGCCCTTGCAAATGGTTTCTGCTATGAAATATTGGGGACTAGTGTACTAAATAGCCCAAAAACCCCTCCCTCCCTGCATATTTGAAGAAAAAAATTTGCGCTTCGCGTCCTTCTAAATGGTTTCTGCTTTTTATCACAATGAAAGGACAAGTAATTTTTTTTTATTTTTTACATAGTTCATTATATCTTTTGTTTTTATGGTACAATAAATTTTTTTGTGGATTATAATATTTAAAAAAATTTTTTTTTCGCTGTTTCGAGCATCCAGTATGTAATTTACTTTGACTGTCATCACACAACATACAGGAAAAAGGATTTGTGACTTTTTCTACCTAAAATATATATTTATTTCAACAGATGTTCTTTAAATCTACTTGTCTGTATTCTTATTAATGATTTTTGTGCTTTGCTACTTAAAGATGTTGTCATCCTTGTTGTCATACAATAAAGAAATATTTCAAATCATTTTTTCATAGGTATTAGGTTAATTTTTGGTAAATTATTTCCAAAATGAGTGTTTTTATCCCCTCCCCCCCCCCCAATTTTTTTTAATGGGGTTATTCATCCTTCCTGCTGAGATTTTATAACATCCCCTTCCACCCATCAAAAATGTTTTGTGGTGGAGGGGGGGGGGGGGGAAAGGTTAATTTATCTTCTGTACTATTTTTTCGAAGATGCTTTCTAGCTCCCTTCCCTTCGGTCATTGCACAATGCAGGGTGGGGAGAAGGGATGGGGGAGAAGAGATGGGGGGGAAGAGATGGGGGGGGAAGAGATGGGGGGGAAGAGGTGGGGGATATAAATGGGAAATAGGGATGGGGGAAGGGATGAGGAAGAAGGGATAAGGACTAGGAGGCCCATAATCAAATAATCCCACCCCTTAAAACCCCCTTATAATCAAAATGCCCCCCCCTAAAGCAAAGTGCCCCCCCGGGGCACTTTGATTTAGGGGGGGGCTACAGCTACAACCACAGCTACGCCTACGACAACGACTACAACTACAACTACGGCCACGGCTACAGCCACGCCAACGGCTACACATTTAAAGATCCAGATATATGTAAATTAGATGAGCATATTCCATAGGAATCTTCACTAAAAATTTCAGCTGTCTATCGTAAATAGGAGCCGAGAAATTCAAGTTTGCCCCACAGTGTTACGGACTGACTGACGGACAGACAAAGTGAATTATAGAGTAGCTTCGCTACTAAAAATTATACACTTCTGTCATTATTTGATATTTAATGACAACTATCGAGACAGACTAAAAGACAGACATTCAGATGTTGTTAGTGATCCTACTACTTAAAATTACCAATTTTACAGGAGCACCTATTTAAATGTATTGGATGCCCACGTGCTATAGGAATAAGAAACATGAGTGTTCATACAAAGCTGGGATAAACAAAAAATATCAATAGCCAGGATACTTTTCAAGTTCTGTGCGTCGTTTGTGTTTCAATAAAATGATCAATTTTGGTTATAAAATGACAGAGAAAGAAAACGATGTTAATTAAGTTGCTCAGTTACTTAATGATTATATATGTGTGTACGTCACTACGTTAAAATCTTGACTATTAATCTTTTAAAATCTCTCTCTATCACTTATCTCTCTCTCTCTCTCTCTCTCTCTCTCTCTCTCTCTCTCATAATTAGATATGTCTGTACGTCACTACGTTAAAATCTTGAGTATTAGTTTTTTAAAATCTCTCTCTCTCTCTCTCTCTCTCTCTCTCTCTGTCTCTCTTTCTCTCTATTTCTTTAAATGAGACATTTTAGTTTCATTATAATTATTTATTTTTAGTGTATTATATTTTTCAGTAGCTATTTCTCTTTAAAGTTGAAAATATGTTGCTTCTTCAAAACTATACTAAATCTTTCCCAAAATCAATAAAAAGCTTTTCTATAATTTTTAACAGTGTAACTTATAATTAGTTACTTTCATATTCTCTGTATAGAGTGGACACCCATTTAAGGATATTAACTAGCCTAAGGACATCTTTAGGTTTGCATTTCAAATCAAATTAGATAGGCGAGTTCGCACAAAACAGTCAGGAATAAGACAATGGCTGATAAATTGATGTACATCCCTCATGATGATACACAAATTATCACTTCTGTAGATTAAAATTAGTGGTTTAAACGTTTGAACAAACCACTTAATGATTTAACCTATCAAAATTAACTAAAGTCCCAAAAGTCATTAAGCCAACAAATAAGAAAACATTATTATAAAACTTTGGGGACTAGTGTAATCAAAAGCCCATTGTCCCCTCTCTCTCTGCAAATAGCGTGTTAATAGCGTAAAGTGTAACACTTCTAAATTGATGTGTTCACTGTCGAGTTAAGTTAATGAAATGTTGATATTACATAAAAAGTCAGCTATGTCCACTTTTTTGGCTAATGTTTTATACTCAGCATAGTCGAAATAACTTTTTGAGAAGTTGATCAGACATAACATAACCACTTTAATTTACATCCAAATAGTCGAGAAAAACAATTTAAATTGTGAAAGGACCCAAAAACCAACTTTCTTCATTTCCATTCTCAGTTTGTATTTCAAGACAATGAACGATATATTGATGTATATTCCCAATGACGATAAACAAAATTACCTCTTCTAATGATTTACAGTCAATATGTTGCAATGCAATAACAATTAAGTATTTACAAAATACTAAAAATTGTCTGTATTGTATAAACCTAAATTAGTTACACTTATGTAAAATTTTGGTGATTAGTTTAACATAAATTATTTCAATAAAATTAATATTGGTTCAATATTTTAAATCAATCATCTAGGGGCTTTATATTATAAGGGATATGGAAAGGCAGAGAATTTGTCTAAAACCATACCCAGATGTATTTATAATAATAAAATAGCCTAAAACCATCTCAGGACATATAAGAAGCTTAACTTTTAATGAAAACCATATTGGTTCAACGGTTAGCGAGATACTTTGCTACAGACAGAAAAGCTTACTACTTTATATAATCTTACAGTTTTAATATTATATTTATATTATATTTTCCAAACATCCCTCCCTAAAGACTCTAGGGGGCTAGGTGTCGCTTCGGGTACTACACCTCTCTCCACGCACCTTGGAACATACAAACAATATTTATGATTGCGGTGTAAAGCGTCTAATCACCCATCAGACAACCAACTCTCTGAGATGCACGACCTTTGTCTGAGAAGTCCCAACTGTGCATGGTAGCGAGTTGCGCCTGTTTTGGGCCATGGCATTCCCCCCACTCTAACTATTTACGTCGCTCAGCAGACATAGTAGCAGTGGGAACAATTTTTAACGTCTTCAGTTATGACGCGGTGTCGGACCGAGATTCGAACCTATCACCTTCCCGACGACAAGCGTATGCGCTACATGTTGAGCCATGGTCGCGGGTTATCTCTCCATAAAACTGATGTTTAAAGGTTGTTATATATATATATTCTTTTTCTCTTTTTCTCCTTTTTTCTCTATTAATCATTATATGCAGGGAAAAGGGAATGTGATTCTGACAAACAATTCTAATTGAAAATTTCCCCTCAGCCCCCTTCCCTTTTTCCCCCCGTAAGATCTTAACGGACAAACTGTATAAATGTATAATAGGATAGTATAGTACACCAACGTAACCTAATAGGTTGCGTGACTTTATTTTCAAAATTTAATTTAAATTGAAATTGGTGAATTTTAGATTAATTGAAACCAAATAGCTAACAAATTAATAGATAAATAAAATTTTCAAAGTGAAAGTGGGAAATGGTAACCATAACAAGGAGATTCGTCGATTATTTTAATATCAAGCGAAGCAGTTTAAATTTATGAGCCATTTTTTTGTGGCATACATAGTAAGAGAGAAAGAAAGAGAAAGAAAGAGAAAGAAAGAGAAAGAAAGAGAAAGAGAGAGAAAGAAAGAGAACGAATGAGAAAGAAAGAAAAAGAAAAAGAGTGAAAAAAGAGAAAGAAAGAAAGAGAAAAAAAAGAGAGAGAAAAAGAAAGAAAGTGTAAAAAAGAAAGAAAGAAAGAGAAAGAAAAAAAGAGAAAGAAAGAGAAAGTAAAAAAAGATAGAGAAAGAAAGAAAAAGAAAGAGAAAGGAAGAGGTAGAAAAAGAAAGATAGAGAAGGAAAGAAAAAGAAAGAGAAAGGAAGAGGTAGAAAGAGAAAGAAAGAGAAAGAATAAGAAAGAAAGAAAGAAAGAGAAAGAAAGAGAAAGAAAGAGAAAGAAAGAGAAAGAAAGAGAAAGAAAGAGAAAGAAAGAGAAAGAAAGAGAAAGAAAGAGAAAGAAAGAGAAAGAAAGAGAAAGAAAGAAAGAAAGAGAAAGAAAGAGAAAGAAAGAGAAAGAAAGAGAAAGAAAGAGAAGGAAAGAGAAGGAAAGAGAAAGAAAGAAAGAGAGAGTAAGAGTAAGAAAGAGGAAGAAAGAGAAATGAAGATAAAGGAAAAAAGAGAAAGATAGAGAAAGAAAGAAAAAGAAAGAGAAAGAAAGAGGTAGAAAAAGAAAGAAAGAGAAAGGAAGAGGTAGAAAAAGAAAGATAGAGAGAGAGAAAGAAAGAGAAAGAAAGAGATAGAAAGAGAAAGAAAGAGAAAGATAGAGAAAGAAAGAAAAAGAAAGAGTAGAAAAAGAAAGAAAGAGAAAAAAGAGAAAGAAAAAAAAAGAGAATGAAAGAAAAAGAAAGAGAAAGGAAGAGGTAGAAAAAGAAAGAAAGTGAAAAAAGAAAGAAAGAAAGAAAGAGGAAAAGAGAAATAAACAAAGAGAAAAAAAGAAAAAAAAGAAAAAAAGAAAGAGAAATAAATGAGAAAGAAAGAGAAAGAAAGAGAAAGAAAGAGAAAGAAAGATAAAGAAAGATAAAGAAAGAGAAAGAAAGAGAAAGAAAGAGAAAGAAAGAGAAAAAAAGGAAAAGAAAAAAAGTGAAAGAAAAAAAAGAGAAAGAAAAAAAGAGAAAGAAAAAAAGAGAAAGATAGAGAAAGAGAGAGAAAGAAAGAGAAAGAAAGAAAGAGAAAGAAAGAAAGAGAAAGATAGAAAGAGAAAGAAAGAAAGAGAAAGAAAGAGAAAGAAAGAAAGAAAGAAGAAGAAAGAAAGAGAAAGAAACAAATAAAAAAGAAAAAAATAAAAAGTGAAAGAAAGAGAGTAAAAAATAAAGGGAGTCTTTAAAAACTATAAAGTATATCAGACCAGAGAGAGAGGGTACAATGGGGGTTTATTGCACTATTATTCCCAAAGTTGTATTACAATTAGTAGTTGAAACGTTTTAACACTTAATTTTATGAATTAACCAATCAAAATTCACCAAAGATCCCAAAGTTGTTAGACCAACGAATAAAAAACGTCATTTTAAAACTTTCTGGTTTCACCCCATTAAAATAAAACAAGAAAGATCTTAGACATTTTTTATTGTATGTAGAGTGGCAGTTATATCAAAAATATTTACCAAATATTCATAAAAACAAATTTCATGTTTTATTACATGATGAAGATTTTTAAAAAATTAAAAAAATTTGTTATTATATAATCGGAAGCAATAATTTTCGCTTGCGTTGCTGTGAAAAAAAAATTAGAATTTTTTATTGACACAATGAAAAAGAAAATATTTGTACAAATACAGTGTTTTTTTTTTTATGAGAACTTTTTTGAAAGCAATTTTACCCCACTTATAGTTATCAGAATTTAATGATTAATGGCTTGTTTTCTTCGTTTTTTAATGCAATTAATAGAACATTAAAAAATATTTCAGTTTTTAATTAAAAAATACAGTAAAATCTAAAATTCAAAACTTAGGTGACAACATCAAAATGGTTTTAGCGCATTTTTCTTAAGCTCAAATCTTCTACCCTTTGCAAAAAAAAAATTGGACTTTCAGTTGTCGACTTTGGGGGGCCAGTACTCCCTCCTTGATTCAGATATGACCTGCAAACTTTGATATATTTTAGTACATGTCCCCAATAGTATTTGTATCAATTTTTAGCTCTAGATCTCAACTTTGAAGCGTTTTGCAGCTATTCTTGCAAAAGGTAGAAGATTTGAACATTTAAAAAATGCGCTAAAACCATTTTTAGATGTTGACACCTAAGTTTGAATTTTAGATTTTACTGTACTTTTTAATTAAAAACTGAAATATTTTTTAATGTTCTATTAATTGCATTAAAAAACGAAGAAAATAAGCCATTAATCATTAAATTCTGATTACTATAAGTGGGGTAAAATTGTTTTCAAAAAACACACTGTATTTAAGTTAAAGCGTGCACATAGTTTTGCCAGGGGGGGGGGCGGGGGATATAAGAGAAAATTTGACACCCATAAATCAAAATCGAGGGGTTGTAGGGGGGAGTATTAAAGACCACAAGAGGGGTGTTATTTTAACTTTACACCTTTTTAAACGTTCTAGTGGGGGATATAGACCCTTATCAAGAAGTTATATAGAGGGATATAAAATAGAAAATTCATAGGCGGTGAATCTAACCCCCTTAATTTTCCAAGGGGGTGGATGCACCCAATTTCTGGAAAGCTTTGTTCAAAGCGACAGCGCTCCTGGATGTAGTGACTTTGTATTTGAAGGGGGAAGTCAAGGGTGATGGACGTCAGCTGCGGACACGACCGACGGACGCATCCTGATTCTCAATTTGCAGAGAAGCTTCGTTGCTAACCCAAGCAACAGGAAGAATTAGATCTATGTATATTGTATAAGTTTATTGAGCTCAAATAATGTACAAAATTAGTGCGGGTTAAGTACAATAACAATAGATTTCTTAACTTAATATATTGTGAGGGGCAGAATCACAACAAAATGGATATAGAAAAATCAAATCATGGTTAACCCTTAAATATAGTTCTGACCGCTATAGAAGGAAGGTACGTGTCAGAAATATAGCATATATCCATCGAAAGAATTAGATCTTAAAAAAGAATAGCCTAAAACCATATTTGGACTTAAATTTAAACTTTAATTTCTACTAATAAGCATCCATTATATAATATACTAGGTCTGTCGGTTTGTCCGGTTAAAAAACGTTAAAAAACTAACAATTTACATATCACATATTTTATTCAAATAAAGGTTTCGTGATTTTTAAAACCGAAGTTTTTTTATAATTAGGGTCAGTCCGTCCGTCATTACGTACGCCTGTCACGGACACTTAACTCTTTCGTTAATTTGAACAGGTTAGAACTAGCCTATCGATTTCAAACTTTGCAAGATTCCTTTAACAATAAAGTATGATTTAGGAAGCGAAGAAACTCTTTAATCGTTACCAGAAAGTCCATAGTAAATTCATTTCAAGCATACTTTTAAGCATGTCAAATTCATTGATTTTTAGAATACCGATTCCTATGACAACAAGATATAATGTTATAAACAAAACATCTCTATAATCAATTCCTAAAAATGTAAGTATGTCCTTAATAGTATCCTGCATTCAAGAAGTTTTGCAACAAATTCATTTACAATTTTGTTTAGTCTTGTGCATTAATATACTGCTTATTGAGTTTTGACACTCAACATGTTTTAATGTTCGTTTGTCTTACCGTTGCAGAGCTTCATTTTTATGGATGTTGTCATCCTTATAAATTGTATATTTCGTTTCATGACAATAGATGTCTGATTTATAACTCACTTTATACGTCCGTTTGTCCATCTGAGTAAAACAATAGAGGGGAAGGGGTTAAATAATTGTTTGTCCTCCACTCCAAGAGCCGTGTGACGACTTTCGATTGGGTCTTTGAAAATCAACCAATAGCGTTTGGAATATTAGCACAGCCAAGTCGATACTAAAGAGCAGAAAGCACGAAAAAGGTCCCCAACAGAGGAATCAAGGTATTTGATTATACATCTATATTTATTATGCTTCGGTCAACCTAAAGCTTATTTAGGTCGACCTAAAATTTCCAGAGGTGGAGCTATGTCTTTTGTGAACTAGGCTATTGTCATCCTTGTGGCGTCTACAACTTTGTCCACGCTAATATTTCAATTCTCATATAAATGACTTTGTTAATTTATTAAGCAAAACTGAGAGATCTTACGTGATAAGACAATGGACGATAAATTTATATTCATCCCCAATGAAATAGCATATTTAGTAAAATTACCCAAAGTTTTAAGTTAACTAATGACATATCTTATTTTAATTTACAAAACCTTTGATACATTTATAGATTACAGTCCATTGCCCCCTCCATCCCCTCTCTGGTTTAACTTAACAATTATAAATTACAAACACCGTTAGCAGATAGACAGTAATATAATGCCGTTTCTCGCGGTCGTCCGCGGTCATACGCAATGTTGGGTGGGTAACGCAAATTTCAGATCATAGTTTTCGCTATTTACTGATTTTCTTAGTTTCTCCATATGCTAAAAGCGATGCTTGCAAGATTATTAAATTCGCTATGATATAAAGATAAATATTTATCAAATCGCGAACACTTCCAACATTGCATATAACCGCGTACGACCGCGAAAAAAGGCATTTTATTACTGACTATCTCGTTAGCAGTAATAATATCAGGGGTATAACGCAGGAATAAGGTATAACCAACAAGATAAATAAATCTAAAATAATATTTGGGGGGCAAATGGAGAGGTCGTCAATTTTACGATGTGTTGCCCCCCAACGACAGCTGAAAAACACGTATAGGTTTCGTGATTTCTTCAGAATTAATTTCGTTATTGGTATGAGCTGGGAATAACGATTTATTTTACACAAATAAAAAAATATAATCATCATCTACGTACGTGATCTTCAATTTAAGTATGTTTCTATATTCCTATCTATATGATTCTTTGATTCATGAGTACTGTAATAGTTAGGTACAACTTAGAACTTCTATAATAAACACTAGAAAGTTTGTAACATAATATAAAGTATCGACTCGCGAATTTTGTATGTACATCAATAATAAAACCTTGTGTTTTAGCCTGTTTTGTACATATTACTTTTTAAAAGCAATGATTTTCTATAATTGAGGTTTGTTCGTCCGTCTTAATTAGATTGTCCCTACATTTCTGAGCGAAGCGTTTGCCTCACTATGCAAACCATTCTGGTTTCATAAAAATATGATCATAAAAACGTACCGTTTTTGTTTATCATCATTGGATTATGTACATTAATTTATTATCCATTGTCTTATCCCTTAAGATCCCTGAGTGTAAGTACACTTATAACATATATAAGTTTTTAAGCTAGTGTAACGCTAAGCTAACACACATACACACACTCACACCTGAACACACACACATACACATTCACACAAACACACACACACCCTCACTCAAACACACACACACACATGCACACACACACACACACAAACAAAAACCCACACTCACACACACCCACACACACTTACACATACATACGTTCTAGACTTCATACAAAAAAGCAAATTTTTACAAATAGACAAACTTACAAACAAGCAAAAATAACGAAATTAAACATTTACCCCTATACAAATAACGTGTATTTATCATATCATATTGTCGCTAGAATGTTGTAAAGTTGTAAAGCCAAGACCATTTCTATTAAATGCAAATTAGTCAATATTGATTTTGAAAAAAAGTTTCATGATAACGTTTTCTTATTAGTTGGCTTAACAACTTTGGGGACTTTAGTGAATTTTGATTTTTAAATATAAATTTGGGTTATCAAATTCAACTCCCCCCTCATTAAGTGCCTCTAGAGGCCTATATAGTTTTTTAACAAAAAGTGCTAAAAATTGTTTTTCTTTTTTCGTCGTAACGTATGAAAACGCTACGCCTCGCTCATATGAGTTTTTACATATCAAATCAAAATAGTAACTTTTTAGCATTCTAACAGCAAGGACCTTGTACATTGTGTGCGTGTTGCACAAGTGACCATGAAAGTTATAATATAAACCTGTTTTTATTGATACAAATCATGAAATTGGTGGATATTTTAGTGATTTATATATCAGCTGTTAAAAAAAATTATTAACAAGTTATTTTGTTTTAAAAATGTTCTATATGGTCTATTTATTGTTAGTTTAGCCAGTAAACCAATAGTAGTACATCCATAGACGTCCAAGGGGGGGGGGGGGTAAAGGGGGGATTAACCCCCCCCCCCTCTTAAAAGAATTTGGGGGTGCCGTAGGCAAATAAATAAAATGCCTCTATGAAATAAAGATTAGCCCCCCCCAAAAAAAAAATGAGCTTGGGGGTGCCTATCCCCCCCCCCTCAAAAAAAAATAAAAAAGCTTGGACTCCCCTGAGTACATCATTAATGTATTTCCGTATTTCCAGGGATCTAAATGGATAAGACAATAAACGATAAATGATCTCGGATGATAAATAACAAAATTACCCTCTCTGGAGATTAAAATCATTGGAGAAAAAGTTTGGACACTGCTTGTATCAATAAAAGTATCCAAAGTTGTTTTACCAACGAATAAGAAAAAGTGGTTATAAAACTTTGGGTACCAGTATAATATAAAGTTCATGTCTTTTCCTTGTAATAATTTACTACAATTAATGTAACTTGTTTCCAGGGACCTAAAGGGATAAGACAATAAACAATAATTGAATACATCCTCAATGTTGATAAACAAAATTATTTCTGAAGATTACATTTATTGGAAAAAAAGTTTGGACACTGCTAGTTTGAACCAACTAAAAATGGTTTAATAAAAGTACCCAAAGTTTTTAAGCTAAAAAATGAGAAAGCGTGTTGATAAAACTTTGGGTACCATTATAAACTACATGGTTATTATCCTTGTTGAGATAGGGCCCATTGCAATGACTTATTGTTATTGTCATATTTCTTCAAAAAAAAGGAGAGAAAAAAACTTTAAATGGTTTTAAATTAACGGTATTTTAGGTTCTCATATTATACGTTCTTACTTATGTATTTTTTTTTTGAAATTACCTTTTGGGGCAAAGCCCCTAGTTACGATTATAAAGTAATTAGCATTTTAATGTTTGAAGCGAAGTATCTCGCTAATCGCTGAACCGATTTGGTACTCCTTTACAGTGAAGCCTCTTATATGTCCAGCGATGGTTTAATTGTTTGCTAATACGGAACTCATTTATTAATCAGTCCGTTCATCCAGTAGGAGGAAGGAGGGTGGGGTGTTGGTATTTTAGCCAGCTGCGAGTATCACTTTATTAGAGTACATGACATCTGGTGCAACATTCAAGTTTTTCTATATCGATTAATGGCACCTATAGAAATTAAAAATACAAAATTAAAAGCAGGAAGGGACGGAACATTGATCTGTTTATTACACTAGTCCCCAAAGTATTGTAATTTTATTCGTTGGATTATTAGTTTGAAGACTTTCATAAATTTTGATTAGTTGGTTCTTTAAGTTGATGCTCAAACGTTTCCACTGCTCATTGTAATCTACAAAGGGGTAATTTGTGGTAAAAACATATGGGATGTATATCAATATATCGGTCATTGTCTTATCCCTTTAGATCCCGGTCTAAAAGACCGACTGGTAAAGTAAGTTCAGAGCATCTTCAATGAAAATCTAGTTATCAATTTTGATAATTTGATAATATTTTGATAAAATTTAAATATTTACACATGTATCTAAAATATGTACACATTAAACAAGAATATAAAAATCTACCAGCGACTGCTACCCCAACATCTAGGCATATTTACCCTAAATTCTGTGCTTTTTTAAAAGTGAAGCTTTTTTTACAGTCAGGGTCTGACTCTGTCCGTTCGTGCATCTGTCCGTCCGTAATGGTTAGCTCTTTTCGTTGATTTAAACAGGTTAGAATTGTTATATCGATTTTAAACTTTGCATGATGATTCCTATAACAGTTAGATATGATTTTAAGCAACTCTATACTCATTACCATAAGGTCCGTACGTTCCAATATAAACATGCTGATTTTTTTTACTTTTTTGACAACAAATATTTGAAATACTGATTCCTATTACAACAAGGTACAACGTAATAAGCAAAGCATCTCTATAATAAAGTCCTGAAAATGTAAGTATGTGCTTAAACACACAAGTTTTGAATAAATTTACTTACAATTTTGTGTAGAAGTTGCTTTTCCAACTAATATAGCTTTTAAAGATTTTTTAAAACTTATAACACTTGTAGGGAAGCTACGAATGTGACATGTATATGCTGATCAATTGAAGAAAAAAAATATTTAGAAAAAAAACAAGTAATTACACACATCGTAAAATTGTTTTTAATAGTTATTTCTCGCATCGTATTATAAACGGCTTTCCGCGGATAGGTCCTACCCCAAACGTAAGAGTCCCAAACGTCAGAGTGGACAAACGCAAGAGTCCCAAACGCAAGAGTCCAAAACGTTAGAGTGGACAAACGTCAGAGTGGGACAAACGTCGGAGTGGACAAACGTCAGAGTGGACATTGCTTAAGTAAAACATCAGAGTCTATGCTATTTTAATTATATGACAAAACTATGACTCTGGCTGCAGCACCCTAGCCTGCCTAGCCGCAGCGCTCGGCCCCCTAGCCTGCCTAGCCGCGGGCGCTCGGCCCCCTAGCCTATAACCTAACCTAACCTAATCATAAAGAAAATGACTCTGGCTGCAGCACTCAGCACCCTGGCCTACCTAGCCGCAGCGCTCGGCCCCCTAGCCTGCCTAGCCGCGGGCGCTCGGCCCCCTAGCCTATAACCTAACCTAACCTAATCATAAAGAAAATATAAATGTTTTTTTTTATATGGTAATGATTATAAAATCGAGACTCATACGTTTTACTTATAAAATGTCCACTCTGACGTTTGTCCCAAAAATCCTGCGTTTGTCCACTCTGACGTTTGTCCCACTCTGACGTTTGTCCCACTCTGACGTTTGGGACTCTTGCGTTTGTCCACTCTGATGTTTTTCCACTCTGACGTTTGGGACTCTTACGTTTGTCATGGAACCCGCGGATATAGAAAGTACAATTATGAGATTAAAACTAGTTTTTTTAGCCCCGAGGTGCCGGAGGCACCGGCTAAAAAACTGGTTTTAATCTTATGATATTACATTTCTATATTCGTAGAAAGCTGGATATAATACGATGCTAGACATAGTTTTTTCGTATGGATGAGAACCGGTTCCTATCCACCGGATTCGAATGAATACGAGAAAAGATATTATGTAATTAAGTTTGTTCAATCCGTACGTCCACTGAAAAGAATAGCTCTGATCTTTAATTTAGCATGTGAGACTTTTCCGGGAATAGTCCCTTTCGTGGCAAGGGGCGATTCGTCGAATTTTTTAATGGCTTTTTATAGGATATTTTTGGTTAGGTTAGGTTATATTGGGTTAGGTGATTGCCCCACAGGGTTAGGCAATTGACCCCGCAGGGTTAGAGCCCCCCGCAGGCGCTAGAAATAAGATAAAAGCTACTGTGAAAAATACGAAGAATCGCCCCTTAAGGTGCGTTGCCACGAAATGGACTATACCCACTTTTCCTAACTATTTCTAAAAATTATAAGTGTAGCAACTCTATTATTATTACTAAAAAGTCATTATGTCCATTTTTAAATAAGTTAGTTTTTTTAATTTTTGGCAACAATTATGTTTCTTTTATCAAGTATTGATTCCACGGAAGAAAAGGCACAATGTAATTTATACTGAATTTTTTAATTAGAGTTTAATATTTCAGTTGAATATTAAATGCGTTGATATACTTAGGACTTGATCACAGAGATGCCTTGCTAAATGGACTTACGGACTTTCTTGTAATCGTCATTTAATGAAATCGATAGGACAATTCTAACAAGCCTAAATTAACGAAAACAGCAATCCATTTTTATAGAAAAGCTTCTCTTATACACAAGTAAAAAATATCATTGTTTATTTTAAATTCAAAAACAAATTATTTCATTAAAAATCTTCAAAACATATCTTAGAAATCTACGAAATATGTAAACAATTTATGCTATCATGTGTAGACATTAGATAATTTTGGAAATTATGAATATTTTGAAATACATATTGAAAATGAAACTTTTCTATAATTAGGGTCGATCCGTTTGTACGTTCGTAACGGAAAGCTATCATCGTTATTACAAGCGAGGTAAACCAAGGATCAAGTGCTTATTAATGCAAGTAAACTCTTATACAGTAACATGTATTTTTTCAATTTTGCAAGAATTTATATTTGATTCTATTAAGACTTCTGTATTAATATTCTGCTTATTCTGACACTCTACAAGTGTTAATGTTCGTTTGTCCTGCCGTATTATTCTAAAGATTCGCATTTATGGATGTTGTCATCTTTGTTTTGATAAATGTTTTACTTTTGATGCCATAAACTTAATTTGCCTATTTATTACAGGAGTTAAGCTTCGCTAAAATGACTTTATTTTCAGATAAAAATATGTTAATAGGAAGATCTTGGATTCTTTATCTTCTTAACTTCAAATAAGATAAAAGGTAAGATTTTTTAAAGCTGCAATCGATTTGTACATGTTTAAATCTTATTTTAGTTCTTTTCTAAGTATTTTGCTTTAACATTAGAGTAAAACATTAGAGGGTTAATTGGTCAAATAACTGCATGTCCTGATCCTAAGGACCTTGTACCGACTCTCAATTGGGTCTTTGAAAATCAACCAATAGTTTCGGGAATATCAACACCGCGAAGGTGCAGAAAACGATTTGCTAGCAGAAGTAAAAGGTTCTTTAAAGAGGGGGACAGGTAGTTATCTGTATATACATCTATACTATACATCTGTTGCTTTGACCCTCTCCCTCATACTTATTATTTAGGGTCTCCAAATAGGGTGTCGACCTACCTCTTTACACAATTTCTTAAAATAATCCTGAACCTTAGCTTCCTTGGACCAATGTAAATATTAATTGAAACGATTGGTTAGGTTTATGAGACCTATATTCTACATAACAGACATACCAATATTTATTGCGGTTATTGAGATCTTAAGACTCAAAGTTATCCTATCGCTGTTATATTAAAATTATCAGCTGCGCCCATAGCATCTTGGGGCTCTGTATTCAAAAAGAGAGGGAAATATAAAATAGTCAAAAACCATCTTAAGATTTAAACTTAAAAATGAAATAGCCTAAAACCAACCGGGGATTACACAATTCCTAACCTATTTCGTAAAGTAATAAGCTTTTTTGTCTGTAGTAAGTATCTCCTAACCACTGAACCTATATTGTTCTCCTTTACGTCCAAGCTTTTTATAGGTCCTGAGATAATTTTAGGCTATTTTTCTGCCCATCCATATACCAAAATGAGCCTCTACATGCTAGGGGCACAGCTGGTAGTTTTGTAAAATAAGAAATAATAAAACAGGTGACTTAAGTATTTCAAAAGGTTAAATAAGATATGACAGTATTAAAAGGTAGCCAAGCAAAAAGAATTATGAACCCAGTATTAGTGTCGGACTGATTATGACGTAACAAAAAAAATTAGCCAATGAGAGGCGACTATGAATTTTACCATTGGTCAATAATGTCCTCTCATTGGCTAATTTTTTTTGTTACGTCATAATCAGTCCGACACTAATACTGGGTTCAGAATTATTGATGGTTAAACATACAAAATGAGTTATAGAGCAGATGCATCAATTGTCATAAAATCAAGAAGAAATAATATGCAATTAATCGTAGGTAAAAAAAATCACGAAACCTCTCTAAGACATAAGAATTTATGTCTTTTAAAGCATGACCGACAGTCTGACGGAGCAAGAATAAGATTTACTAAAAGTCATTGTTACTGGGACTCTATACCTTCAGTTTTCTATCTTAAATAGCAGCTGAGAAATTTAGATTTCCCTCATAGCGTTACGGACGGACTAACGGACAGACAACTTGAATTATAGAGTAGCCTGGCTTTTGAAAATCTAAAAAATAGTCAATAAACAAATTTAAAGATAAGGTGAAATCACTTCGTTCTTAAATATACAGGGGCAATAACTAAATATGTTTGGCTCTTATCATATTAACTTAAGACTACAGTCAACATTAAACCAACCCCATCTTTTTTTTTTTAGTTGTTTAAAAAAAAATTTTTTTGGGGGGGTTAATTTTTTCTAGAGTTGTTTTCTAGGAGGGTCGTGGTACCCTCCCCCAAAATAGTTATAAACCTTCCTATGGCCTGTTAAGGAGAACCCGATGGGTTCAGCGGTTAGCGATATCCTTCAGTACAAACAGAAAAACAAATAAACTTTATTATACGGATTATATAAATAATCATTTTTTTGGTTTTTCACAACCAATGAAACGATTGAGTTTTACATTTTAGGAAAGCATCACATTGGTAAGGGGATTGTTTTCGGCCATTTTTTTTTATTGTGAATATGGTTTTAGACTTTTTTTCTCATGCCCCCATCCCTATTAAATCAAAATATCCCCTAGAAGCTGAAGGTGCACCCGTTAGTTTTTAGTAAGAACTATTGTATGTCCATTACGATTTTGTTAACCACTGAACCGATTGGTTTCTCGTTACTAGGAAGCTTTAAATGAAGTCTGGGAATAAGGGATGGTTTTAGGCTATTTTGCCACCATACTGCATCTTGGAATATTAAAAAGTTTTCAATTAAATCGTGATTTTAAAGGATATGTTATGTTTATTACATTCTCCTTCTTAAAATAAAGATAATCTTTTTATTTCTCCTTTATACTTTTTAATAGTATTTTTTTTTAATTTGCGATAAACAATTGTTATCAGTTATAAATTTCCCAAGTTTAACTAGCTGTTTAATACACCTCACAATATATACATGGCATGGCATTATCTTTTTAATTCAGTTATCAAGTTAATTTGTGATTTTTAATCCGTGATTCACCTGTATCTTTATTTTGTGCAGTTAATATATCAACATAGCTATGTAGTCAAGTTGTCAGCCTTTATCCCTTTTTTTGCCATATAGTCGCAAAGAGGGAGGGGACAATAGACTGATTTTTTTTACACTAGTCCCCAAAGTTTTATTTTAACATTTTTTTATTCGTTGGTTTAACAACTTTAGTGTTTTTAGATTGGTTGGTTTATCAAGTTGAATGTCAATGTGTAAACTTTCAACCACTGATTTTAATCTACAGAAGAAATAATTTGGTGCATCATCATTTGGGTTGTACATCATTTAATCGGCTATTGTCTTATCCCTTTAAATCCCTGATAAAGTCGACAATTATTTTATAATAAGAATATTATAAAAACCCGAATCTGATCCAAACTGAAAATACATGAATCGCATTTGACTTTAAGTTATACTTGCAAACCAAGTTTTTTTATTTTATGGCTCTTAAACTTTGGGTACACTGCACTGGTCCAAACTACTATTAAACTTAATTTCCAACTGCAATAGGGATAATTATGTTTATCATACCTAACCTAAGATCCCTGCAGGTTTAGTCATCTTGCTGATTTTTAAATCCATTATGGGTGATATGCGGCTGCCGAGCCCTGATATTAATTTTCCTATCTTGAGTTCATTGTATTATATTATTGTTTTCTGTGTGTAATATGAGCTTTCAAAAATTCAAATGAAGTTATACTTCAACAAATATAAAGTCATTTTCTATTACGTCATATACTTCAATGTTTTCTTTCTCTGTTTTTTTAATATCAAAGCCTTGTGTTTGTTTCTGTCAGTCCTTCTTTCTATCCTTCTGTATGTCCCTCTGTCTGTCCATCTGTCTGTCGCTCTGACTGTCCCTCTGTCTGTCCCTCTGTCTGTCCCTCTGTCTGTCCCTCTGTCTGTCCCTCTGTCTGTCCCTCTATCTGTCCCTCTATCTGTCCCTCTATCTGTCCTTCTGTCTGTCCCTTTGACTGTCCCTCTTTTTATCTCTTTGTCTGTCTATCTGTCTGTCTCTCTCTGTCCCTCAGTCTATCTCTCTGACTGTCCCGCTGTCTGTCCCTCTGTCTGTCCCTATGTCTGTCCTTCTGTCTGTTCTTGTGTCTGTCCTTGTGTCTGTCCTTCTGTCTGTCCTTCTGTCTGTCCCTCTGTCTGTCCCTCTGTCTGTCCCTCTGTCTGTCCTTCTGTCTGTCCTTCTGTATGTCCCTCTGTTTGTCCCTCTGTCTGTCCTTCTGTCTGTCCTTCTGTCTGTCCTTCTGTATGTCCCTCTGTCTGTTCTTTTGTCTGTCCTTCTGTCTGTCCTTCTGTCTGTCCCTCTGTCTGTCGTCTGTCCTTCTGTGTGTCCTACTGTCTGTCCCTCTGTCTGTCCCAATATCTGTCCCTTTGTCTATCCCTCTGTCTGTCCCTCTGCCTGTCCCTCTGCCTGTCCCTCTGTATGACCTTCTGCCTGTCCCTCTGTCTGTCCTTCTTTCTATCCCTTTGTCTGTCCTTATGTATGTCCTTCTGTCTGTATATCCGTCTGTCCTTTTGTCTGTCAATCCGTCTGTCCTTTTGTTCATATTTCTGCAATAAAAAGCGGTTGTCAATTTTAATCCTTAAAAATACACATGCTTTACTTTCCTTGTTAATCATAGTTAGAAATGTAAATAAATTTATCGTAATCATTGACTTGTAGGTTTATTGCTTATCACCATTTTCAAATTTAAACTTATGGGATGATTCTATCATTTTAAAAATGTATATGGGTTTTTATGTTCTCTACTGTTTCTGTTATGTTATTGATGACATCAAACTCTCAGCTGATATTAAATTCACTAGAGGCTGCGCTCCGTGCATTTGGTAGATATGTATTCAACGAAATAAGAAAAGTAGAAAAGTAGGCTTAAACCAAACTTAGATATAAGAATTAAATATCCTAAAACTATAAATAAATTCTAAATGAAGAACTCAATAGGTTCAGTAGATATCGATATCTTAAGTTGAAGACAAAAAACCTTACTACTTTAAAAATGGGCTTTTTTAATGATTATTTTTTTATTATTAGACTTGTAAAAGTGGAAAAATGAAGAAGACGTCGGTAGAAGAGAATTTCACAGAAAAACAAACAATGAAGGATCCAAGGTTAATTAATTTACAATTAGATAGAGGCTACGCCCCCTAGAGGCCTCTAGGAGCACTTGAAGAGGGGGGAGGTTGATTTCGATAACCTAATTTTTATTTTAGATTTAAAAAGAAACTATATTTCTTTAAAAATCTTAGTTAAAAAAAAATATTAAACTTTTTCTTTTTGGTGGTGGGGGGGGGGAAGTTTTATTTATTTTTCTAGAGGCGATTTTTATTAGTTATTGGATAGCAAGATCCTTCGGTTCAACCATACACACAAGACATACAGTCATCCTGTTACTTTATTATAATTTGTAAAATGTTGTCGGAATCAAGCATTACCGATACAAAGTACTTTAAAGGCTGCTCAGACCAAATGGCTGAACCTACATGTAATGTCTGCACATCGTTATAGCAGTCATGAAAAGGCCCAATAATACCCAAAATTGGTTCCACGCCAAACGTAGGAGTCCCAAACGTAAGAGTGGAAAAACATCGGAGTGGACAAACGCAGGAGTCCCAAACGTCGGACTGGGACAAACGCAGGAGTGGGACAAACGTCGGAGTGGACAAACGCAGGATTTTTGGGACAAACGTCGGAGTGGGACAAACGTCGGGACTCCTGCGTTTGTCCACTCCGACGTTTGGGACTCCTACGATTGAAGTAGGACCCAAAAATTCAATAATGTAAATCAGACGCCTGGCTAGAGAAAACAGGAAAAGGGTTATATTTCAAAGAAGGTTATACTCGTAGGAATATGATATGTCTGGCCATACTTTTCATACTTTATATTTCAGGGAAGGGTACACTAGTAGGAACATGGTATGTCTAGCCATACTTTTCATACTTTATATTTCAGGGAAGGGTACACTCGTAGAAACATGTTATGTCTAGCCATACTTTTCATACTTTATATTTCAGGGAAGGGTACACCCGTAGGAATATGGTATGTCTGGCTATACTTTTCATACTTTATATTTCAGGGAAGGGTACACTAGTAGGAACATGGTATGTCTAGCCATACTTTTCATACTTTATATTTCAGGGAAGGGTACACCCATAGGAACATGGTATGTCTAGCCATACTTTTCATACTTTATATTTCAGGGAAGGGTACACTAGTAGGAACATGGTATGTCTTGGCATACTTTTCATACTTTATATTTCAGGGAAGGGTACACCCGTAGGAATATGGTATGTATAGCCATACTTTTCATACTTTTATATTTCAGGGAAGGGTACACTCGTAGGTACATGGTATGTCTAGCCATACTTTTCATACTTATATATTTCAGGGAAGGGTACACCCGTAGGAATATGATATGTCTAGCCATACTTTTCATACTTTTATATTTCAGGGAAGGGTACACTCGTGGGAACATGGTATGTCTAGCCATACTTTTCATACTTTTATATTTCAGGGAAGGGTACACTCGTAGGAACATGGTATGTCTAGCAATACTTTTCATACTTTTATATTTCAGGGAAGGGTACACCCGTCGGAACATGATATGTCTTGGCATACTTTTCTTCACTAATCTTATCAATTACATGGACAGATATACAGTCTCTGCTGTTTTAGAGGTATTGCATTTTACATTTATCTATCAATCTATCTATCTATCTATCTATCTATCTATCTATCTATCTATCTATCTATCTATCTATCTATCTATCTATCTATCTATCTATCTATCTATTTATCTATCTATCTATCTATCTATCTATGTAGAGTATATCTAAAGAAGTATGCCTACCAGAACGCTGTAGTACAACTCAGGAGGGACTTATCCAGACTGCCTTTGTTCTTGTGTACTTTGTTGTAAGTTTTTCTTTTACAATATTTTAGCTACATTATGGTTATGATAGTCTATTTGGAAATTTTATTTATAATTTAATAAGGTTTTTAATGTATTTTACTTTATTATATAAAGAATAATTGATTCTCTAATGTTTAATGTTATATTTCGAGAATTAAACAAGGATGACAACATCCATTAGATAAAAGCTCTAAGACGGTTGAACGAATCTTAATGAATATAGTGTTACAGTGCTTTTAATGTCAAAAGAAATTCTTTTCTCGTTTTCATTCGAATCCGGTGGATAGGAACCGGTTCTCATCCATACGAAAAACTATGTCTAGCATCGTATTATACCCAACTTTCTACGAATATAGAAATGTACAATCATAAGATTAAAACCAGTTTTTTTAGCCGGTGCCTTCGGCACTTCGGGGCTAAAAAAACTAGTTTTAATCTCATAAGTGTACTTTCTATATCCGCGGAAAGCCGTTTATAAAACGATGCAAGAAATAACTATTAAAGCTGAAAAACTGTGAAATTACTTAGTACACTGGGTTATAGATATAGAGTTGCTTTGCTTATTATGTAGTTCATAAATTTTCTAGGAAACATCCTTCCAAAAATAAAGGCAAAATGATGATTACATCATTTAAACATTCAACATGATACCTTTCAGTTACATGAATCATCTTTCAATGTTTCAAATCGATAGAACTATTTTAACATACCTAAATTGCAAAATATCTACATATACTTTATGAACGGCCTGATCAAAGATACCAAACAGCTTTGCTTTTAAAAATGATTTAAACAAATACAAGTTAAATTCAACATTTGTTTTATATATTTAATTTTGTACTTATTATCAGGTTTTTTAAAAGCGAAAATTTTATTTATGTAGGCTGTGTACGTCTTAACGTCGGACCTGCATTTCACTCTTTATTTGGTATAAATTTTCCGATTCCTTGGACAATGAGACATTGCGTCATAAGCGAAGCATCTCTATAATAACATACCAAAATTAAATTTGTACTTTATTATTAGAGATCTTGGATTATTATATTACTAGAGGCTACGCCCCTAGAGGCCTCTAGGGAAACAAAAAAAAGTTTTTTTTTCAATCGCGCTTTATCGATATTTTTTTTTTATTTTTGGCGATATTCTTGGGAGAATGGTGATGCCTCGAAAGGAGAACCATATCAGTTCAGCGGTTAGCGAGATCCTTCGGTACACACAGATATCCTTTACTTTGTTATAAAGATTTTAAACATTTTGAAGATTTTTACTTTTTTCCACAAATATAAAAAGAAGCGCAAATCTATATTTGTTAATTTTAATTTGTTTGATTACTTTCTTCTTTGTCGAGCTTTGCCTTAAATGGATATTGTCATCCTTGTTTACACACAACTTAAACAATATGATGATTAGGCAAATAAAGAAAAAAATAAAAATATGCAATACAATCATTTTTGTTCATTTTTGTGACATGCAAGTTATATATTTTTTTTAAGCAGTTTCCCTTAAATTACTTGATTTTTCTTTTGTTTACTTTATGCCAGGTTAGGTTAGGTTATCTAGGTACTGGGTTGATGACAATGCAGGTATAGGGCTCCCGCAAGGGTTAGGCATAGGAGAAAAAGACCCCATCTCTTATTTTCAATTTACTTGAAAATTAAGGGGGTGGGGTTTATTGCTCGATATGCACTCTAAGAGAAAGCATAGGTTCTTCATTAAATATTTTTCTAGGTTGCACCAATCTTTGGATACCTTGGGGACAGATACTCTAGAAAATACATCATGGCTGCAGGTTTACAGATTTTATAGAGGACAAGACTATGGACGATGAATTAATGTAGATCCCCATTTATGTTAATCGATATTACCAATTCTGTATTTGTTTAAAAGTTTGGACAACGAATAAGAGAGCGTGATTATAAAACTGTGGGTATATTTAAATTTCATTTTGTATTTTTACTGGTTGCACCTTTTGTCAAAGTAGTAAAAATAGTGAGGTAAGGGACAATAGACAGATCCCTGCTTTCAGATATTTGTTAGCTACAAATTTCATCATCTACTACATTAGACAAATCTTTTCAAATGGTTTTTTATAAATAGGGTTCGAAATTCTAAGCTAGTTTTGTCACCTTTCTATGGGCGATATTTTGAAATTTTTTTTATATTTCAGGTGTATTGGTGTGGGGAGGAACTTCTCTGTCTGCCAGCTTCATGACATCCTACTGGCCATTCCTTACTCTCAGAGCTCTTATTGCTGTCGGTAAAGATATATAAAAAGTTATATTTTTAAACTCTGAAAATGCAGCCGCTCGTCTTCTGAAAAGTGTTGAGTTCGAATCTCAGCCTAAAACGGTATTAAGTGCCTGGATATACTGCAAAGAGTTGTCTGTGCCTCCAGCAGAAAAATAATCTGCTGCCATATTCTTTATTATAGTCGACTGAAGATTCCTCATTTTCAGAAATACTAACTTATGATTATAAAAATTAAGGTGAGTCAGCTTTTACCACCATTGCCCCAACAGTACTTGGAGATCTTTTTAATGAAGAAACTAGGTTTGTAAAAATTTCATAATTAGAAAAATGTCTATTTTTTTAGTTCAAGATATCAAATATTAAGAATACTAAAAAAATCACAATCATAATATGAGACAACCTGTCAAGTCGTAATGTGCTTGATTAAACATGACGTTTGAGAAACATTTATAAAACTATGGTTAATCAATTAATCAAATTAAAGTTGTTAATTCTACTATATGAAAAGTAGATAGTAAAAAGAGAAAACTTATTGAAATTCTTTTCGTCCTATAATGTGGTAATGTTTTTAAAATTAATGAAACTTTCACGTCCTTGTGATGTCTGATATAAATTAATATAATATTTAGGAGTTTAGTTCTTGGTTTGTTTTACCTTGCAATTCCATTTGGTAGTGGCTTGGGGTAAGTAAATATCTTAATTTTAGGGTTTTTTTAGCCAGATTTTTTTTTACATTTAGGGTTGGTTCGTAATTGGTAGCTCTTATCGATAATCTACGCATGTTAGAATTGTCCTATAAAGAATGATGATTACTGTAATAGATAGTTACAAATTAGAAAGCCCAGGAACTCTAAAATCAATACCAGAAAATCAGCACGTGTTGACTTTTAGGCTTTTTAAAATCAATACTTGATATAATAAATGCATCCTTTTGTCTTGATTTTGGAATTGGATTCCGAGGACCATTGGGTATAATAATTTGATCGAAGTTTTTATATAATCAAATTTAGAAATATAAGTATATCCATGCAAATTGAATAATTTTGACATTGATTCATATAGAACTTTATTTAAACTACCAAATAAGTTTACAATAGATTTGTTTATGTTTGTTTGTTTGACTTTCCGGGCTGTTAGCTTCCCTTCAATGGATATTATCATTCTTTTTTTTACAGTTTTTTTATTAAAAGTTCTGGAGAAACTTGTATTAGGTTATTCTCAAGTTATTTTTTGTAGTTAAATGCACTAAAATATATTGTAAATATTTTAGTTATGTAGTAGGAAGAGCGCCTGAAGATTGGCATAATGGCCTTAGAATTACTCCCGGTAAGTTAAATCTCAGGTATTGTACAAAAAGATATTTAGGTTGAAAAGAATTTTAATGTTAGAGGTAGATTTAAAATCTGCATCAAATTTTAAGGATTCTTTTTTTATAAAATTCGTTTTTTGTATAATGCTTTATCTAAAAGCGGAAATACAATTTAAGTTAATTAATTTTGACGTCTGTGATTGGTTGATTTTGATATCCGTGATAGGTGGATTGAAAACTACCTGCGGTGGAATGATGATTAACTTAAATTGTATTTGCTCTTTTAGATAAAGAATTATACAAAAAACAAATTTTTTTAAAAAAAATCCTTAAAATTTAATGCATATTTCAAATCTACCTCTAACAATAAAATTCTTTCCATCTTATATATCTCATTGTACAGGGATCTTAAGGGATAAGACAATGGACATTATATTTTTGTACATACTTCTACACGATGCAGCAAACATATTACCCTTCCTCAAAAAAGTGTTTAAAAAAAGCGTTTATTTCTAATATTCAAATTGCGCGTCTTGTGTTAATAGTAGAAAAAAAGCTTTTATGTTTCCAAAAACTAAAGCTTATAGCGGTTCTAACGATATGCCTAACTTTTTTTCTACTATTAACTCAAGCCTCGCAATTAAAATTCAAAAATCTAGGCAATTTTTTCTTCACTCTTCATATTAAAGTTATAATTATTTAGAATCAACCAAACGAATAAGAAAAATTTGAAACAATATATTAATTAATGAAGTATATAACCAAGTATATTTTAGGTTTAAACTTCTTAGCTGTGATTTTAATTTTATTCTTTGTGGTTGATCCTCCTAGAGGTCTTAATGAGAAAGAGGTAAACTTTTTTTTCTCGTATTCATTCGTAACTGATTAATATTCGCTGGATTTGAACCGCTTCTCAACCGAACGAAAAAATTATGTCTTGCATCATATTATATCCAGGTTTCTACAAATATAAAAATGTAAATCATAAGATTAAAACCACTTTTTTTAGCTCGTGCTTTGGGCATCTCAGGGCTAAAAAAATGTGGTTTGTGTTCATTTTAAAGCCGCGGAAAGAAATAACTAAATATTTTTTTAAAAAGTTAAAATATGTCTGCCTGTACCGAAAGTCCTTGGAAGGCTTATAAATATTTGTGGGTACCACCATCACCACAAGAGAAATCGCCCGTGGATGAAAATTGACCCCCCTCCCCCCAAAAATCCATTTTTTTAACTTAGTCATATATCAACAAGATGTATTATAAAAGTCAAAAACGAAAAAGGCAATAGCCTGTAAAATCTATAAACCCACAATTCCTACATGTAGGTTCAATGTATAATGATCTCCAGTTGTTTCAACGAGCACAGCCATGCTGTCAGAACTGGATCAACTACAGTTGGAAGTCATTTCAAGGCCCAAGGACACAATCTACAGGACTTAGAAATTGTCCCAATAGAGAAAATAAGAAGCACAGACCCCTGGATACGCCTAGCTAGAGAAAAACTTTTGATTAGGTCTTTTGATTCTGCTCTCAATAAAATTGTGTAATTTGCTTCACCCAACAAACATTCAATCATTAATCAAACAAAAAAATTCTTTCTTAAACAAGACCCATCTTTTCAACAAATTTCTTTTTCAACACATAACATTTGTTTGCAGTTTCAAAGATCTACTTAAAAAAAAACCTCATCATTTAGTTTGTAAAAATATTTTATTACTGAACATTTCTTTAAACTCAAATTAACTGTGTGCATTTGCAAATTTTTATAAAAAAAACCTTTTAAAACACATTTAACATTTCAAAGGATTAAGCTTCTTTGATATTTAGGTTATCCTTAAACACAAATCAATTGTTTGCATCATCAAATTATACTTCCAAAAATCTCAAATAAGTCAACATTTTTATACCATGTAGTTTTCATTTCATGTTTCATCAAAAAAATGTACACATTTTTTCACTTTTTTGGTTATTTAAAAAGAACACCATTTCTTCCTCCATCCTAAAACCTAAACAAAGCAGGATATCATAAAGATTAAAATTTTTCCCATCCCAGGAATAACTCCACCCATTTTTTTAACAGATTTCAAAATCCAAATCTCCACCCAGGCAATTGCACGCACAACCAAGGACAAAAACAAATCCACAAACTTTTTCCAACTCCCCCCCCCCCACTCCTCCCACTTTTTCATCTCCTCCCAGTTTTTTTCTGTCTCCGCCTTCAACCAAACTCACCTATCTAAAACTCCGCCTATTTCCTAACCATCCAAAAAATTCCTTCAATAAAAACTATGCCCCGCCCCATAACTCAAACAAGGCCAAGATTTATTCCCTACTCCTCCTTTTTTACATAAAAAAAACTAATGTTTTAATCTTTTTTTTCAAACTTTTTCAGTTGTCAACTGTATTTTATGGTAATACCTAAGATTCAAAATAATTTGTGACATTGTTCTATATAAATGTATGTTTAATATCTTTGATCATATTTGCTGTTATCCAATGTCTCATACCTATATTTTTTTAGACAAAATGAATTGAAAATGATTGCTAAAATTGAAATATATCTTTATGTCTTAGAATAGTGTATTTTTTTAAAAATAGGTTGAAAAACATACTAACTTTAAAATATAAAATTAATTATTTAGGAAAGAGATTCTTCTTTTGTTGAAGATGTGTTCTACCTTATGAGTAAGTTTACACAATATTATTTATATCAAACACTAAAATAAAGTAAACTATTATTTTTTTGTATTTTTATTGTTAATAACTTTGCATTATATCCTCTAAATTATTATTTCTGAATATACTTTTTTTATCACATGCTTTGCTAATATCATAAATTAAAAGACAACTAAAGAAATTTTTGTGTAAATTAAAAAAAATAGAAAAAATAGCTTCTTTAAATTTTCAAAAAAAATATTTCTTTAAAAATAAATTTTCATGTTAAATTTTATATTTTTTATAATTTTTGATATTATGTTTTTTTTCAGAAATCAAGTCATTCCTTTTGAACGTAGCAGGTTATTTTTTTCTATTATTTCAAAATTATTCAATGATGACAACACCAGATCTATAATATAGATGTATATACATACAACTACCTACCTTCCTTTTTCAAAGACCTCTTTCGTCTGCTTCTTTATTGTCTGCTACTTGGCTGTGTTAATTTAAGCGACATGACCAAATAGAAAGGTTACACGAGGTGGTTGCGATCGAGAGATACAGATATTTAATCCTTTCTCCTTGTAGTGTTTTACACTAATATGACAACATATACAAAAGAAAGCTTAATAGATTTGACAAACAAAAAAACGTTACTAAATATATTTAATGGGACATATCTTCACTAAAGACTGCCCTCCTAGAATCTAGCGTATGTATTCGAAGGGATAGGAAATACCAAAAACAATCCCAAGACCTAATCTTAAGAAAAACATTCTAAAACCATACCGGGAACTATGTAAAGCCTCCCTAATGAGGAGAACTCAACCAGTTAATTAGTTATTGAAATATTCAGCTTTAGATAAAAACCTTATTACATTATTTAATTTTAATGTTTTATATAATTTTTAGGTTTTACCTGTGTAACCTTCACAACTGGTGCTTTGTCCTGGTTTGGTCCAACTTATGTTAGTCATGTAAGAATATATTTGATACCATCAGCCAGTGTTGCGGAGCCGGAGCCGGGAGCCGTGGAGCCTCTATATTTTGCCGAAGCCGTAATTTTCGTTAAAAAATGGCTCCGGCTCTGGACTAGATAAATAAAAAGATTTTTTATAAACTCTGTTTTGTCATGTGCAAATGCCCCAATTAAGTTTTTCAAGTCCATTTTTATCAAAAATTGAACTTTTAAAAACTTCAAAAGTCAAAAATAGACGTGGGAAAAAAAATATGTCGAGTTTTTTTTTATTTTAGGTCAGAACCGGAGCCGCATCAAAATCAAACGGCTCCGCATTCGCAACGCTGCCATCAGCATATTTATGCAAAGCGAGAGGGGCAAAAAGCTGTTTTTTACTTTATCCCCGAAGTCTTATAATAATGTTTATTGTTGTGTGGCTTAACAACTTTGGGGACTTTTACTGAACTATGATATTGGTTGATTTATTGAGTTGATTGTTCAAACATTTCAATAACTAATCTTAATCTAAAGAAGGGGTAATTTAGTGTGTCATCACTGGGGATGTACATCAATTTATCGGCAATTGTCTTATCCCTTTAGATTACTGATATTTATGTGGATAATGCAATCGTCGTATTTTCACCGTAGTTTTTCTCCTATTTCTAGCCCATGCGGGGGTCTCTAACCCTGCGGGTTAATCATTAACATATACCTAACCTAAAATAAAGCTATTGTTAAAATACGACGAAACCCGCTACTTCGTTTTCTTTCCATGATCCGTATTATCATATGAATACAATTTCCGAATTCATTAAAGTATAAATGATTCAACTTTTAGTAGCTGTGCTTAGTGCCGTAGGAAAATGGGGATAGTTGTCACCTCTTTTGGCCTACCTATTCTATTGACGTCATAGTAGAAGGAAACAGAAAGGAAAGGGGTAAGAAAACCTATAGAAAAGAGATGGTATTTGGATTAGGGTATTTTCTGATGGCAATAGAACAGGTAGGCCAAAAGCAGTGACATCTATCCCCATTTTGCTAGGGCACTATAGACAACTACAATTTTTACTGCCCAGGGCCTGAGAAGTTGCCTGTACCAGGCTGGTGTAAATAATGTAACCACAACATCATCATTGAGTTCAACAACAACAGAAGCTATTTCAACAACAACATCAACCCTTAGCTTTCTATTCAAAGAATCAGGAAAATATTCAATATATTCGTTTTCTAATGAAAATAAAACCATATAAAAAGTGAAAGGATATTTGTCTGTTTGTACCGAAGGATCTCGCTAACCGCTGAACCGATCGGGTTCTCCTTAACAGGGTAGCTTCTCATAGGTCCTGGGAAGGTTTATAACTATTGTGGGGGAGGGTACCACCACCCTCCCAAGATAAATCACCCCTAGAAAAAATTAACCCCCCCCCAAAAAAAAAAAATTTCCCCCACCCCTAAAAAAAATAATTTTTTACTTTTTCTTTTCAAATCTACGATAAGAAATTGGGTTATCAAAATCGATTCTTTATCTCCTCAAGTGCCCGTAACCGCTAGTAATAAGTATATGGGTTAAAATTTATTGGTGGAAAAGTATTGAAACTGCTCCTTTGCATGTAGATGTCCTATAGCATCTTTTTCAGCAAGAATTTTTTTTTCTTCTAATATTATCTCGTGATTTCAAGAAAGATTTTGACAAAAAAGTTATATACAACAATTACGCATCTACTATCGAACAAGCTCTTGCTGTAATTTACCTTTTTATAATACACTAGCACAAGACATATGTGAAATTTTTCTTGAAATCTTAGACAAAAAAAAACCAACTACCTTATATAATAGGAAAGTAGAATCGTATAATATTAAAAATATTGAATAAAAATTTTATTAGATAGATGTGAAGACAGAATTGCTCCTGATGATGTTTCTTTCTACTTTGGACTAATTCTTATGTTATCAGGTACTACCGGTTGCTCCGGTAGTTTCCCTGAAACGCTAAATCGAGCAAAATCCCTAACACTCTTATTTAGAAAAAAAATTATTTTTGGGTATAGTCCCTTTCGTGATAACGCCTCTTAAAGGCCGCATTTGCACATTAGCGTTTAATAGATTATTTTATGTTAATTTAGGTTTTGTGATTGCCTCGCAGGGTTAGAGCCTCCCGCAGGGGCTAGAAATAGGAGAAAAGCTACTGTGAAAATACGATGATATGCCCTTTAAGAGGGGTTGTCACGAAAGGGACTAAAGCCGAATTCTTTTTTTGTGTGTTTTATTTTAGATCATTTAAGGTTATATTGGCCATCAGGGACAGGTAGTTCTGTAAGGTTTAGTGCACTGTATGTATATCCTTCGCAAGGGTTAGGGCCCCGTGGGGCTTAGGCATAATAATTAACTAACCCCACTCCCCTTGTTTTCAACTAAATATGTCAGGTACATGACATTAATAGTAATATTAATGGAAATGCTTTGGCTTACCATAAATTGGTGCAACTTATTACCATGCTTTGCTTGAACTCAGGGGTATAAAGCGATAAGACAATAGCCGATATATTGATGTACATTCCCAATGCTATTACACAAGATTACCCCTTCTGTAGATTACAATAAATGGTTGAATCGTTTAGACACTCAACTGTAATATGGACGTATAGCAGACTGTAGCTAATTATAGAATAGTCTTGCAATTCTTACTATCAAATAATTCACTTTATTTTTTCATGAACTTTATTAACATATAAAAGCATTCATGCAAATACTATTACTTAGGTATTGATTAACTTTGGTTTTACCCTTGATTGGATATATATAGTAACTGTGGCGTCCACACCTAGGGACTCAAGCCTACAGCTACAGGGGGCGAACCTAGCAGTGCTAAATTCTAAATCCAACTAACTCCCCGAGTATCATACTTTGCACATTCTTAATTTGCAAGCAGCAGCTTGTAATACTTATTTATGAAATTTAGCCCCTCTAGCCTTTACCCTTTTGTTAGCTGTCTATTTACTTTTGAGAAGCAAAGCTTCTCTTTAACCCATACCCCACAACTGAATGAACCAACTAATCAAAATTCAATAAAAATCCCCAAAGTTGTTAAGTTTATGATTAGGAAACTTTATTATAAACTTTGGGGATCAGTGTAATAAACAACCCAATGCTAAAACAATGGCTAAAACTTCAAAGCAAGGTGATTTACAAAATTAATTTTTAAATGAAATGAGTAATCAACTTAATGATGTATCTAGGTGTTGTTGGTGTTCTAAGTGGTATGTTCATGTCAAGATTACTCAGACCTAAATATCCAAGGTAAAATAAATCAAATCAATATAAAAATGTAGATGATTAATCTCTTAACTGGACCAATAGGAACAATTTTTGTGAACAATCCGACAATGTTATTTGTTAGAAATTGTTGACAATTTTTATTTCATCCTTAAAAGAAATCAGCTAGTATAGTTCAGATCCTTTAGGATGAAGCTTTGCTTTAGGAAAAGTATATCCATAAAAATTTTGAGTTATGGCATTAAATCCTCTGTGACTAAAAAATAATATAAACAAATCTTCTGCTAGATTTGCCCCCCAGTCTCATTTGTAGTTATATATTTAGAATAGACCCCCTGATTTCCTATGGAGTTAGCTTAATTATGAGTGTTCCTCTAGTCTCATATATAATTATATATTTAGAATAGACCCCCTCATTTGTGGAGTTAGCTTAATTATGAGTGTTCCTCTAGTCTCATATATAATTATATATTTAGAATAGACCCCCTGATTTGTGGAGTTAGCTTAATTGTGAGTGTTCCTCTAGTCACATATATAATTATATATTTAGAATAGACCCCCTGATTTGTGGAGTTAGCTTAATTGTGAGTGTTCCTCTAGTCACATATATAATTATATATTTAGAATAGACCCCCTGATTTGTGGAGTTAGCTTAATTGTAAGTGTTCCTCTAGTCTCATATATAATTATATATTTAGAATAGACCCCCTGATTTGTGGAGTTAGCTTAATTGTGAGTGTTTCTCTAGTCACATATATATTATATATTTAGAATAGACCCCCTGATTTGTGGAGTTAGCTTAATTGTGAGTGTTCCTCTAGTCTCATATATAATTATATATTTAGAATAGACCCCCTGATTTGTGGAGTTAGCTTAATTGTAAGTGTTCCTCTAGTCACATATATAATTATATATTTAGAATAGACCCCCTGATTTGTGGAGTTAGCTTAATTGTGAGTGTTCCTCTAGTCACATATATAATTATATATTTAGAATAGACCCCCTGATTTGTGGAGTTAGCTTAATTGTAAGTGTTCCTCTAGTCTCATATGACGTATGAGGGGATGTACAGACAGACTGCGAATACGAGTATAGAGTAGCTCCGATACAATTTAATAATCAATAATCTAACAAAGTATTTCTAAAAAATACACATTTATTAAACATATAAAACTGGTTAGAAATAGGCAGATTAATGGGATTATTATTATAGGATATATTTATTATGATATATAAATTAAAGGCTTGGACGTCCTGTTTCTTAGTTAGGTAAGAAACGACGTACTTGAACACGTGGGAAATATAGATACCGCCAGCCTAGACTTATAGGCTTGTATCTAACCGAATGCAGACGGGAGGAAGCGTATTCACTCTTTGGCCTGCAACAATCAACTAGCCCTCAACACAGCAGGATGGAGTATGGTGGCGGTTACAAGTGGAGGTCTGACTCAGCCAGAGAAGTATAGGAATGTGAACAGGGATAAGGATACATAAACTTGGGTGTTGATTACCACACATATATAATTATATATTTAGAATAGACCCCCTGATTTGTGGAGTTAGCTTAATTGTGAGTGTTCCTCTAGTCTCATATATAATTATATATTTAGAATAGACCCCCTGATTTGTGGAGTTAGCTTAATTGTGAGTGTTTCTCTAGTCTCATATATAATTATATATTTAGAATAGACCCCCTGATTTGTGGAGTTAGCTTAATTGTAAGTGTTCCTCTAGTCACATATATAATTATATATTTAGAATAGACCCCCTGATTTGTGGAGTTAGCTTAATTGTGAGTGTTCCTCTAGTCACATATATAATTATATATTTAGAATAGACCCCCTGATTTGTGGAGTTAGCTTAATTGTGAGTGTTCCTCTAGTCACATATATAATTATATATTTAGAATAGACCCCCTGATTTGTGGAGTTAGCTTAATTGTGAGTGTTCCTCTAGTCTCATATATAATTATATATTTAGAATAGACCCCCTGATTTGTGGAGTTAGCTTAATTGTGAGTGTTCCTCTAGTCTCATATATAATTATATATTTAGAATAGACCCCTTGATTTGTGGAGTTAGCTTAATTGTGAGTGTTCCTCTAGTCACATATGGAATTATAACAGCTAAGGTAATATATATAATACAAAGTAGCTTGATGTCTGTCCGTTTGTCTGTCTGTCCGTCTGAAGCTTAATATCTCGGCAACTACTGAACCGATTGGGCTCTACTCTTCAGGGAAATTTAGCTAATAGTTTTAAATAATTTACAAGCAGGAATAATTTGACATGACTATGCTGTTCTAAAACATGTATCTGTCTATATTGTCCTAGCAAAATGGGGTTAGATCTCTAATCTAGTGGGTGTCTTACCCCCCTCCCTTTCCCTTTCCCTCTAATATGACGTCTAATAGAATAGGTTGGCCAAAAGCGGTGACTTCTATCCCCCTTTTAGTAGGGCACTAAACACAGCTACGCCTCTACAATATCATTATCCTACTATATAAATAAGGTTTTTTTCGTCTGTTGCAATGATCTCGCTAACCACTGAACAGAGTCGGTTCTTCTTTACAGTTGATCTTCTGATAGGTCCTGAGATGGTTTAATGCTATTTCATATAAATAAGTCTGGGTATGGTTTTAGGCTGTTTTTGTGCCCTTTCATATCCCTTCGGATATAGAGCCCCTAGATGCTAGGGGCGCATCCGCTAGTAGATAAAACAGCAATATTGCAATTCCACATTTTATGATGGAAAGTTGTGGACAGTAAAGTTTTCTTTGGGGTTAGATATCCGAACTTTGGGTACTTGACATTTTTTATTTCAGGACGATTTGATAGTTGCCTTTGTGTTTGTATTCTTTGGAACAACTTTCCTCAACATGAACTGGTCAATTTCTGTGGATATGTCTTTGTAAGTTAACATACTTGTTGGTTCTTTCCATAAAAGTCTCCTCCCAATCAAAGAAACATCCCCCACCCCATTTTTAAAATTAGATTGAAGGATTAGGGTATTTTTTCGTTTGTTTATTACTTTAGGTCAAGTACGGTTAGGTTAGCCCCAAAGGGTAAAGAAACTGCAGATATAGTGTTTTTAAAGAAAAAGTAATTCCCACCCTCCCCCTCACATTTTTTTCAATTTATTTAAAAAATAGGGGAGGGGCTGCATGTGCATATGTCAGCTATTCAATTTAAGGAAAAGAGCGAAGCTACATCATTAGTATTTTTATGTCCTTCTGTCCGAAATAGGAATTTTTGCTTATATAAAATTCTCTTTTAACATATTTAAATGAGGACAAGTAACGCAACAAAAAATTACTTAAAGAAAAAAACAAGTTTCAAACAAATAACCAAAATATATCAATCGAATAATTATATTTTATGGAAGGCACTGTCAATAAATCACCAAACTTGGTATATCATGTTATAACAGTCCTACGGTAGGGGGACAAAGTGTCTCAAAAATCAGCAATGTGACGTCGTATAAATGAGGGAGATGAAAAGAGAAGTGGGGAAAAAAACACCTGAAAAAGAGATGGGTAATCCCTCAATTTTTATAACGTCACATGGCTGATTTGTTGAAGCACTTTGTCCCCATACGTTCTACGATTTTTTACAATCCATCGGGGCAATATTTAGGGGTTTTTAGGGGAGCTGTAATACTAACAACAATAGAGTTGTTATTTTGTTGTCGGGACTTACCCCCTTGCTGGATCCCCCCCCCCCCCTACTTCACCCCTCTATTTGAATTTTTGTCTCCAGGTATGTTGTGATACCAACCCGGAGGTCAGCAGCCGAGGCCATACATTTGATGGCAACTCATGCCCTAGGTGAGGCGGGCAGTCCCTACATCATTGGATCTGTCTCAGATGTAAGTTTTATAGGTTTTTTTTGAAAAAAAGTCCTCCATTATTCGGTTCTTCCAATTCAAAAAAAAATTAATGCTCCTTTGTAATTTCTATGGCCTTGAAGTACCCACAAAGATTTGTCTGTGTGTATCTTGGTCTGTTCGTCCGTAACGGTTAGCTCATATCATTAATTTATAACCCGCGACCGTGGCTCAACACGTAGCGCATCCGCTCGGCGTCGGGGAGGTGATAGGTTTGAATCTCGGACCAACACCGCGTCATAACTAAAGACGTTAAAAATGGTTCCTACTGCTGCTATGTCAGATGCGAGACATAAATAGTTAGAGTAGGGGGAATGCCTTGGCCCAAAACAGGCGCAACTCGTTACCATGCACAGTTGGGACTTTTCAGACAAAGGTCGTGCATCATAGAGAGTTGGTTGTCTGTTGGATGTTACTTAACCTAATATCCTTGGGTGTATGGACAGAGAATGGTGCGTACCAGTCATCCTTAGTTCTCCTGAATTGCTGGACCAGGACCTGGACAGTACATCAAGTCGATAAGGTCCTTGACTGCAATTCCGCCCGTATGAGGTAATTGAAGGTAAATTAATCATTAATTTATACAGGTTAGAATTGTCATATCGATTTTAAACTTTGCATGATGATCCCTATGACAGTTAGGTACAATTTAGAAAGCGTAGCATCTCTATAATCATAACCAGAAAGTAAGTATGCCAATTTAAAACATGCTTTGTGTGTTTCTCGGCTGGTATTGAAGATAGTGAAGATTCCTATTATATATGTGCATCTACTCTACACATTATTTTGTCTGTCTTTCTGTCGGTAATGCTTAAAAAGACCAAAACCTTATTGTTGGATAAATGTGATTTTCTCAACTGCTATTTTAGATAGACAGCTGACATTTTTATTCAAGATTTCTTATATTTATACGGATCTGCTCTATTCGTTTATTTTGTCCATCTGTCTGTCGGTCAGGCTTAAAAAGACAAAAACCTTATTATTTTAGTTTAAAATGACCTCAGTTTTCATGAAAACTATTCTTGTTTTGTATGCCTTGTTGTTTTGTAAGCTTTGTCTAGTTGTTTTTATTGAGTTTTTTTGGATGCGCCTGTTTAAGTGCCTTGGCATTCGATTCCACAATCTGGTCATATTATTGGTCAGAATGTGTACACAGATATTTTTTCATTTAATCCCTATGAAATGTATCAGCTATAAACAGTATAATTTCTTAAGGAAAAGGTAGCTTTCGGTATAGTACAGTTAGGGAGTTGAATCCATTTTTATAGAAGCAGAAATATACTCTATGATTATGGTTTGGACCCTCTAAAACTGTAATCTACCTTTCCACTTTCCCCTCTCTTGGTGAAGATATCTTCAACGCCGATACGATTTTTGAAATATAAGATTCCACTTTTGTCTCTCTTGTTGAAGATATCTTCACCAAGAGAGGCAAAAGTGGAATCTTAAATTTCAAAAATCGTATCGGCGTTGAAGATATCTTCACCAAGAGAGGTGAAAGTGGAATCTTACATTTCAAAAATCGTATCGGCGTTGAAGATATCTTCACCAAGAGAGGGGAAAGTAGAATCTTACATTTCAAAAATCGTATCGGCGTTGAAGATATCTTCACCAAGAGAAGGGAAAGTAGAATCTTACATTTCAAAAATCGTATCGGCGTTGAAGATATCTTCACCAAGAGAGGGAAAAGTGGAAAGGTAGATTACAGTTTTAGAGGGTCCAAACCATAATCATAGATTATATTTCTGCTTCTATAAAAATGGATTCAACTCCCTAACTGTAGTATATCGTCGCTTATGTTATTCGAATGAATCATGTGTGAGTTAAATATAAACAAAAATACCGCGTCTGCTAGAAATTCCTTTTTAGGATTGACGGATTTTTGCGAAATGATAATTTTGTAGCTGTGTTTAGTGCCGTAGGAAAATGGGGATAAATGTCACAGCTTTTGGCCCACCTATACTATTGACGTCATAGTACGGGGAAAGAAAAAGGGAAGGGGGAAATAAACCTCCTATAAAAGAGATGGGGTATAAAGTATTTCCTGACGTCAATAGAATAGGTAGGCCAAAAGCAATGACATCTATCCCAATTTTGCTAGGGCACTATAGACATCTACATAATTTTTATATTTTTAGGCCATTATTGAAGATATTTGTCCTGACCTTTCCTGTGATGATATAGAGTTGGTAAGCCTCTTGTATTCAGGGATATTAAGGGATAAGACAATGGACGATAAATTGATGGTTGTTGGTTTAAAAGTTTGAACTCAAATTTCAACACACCAATCAAGTACCCACAGTTTTGAGCCAACGAATGAGGAAACATGATTTGGGCACCAGTATAATTTGCTGCCAATTATCCCCTCCCTGACTGACCTTAGAAGATCACTGGTGGCTGCATACAAAGCATTTAAGGTCTTTGATTTTTGAGCTTCTCTCTTGTGGATGTTTTCATCTTTGTTCATTTATTTTTACTTAGTCAACACAATTCATAAAAAGAATATGAGGTAGCTGTATATAGTGCCCTAGCAAAATAGGGATAGATGTCAACACTTTTGACGTGTCAATTCAATTGACATCATGATTAAACCTATTTCCAACCTCTTTTCTATATGGTTTCTTTCCCCCTTCTCTTTCATTTTCCCTGTACTATGCCGTCATTAGAACACGTAAGTCAAACGCGGTGACATCTATCACCATTTGGCTAGGGCACTATGAGGCAAGGGTTTTAGAAATTTATTATCAGGCCAAATACCTGGGTCTACAGCGTGCAATGTACCTGGCCTTTGCCCTCCTGTTTACTGGAGGTGTTCTGTATTGTCTGGCAGTCATCTGGATCAAACCTGAGAAGGAAAAAGTGGACAGGTAAAAAAAAAATTTTGAAACAAGGAATATTTATTTCTCGCATCGTACTATAAACAGCTTTCCGCGGAATGAAATGAAAAATTATAAGATTAAAACAGTTTTCAATTGATGAGAACCAGTTCTAATCCACTGGATATTAATCGGTTTTGAAGCTATACTTGAAAAACAATTCTACCTACAAATATTTTGCTAAACTAAAAGGCCATTATTTTCTTTGCTAAACTACGTCTCAAAATAGATATATTAGAGTAAAACACTAGAGGGGGAAGTGGTTGAATAATGGTATGCCCCCAGGACTTTGTGCCGACACTCAGTTGGGTCTTTGAAAATCAACCATATAGTAATAATATTAACACAGCTAAGTAGCAGAAAAAATTTGCAAGAAGACGAAAAGGGTCCCTGAAAAAGGGGGGCAGGTTATCTGGATATACATCTATACTATAGATCTATTATAGATATGGTTTTTTTTTATTTTTTCGATCCATATTGGTAATGAAGAATTTAATGCAAATCTTTGTATTTAGGTATTTAGAAGCAGAGCTAGCCAAATATTCAGAAGTTGTTGCTTTAAAAGCAAAATAGAACAGTTAATTAAATATTTTTATTTCATAAAATTTTTATGATGTACAGAATTGATTCATTTTGTTAAATAATAAATTTGAAATAATTATTGCAAGTAATTTGATTTGACGAAACTCGAGTATATGTAGCAAAATTTACTTCATGTATAGTAAAAAATAATAGTTATTTCTTTCATCGTATTATAAACGGCTTTCCGCGGCACCTCGGGGCTAAAAAAATCTGGTTTTAATCTTATGATTGTACATTTTTATATTCGCAGAAAGCTGGATATAATACGATGCTAGACATAGTTTTTTCGTATTGATGAGAACCGGTTCCTGTCCACCGGATTCGAATGAATACGAGAATAGTTATTTCTCGCATCGTATTATAAACGGCTTTCCGCGGATATAGAATGTACAATTATGAGATTAAAACTAGTTTTTTTAGCCCCGAGGTGACGAAGTCACCGGCTAAAAAAAACTTGTTTTAATCTTATGATTGTACATTCCTAAATTCGTAGAAAATTGGGTATAATAAGATGCTAGACATAGTTTTTTCGTATGGATGAGAACCGGTTCCTATCCACCGGATTCGAATGAATACGAGAAAACATATTCTATAGTCAACTGACTGAATTTTATGAAAATGACCTTTTTATTATAAGCAAATAAAAAATGGCATCAATGCATCAAAACAGCAATCACAAAAAGACTTTATTTCATTTTAATCATAAATTAAAATGAAGGATAATTGTTGAATTTTTTATGAGGTTCAAATAAAATTAAGATAACTGCAAAAGTTATAGTTATTTTTAGAATATAAAAATTAATCTTATACCACAAAGTTTAACAAAATTGGTACTTTTTACAAATAATTAAATGTGTTTAGCAACTCAATAAGTTCGTCTGTCATGCTACATATAATAATATTTTAATAATTTCAGAAAAATAATTTTATCACATTAAATCATAAAAGGAACATACATCTGGAATTTTGCAATGAGTTTAGGTACATGCTCGCATGTAATCACAGTTCTTTCCCAATTTCTTGAATTTCTGTGTTGGTCTATGAAATTTGACCATGTAGGCACAGGTTTCATCACATGATTCAACACACTGAAAACAGTTATTGTCATAAATTGGAGAATTTAATAAGTTAAAAGAAAGGAGGAGGTGGAAAAGGGGTTTGGGTAAAGTCCCTTTCGTGGCAATGCCTCTTAATGGGCGTTTCTTCGTATTTTCACAGTAGCTTTCTTATAATTTTAGCTCCTTCGGTGGTGTTCCATCCCTGCGGTGCCAATTGCCTTAAAGGGCGAATATAGGTTTGATATAATATGAGCTTATTTCAAAGGTGCCATTATATAGATTATAAATAACTTAAAGATATTGACATATCTAATTGTATAAGTCTGTTTATAGCTTAAAACCTGTCTAACTCAAAATAATATTATGTAATTAGTGTGGTTCCCTAAGAACTCAAACACCCTAGCATCACACAAGGCTTCGTAGCAAGGTTGAAATAAAAAGCTTTCGTTAAAGGATAGTCGTAATAACGTGGAAACCAATTAATCAGGGGTAAATATACCCATCTTCTACCTTCATACAAATTATATAAAGTAAAATATTTAAAAGTTTAAAAAAACATCAAATAATGTAAAAAGTAAAAAAAAAATAATTGATAAAATTTTCTTGGAGGAAGAATGATTTCAAATCCCTGTTTTTTTAAGGTTCGTGTGTGTGTGTGTGTTAAAATGGCGTACTTGAGGGTTTTTATATTTTCCAGAATTAACCAATGATCTTTGTACAGAAAATAAACTTTAAGACGTATTTTTTACCCTAGTCAAAACTATTGGCGTACTTTAACGCAAATTAATTTTACTTTTTTTAAAAATTGAATTAAAGAGTATATAATCTAAAATATTAAACATTTAAATTATCATTTAAGATGCGGGCCATTGTAATAGTCAATCAAACTTAAGCAAAATAGTAAAAAAAGTCTTGTAAAGGGCTAAAATAAACCGTTTGTCGTCAATCTCATTTATCATATGTTCAATTGAAACAGAAAATTGCAAAATCTACTTAAGGATTTTTTTGAATTTTTAAATTTGGCGTAGATATTCTAAAAGTATGAAATGGCACCTTTCATATAAGCTCATATCATATCGAACCTATATTCGCCCTTTAAGGCGCTTTGCCACGAAATGAACTATATCCGGAGTTTTTAACCCCTAAAACATAACACCCCTGATTATACCCCCTCAAAATGTTTAGAAGTACGATTAGATTACCCTACAAATTTTTAAAAACACTCATCTAAATCCCACCAAAAAAAAACTTGAATGGGAGAATATAATTCGAATGAACTGACAAAATGCTGTATTCCTAATTAAATAATTTAAATAACATCAATTTCTTATCCAAGAGAGAAAGGAAGAGAGACTAATTTGGATGAACTCTAGGTGCACTTGAGGAGGGGGAGTTGAATCCCAAGACACATTTTTAAAATTTAGATTCAAAAAAGTAAAAAAAAAATTGGTAGGTGTTTCCCCCCACCCCATTTTTTTATTTTTTATTTTAATAATAATTTTATTTTTTTTGGGGGGGGGGCAGCAGTAATTTTTTTGGAGCGATTTCTCTTGGAGAGTGGTAGTACCCTCCCACAAAATAGTTATAAACCTTCCCGGGACATATGAGAAGCTACCCTGTTAAGGAGAACCCGATTGGTCCAGCGGTTAGCAAGATCATTCGTACAAACAAACAAACAGACAGACATTGTTCTACTTTGTATTATATATAGACTACAAGAAATGATGATTATCAGAGAAATAGGAATATTATATGATTTGAAATGTCCGTCTGTCCCTATGTCCGTAAGAAACGTTTTGGAGGAAACGTGAATTTCTCGGCTCCTATTCAAGATAGATAGCTGAAATTTTTAATAAAGATTCTTTTAACATATGCCCATCTAATCTATACATTGTTTTGTCCATCTGTCTTTTATTTGGGGTGCTAGATCGATTCCTAGATTTTGAAGTTTTCATGATTTTTCAACTCCTTTTCAAGATAGAGGGCTGAAATTTTCACTAAGTTTCATTAAAATTTGTCTATTAATTGGGGTGCTAGATTAATTCCTAGATTTTTAGATTTTCGTGGGTTTTTTTCTATTCCTATTTATTCGGTATTGAATACTTCTCATATTCTATAAAGTTTCATTAAGATTTGTTTATCAATTGCTGTGCTTGATCGATTCCTAGATTTTAAATTTTTCGTGATTTTAAAGGTTGCATGATTTTTAAGTTTTAGTGATTTCCCTATTTCATCAAGTTTAATGTTTATTGTATGACACTGCTTTATAGTAAATTTTTCCCCGATATCCATTCATAATTTTTGAGCATCGCTACTTATAGTTATTGCATATGAAAAATATGAATTACCCATTCACTTGGCTTGAGTGTGGTTGTTAATGCTGGCCAATCCCCAACAAAAGTCTAAATTTATATTATGTAATTAAATCTTTATTAAAATATTAAAAATACTAGCGGCTTCGCCCCTGGCCTCTAGGGGCGAAGCCGCAATTGGTTTGATCAACCTAATTTTTCGTGTTTTGAATTTAAAAGAAAAATTAAAGTATTTAATTTTTTATTTTGGGGGGGAATTATTTCTTTTTGGGGGGCGGGGATGGGGGTGTCGCATCCCCCCAAAAAATGGTTATAAACCTTCCGGTACCTATGAGAAGCTACCCTGTAAAGGAGAACCCGATCACGATCGGTTTAGCGGTTAGCAAGATCCTTCGTACACAGATACAGACAGACCTAGTTCATCTTTGTATTATAGATAAGTTATCAAGAAAAAAAATTTAAATTTGAATGATAATAAATGAGATAACTTAACTATACCACAAATGTATTAAATGGCTTTGCTTATCTTCATTTATCATTTTATCCAGGGAGTAAGGGAGGGGACAATGGGCAATTAATTCAATATAAGAGCTATCAAAGAAAGGGCATGAAATCCAGTTTAATCCAATAAATTTGTAGGAAATTATAAAGGGATTGTTAATTCAATAATAGATTTCCATAGCGTCATGTAAAGTGAAATCACAACTTGTTTTTGATGAAATATATTGAGGTTTTTTGGTGTGATTTTTATATTAAAAGATTATTGGACCCGGCCAGCTGCTAGCAAGAATATGACTGCCCCTTTTTATTCTGTTTATTTCCCTTGCCCCTTGCCCCCACCTCCCTTCTCCCTTCTCCCCGTCTGCTACATTCCAAACTAACACAACGAGTGTTTATTTCCCTTCCCCCCAATTCCCGTATCCCTTCTCCCCGTCTGCAATATTTAAAACATTCATAACGAGTAGCGGCATTCTATGCGCAAGTCCCCAAACTCAGTCAGAAACTGCTAAATTCTTGCACATTCCCTTTAAGCCAGTCCCCAAAGTCTGAGACTCCTAAAAATTGAATATTCGATTCATTGTCCCCTCCCTTACTCCCTGATTTTATCTATCTAATTTAATTTTTCTTGAATTTGAAGTATAAAAGAAGAAAAGCTAATATTATAAAAATAAACTTACTATGGGATAGCGTAGTACAAACCAATAAATTTCTGTATCTCCAGATAACTACAACAAATACAATCGGATCATGGAAAGAAAACGAAGTTGCCGGTTTCGTCGTTTTTTCACAGTAGCCTTTCTCCTATTTCTAGCCCCTGCGGGGGGATCTAGCCCTGTGGGGCAACTATTAACATTTACTTAACCTAGCCTAACCTAAAATAACCCTTCAAAAGCTACTGTGAAAATACGATGAAACCGTCAACTTCGTTTTCTTTCCATGATCCATAAAATCCTATTTACTCAGGAAAAAGATAAGGTACTTCTAACAATTCTATAAAGTAGTAAGCTTTTTTTGTCTGTAGCGAAGGATCTCGCTAATCACTGAACCGATATGGTTCTCCTTTACAACGAAGCTTTTTATATATCCGGAGAAGGTTTTTAACTATTTATGGGGAGGGTGTCTCCACTTTAAGTGTCCCTAGAGGATTCTAGGTGCGTAGCCGCTAGTAACTCTATATTTCTGTATGTATGGAATAAAACTATAATATCTGGGATAGCCTAGCAAACTTTATAGGATATGGCATATTACCTTTTCATAAAGTCCTTGTTCAGTTAAATCATACTTCATTTTACAATCAGGTCTATCTATTACAACAGACTGAAGTACTTTGTGATGATGGTCTGTCAAATTTTCTACCTGAATTATTTATAACAAATATTAGAGTAAAACACTAGAATGAGAAATGGTTAACTAACTGTATCTCCCCATAGCAACCGCCTTGTACTACAACCTTTCTATTGGGTCATTGAAAATCAACCAATGGTATCGCTTATATTAACATAGCCAATTAGAAGAAAATAATTTAGAAGCTGACGAAAGAGGTCTTTGAAATAGGAAGTTTTCTGTATATACATCTATGCTATAGATCTGTTTAACAAATAAAGTTCCTAATTAATAAAAGAACATAATTGTCTCTCAAACTTTAATTTATGTAATCTAGTTATATTTTTTCATACAATGAATATTATTATGTAAGAAGTCATATTTATATGAATAGGGGACCTAACGCCCGCGTAAAAAAAATTTCAAATTTGGAAACAAACTTCCTAACAGATGATTATACTTAATCTTGACAAAGAGTAGGAACACTTCAAACACATTTTGGTATGAAAAAAACCTTTTTTAAATTTTATCTATTGAACAATTGAATATCTATAAAATAAAGTACTGCTTTACGACATTATATAGTCATTCATAGTATGAATCAAAAGTGACAAAATATAAGGAGCGTCCAAGGGGAGAGGGGTGTAAAAGGTTGATAACCCTAAAAAATTTTTTTTTAACTCCCCCCCAAAAAAAAAAAAAAATCTTGGACGTCCTTACAAAATATAATTTAAAAAAATCTTTGTTTGCTTGAAGTTAAATAGACTTTTTGTCTGATTGACTAATATGGGTATTAAATCTATTTATAAAAATTAAACATGCTAAACCTTTTGCCATTGTGAGTTGATCAAACTTATTGCAGAAATTATCAAGAAAATTTTTAGCAGACCAACTTGCCACATTGTTCTCTTACTATTACTTCTGTTGAACTGATTTTTTGTTTTACAAATTGAATTTACATTTTATAAGATTGTATTGAAATAATTTTACAAATAATTTAATGTTTAATAACATGCATATAAAGAGTTATCAAATATATATTACTTAATGTGAGGTGTAGAGTTACAGGATCAATACAAATCCAAATTACTATAAAAAGTGTCCATTTTAACAACTATAAAGGAAACTGTATAATTCAACTATGAACTCTGGCCGCGGCGCTCGGCACTTTTGCCTGCCTAGCTGCAGCGCTCGGCCCCCTAGCCTATAACCTAACCTAACATAATTGTAACAAAAATTGTAATTCTCTGCAAGCGTCATAGAGGATAACGCCAAAAATTACTAAAGTCACCAAAGTTGTAAGGCTAACGAATAAGAAATCGTTATCATAAATTTGTGGGGGCTAGTTTAATAAACAGCCCATTGTTCTCTCTCTCTCTCTCTGTGGATAAATAGCTATAAATACAGCCTTATAGGAAGACTTACTTTAATTAAGGCTAACTAAAACTCAGATATGTACAAAAACAGATAGGCTTACATTCAGTCTTAGATACATGATTTGTCAGTCCGTCTCTCTATCTTTCAATATCTTTTATGAATCCAGAATTTTCCCTTTCTCTCTCCAGTAGTAACAGTTATGAACAAGGATGACAATATCCATTAAAGCAAAGCTCTGAAACGGTAGGACAAACGAACATTAACACTTGTAGAGTGTCAGAAATTAATAATCAAAATAAAATGTATAAAAGTAAGCAAATTTGTTGAAAAACTACTTAAATACAGAATAATAAATAAGAACATACTCACATTTTTAAAATTGATCATAGAGATGCTTTGCTTAAAACATTGTACTTTGTTGTCCAAGGAATGAGTATTCCAAAAGTCAGATCAATCGGATTATTATATTACATAAAAATTTGTTGTTAAAATAGTTAAAAGTCAACATGTTTAACGTACGGACATTCTGGTAACGATTATAGAGTTGCTACGCTTTCTAAACCGTACCTAACTACAACAAGTTTGGAAAGTTTGAAATTGATAGGACAATTCTAACATGCCTAAACTAACGTAAAAAGCTATCCGTTTCATACGGACGTACGGACATACGTAAAGACAGGCCGACCCTAATTATAGAAAAGCTTCGCTTTTACAAATAAAAAAATGCATAAGTTGAAACAAATATATGTATCAACAGAATTGATATATTATTATTTGGATGTTGCACCAGATTTTCATTTACTCTGATACTCGCAGCTGGCTAAAATAACGACCCCCCCGCCCACATCCTTTATCCCACATCCTACCCTCCTACTGTATGAACAAACTGCCCAAAAATTAGGTCCATGTAAGCAACCAAAATTGACGACAAATTTATATATTAACATATTCTGTATATCTAGTATCAACAGGTAGTAAGAACCGTTAGATCTAAATTTAGAAAATAAAATAAACAAACCTTAACAATTTTATTCGGAAATTTTCATAACACTTTTTGTTTTTAGAATCCTAGATTTTTATCTTCTTAGTAAGGTTTTATTTTCGATTGCGATTACGCTAACAACACAACCGATTGAGGTCCCTGTTTTTTGGGAAGCTTATGGTTTTAGGCTATTTTCTGCCTTTCTCTCTTATAGGGTAGGGAAGCAGTCACTTGAAAGTTAAATATTTTTAAAACCTTTATTTGGTTTGGGGCAGAGTAATTTTATAAGAGTTCATTCTTAGTTAAAATTATAACTTCTATGAGGGTTTATGCAATTATAATTAAATTTTTACAATTTTCGTCAAAACAATCCACGATTTGTGCATATCTTAACAATTTCTGTATTTCTATTATTACACAAGTATTATTATGCGTTGCAATTTCCCTCTTTCTGATAACCACTGGTAACTTCCCCATTTTAAACTATCACCTTCCTCTCCCCCTACCAAGCGTACAGCGGTCAATCTAACCTAAGTACAGTTACAGGATATTTTACCCCTCCCCTCTTTTATCAGTGCAACAATTCTTAAGTTTCCCTCTTTATAAAAGGCATATTGATGGCCTAGGTTGGGTTTTTAACAAAATTGTAGTATTTGGATTTAAACATATTAATAGAACTTAATAAAAGAAATGTTTTTTTTTCGATTATACTTTCAATAGTATCTCCTTTTCCAAAGAAAACAGTATTAACATAAAGAGTTTTATGTTATTATGTCAATGTGCCTCAAAAACTGGAAAGATCCACTTTAAACTTAACAAATTTTATCAAGTAAAATTGTTTGTAATCGAAGAGCTATGCCTTAAAATAGATGTGCTGAATTTTGATGTGTTTATCTAATGTAGGAAATGATAGAAAATAGCAAAATGATTCATATTTTATTAGAGTAATAATATGCCTCACCCAAACAAATAATCTATTATGCTTGCACTCGCGTTGGTTTTAAGCTATTTTACAACTGTAGAATGCATTTACGCTAAATGCGTCATTTATTGCAATCACGGTCAGACATCCAGGTTTGTTGCTATAAATTAGTTAGCCTACAAATAGCGCTTTTGTTAGAACACTTTTGGTATGGGTGTGTACCGGCACGGCGCCAAGGCCAACTAGGCTAGGTATAGGTAAGTATGCGTTGACCGTTATAATAACCATTCAGTTTAGTACTGACTTTCAAAGTTGCACAACTTAAGTAACCCTACATAAATTTAAGGTAAGATGAATATGTATACTTAATTGATTTTTATCAGAGTTTAATTTCAAGACAGGCGGCTGTGCTCCTTGGATCTAGGGGCACTGCAATCCAGGGAAAGCATAAAGCCATTGGGAGACTTATATCTTAAATTAAATAGCCTAAAACCATCCAGAGACATATATGAAGCTTTTTCAATATTGGAAATTTAAAATTAGGTCCTAGGACATATGGGTTTATCAGAGAGAGAGAGAGAGAGAGAGAGATAGAGAGAGGGGACAATGGGGTGTTTATTATACTTGTTCCAAAAGTTTTATAATAACTCCTCTTATTCCTTGCCTTGAACAACTTTGGGGACTCAAGTGAATTTCGATTGGTTGATTCATAAAGTTGAGTGTTCAAACGTTTCAACAACTTAATTTTATCTACAGAAGGGATTATTTTGTGTTCATCATTGGGGATGTAAATAAAATAATTTTTTTTTTGGCCTTTGTCTTATCCCTTGTGCTCCCTTGGTTTTAGGCTATTTTTTTCTGAACTACTAGTAGAAGACGGTAATATAAAAGTTATACTTATTTTCTTGTTTTAGATGAAGCTGTTTATGTTAGCCTGTCTTGTTGGTTTAGCCGCTGCCGCTGTCGAGGAGCAGCCAGGAGCAGCTGAGCAGCCGCGCCAGGGGCTAGTGGAGCAGCCACAACAGTATTACTATCCCTCACAACCATATCCATACCTTCAAAATAGAAATGCCGTCGGGTAAGGAATAGTCATTTATCGCATCGTATTATAAACAGCTTTCCGCGGATATAAAATGTACAATTATAAGATTAAAACCAGTTTTTTTTAAGCCCCGAGATATCGAAAGCACGGGCTAAAAAACTGATTTTTTCTTAAGATTGAACATTTTTATATTCTTAGAAAAATGGATATAATAAGATGCTATACACAATTTTTTTCGTATGGATGAGCACCGGTTCTAATCCACCGGATATTAATCGGTTTGGAATAAATACGAGAAATATGTATTTAATTTTATCGTGTAGCGCAGATGTACTCTATAAATAAGTAATATTTAATGCCATACGTTCGTTTTTACTCTGTTCTAAGCCCTGAAACAATAATAATTAAGAAACCTAACCTAACCTAACCTACCTGCTAAAAAAGCTTTATAAAAACGGTTAAAATTAACTTTACAGCGGTCAACCAGATAATATTATTTTTTCTCTTTTTTTATTTTAAAAATTACAAAATAAATGGGGGAGAAGGAGTGGTTATACTTGCGATTTAAAGAATTTCCCCACATTTTTTTGCTATTGTTGTTGAAAATATAAAAATGTGTGTGGTATTGTTTCAGGGCTCAAGAACAGAGAACTGGGTTATTTTCCATTCCCGGATCTTATGCTACAGGGATACTACATCACAATTTTTATTCACATTTTTTCTCAAAATAGGGGTTGTCTTCCCCCTCTCACCCTCCCCAGAAAAATAATATAAAACCTCCTCAAGACTAGTAGATATATTTTCTGATACGAAAAGAAAGAAATTAATTGACTAAGAATTGCTGCGCTAATTTTGGAATTTTGTGATTTTGATTTTATATGAATGCTCGTTTTTTATGACAACTTAAACATTTTTATAAGGTTGTAAAAAGTACTAATTTAATAAATATAAAAAACATAGCAAATTAAGACCGGAAAGATGAAATGAAAATGCAGGAAAAAAATATGCCTTTTTTAAATTGTATGCTGGATGCTTATTTATAAATGGAATCTTCATTAAAAATTACAATTGTCTATCTTACATAGCAGCCAAGAAAATTGCACTTTCCTCATAGTATTAAGGACAGACGGACATATCAAGTTAAAGAGCAGCATCGCTACTGCCAATGCTAAATTGTGAGTATCTTGTGTCTCCCTGGCAGGGCTGGTCACAACATTCCTATTCGTCCTGGGAGTTATCCTCTTCATGGACTTCATCCTTGGTGATGTCAACATTCTTCAGGCATGCTAGGATTTTCCAATATTACTTTGGGCACTTTCACATAAAGTTCCCTGTTGAGCACTGGTATCCCCCCTCCCCCTTCCCCTAAGGAGGTCTAAACTTTATTTTTAAGGTGGGTAAGGCGGAAATGGGGGAGGGGGGTTGAGGTAATCTATTTGTAAAATTTTGAGGGGGTAATCATGAGTTTAACTGTTTAAGGGGGGATAAACACCCCTTTACCCCAAACCCCCTTGAAATCATGCCCCACCTTTATTATTTTCTAAATGAATAAAAAATCCGAAGGGGGCTGTTTTTTTTCGTTTGTTTGCTTTAGGTTAGGGTAGGGGTTTGTCGCAGGAATTTTTAAAAATAAAATCAACCAAGTTTTTATGTCAAGTAATCAGAGAACGCAATTATAAAACTTTGGGTACCAGTGTATATTTACATTCAAACCGCACCTATATACCCATTTATTTCTCCCTGTATTCAACAGATTAAAATTTTGTTGATTTATCCAGTTTTAAAAAATCCATTGATTAATCTATTCCCCTTACAATCTATATATTCATTCAAATCCTTAAAACTGCCTGTATCAGACAATAATGGGCCGTGCAGGACGTAGCTACATGCCAGCTGTTTTACAAGAGCTGGAATCCACTAACATTATATCAGCTGCCAATGAGGTGAGCTACACTTTTTTTTAAATCAAAGCTTTTCTATTATTAGGTTCGGTCCGTCCGTCAGTCCGTAACGGTTAGCTTTTTTCGTTAATTCAAAAGTTATAATTGTCCTTTCGCTTTCAAACTTTGCATGGTGATTCCTGTAGTAGTTAGGTAGGATTTAGAAAGCGTAGCAACTCTATAATCGTTAGCACGTAAATTTTAAACATGATGATTTTAACTTTTTTTTAACAGCATACTTTTATGCGATATTATTTTTTTTAATCGATCTGATTTTTGGAGTACTGATTCTTAAGACAACAAAGTACAATTTTATGAGCGTAGCATATCTATAATCAAGTCCAAAACATTAAAATCAAGTTTCCTTAAACATTATACATAACATTTACCATGTCGTGCTAGGAATCGTTATATCAAAAATCACATGAATAGGATGATTATTTCACATAAAATTTTTTGGCAAAAAGTAAAAAAATAGCATGTATAAAATAGACGTACGGACTTTCTGTTAAAGATTATAGAGTTGCTACGCTTTTTAAATTGTACCTAAGTGTTATAGGAATGAAGAAAGTACAAACCAACCCTAATTATAGATAAGCTTCGCTTTTAAAAATTGTTTGCTGTTGTTTTCTTTTAAATTAAATAATAATTTAGAGATTTTCTCTAACTTCAATAATTCTACTTGAAAAAATAATTTTTATTTTTATTTCAGTTGTACACTGCGCTAGAGAAGTATAAGAGTTTCAACGAGAATGTGCCAAGAAGCTTCTAATCGCTCAGGATTGCTATGTTTAAACCAACAAATAAGTTATAGAGTAGCTACGCTACGGAAAATATAAGCAAAGTGTAAATATGTACAGACATATGTATTAAAGATGTACAGTAATTTCAATTAATTTAATAGGTATTTTTAATTAATTTTTGATAACTTTTTTTTGGTAGCTGTCTGTAGTGCCCTATCAAAATGGGGATAGATGTCCCAACATTTGGCCTATCTATTCTTTTTACATCAGGAAATACCCTATACCCCATATCTTTTATAGGGGGTTACTTTCCCCATTCCAAATCTTTTTACCCTCTACTATGACGTCAATAGAATATGTAAGCCAAAAGCTGTGACATCTATCCCCATTTTGCTGGGGCACTAAACACAGCTACGTTTTTTTAACAAGAAATTAAACAAATAAAGTAAATTTTTGGCCCTTTAACACGGATTACCTTGCTAGCACTGATATCACCCCCCTATGTTTTTAAAAGTAATTGAAAAGTTAGGAAAAACTAACCCCTCACCCCATTTTCAATTAATTTTAAAAATAAAGGATTTTTAAAAGCGGGCTCACACTGCTCAATAAGTTTTTTGTGTAAAAGTCCAAAATATTCTTTTTGTGTGTAATAGAAAAGTAGGATCTACTGCAGTTGACGGTAAAATATTGCTGGTAAGCAATATTTCTAAAAATCTATGAATTTTAAAGGCTGCTAGCTGCCAAACGGCTGAACGTACAGATCATGCCCGCACACTGTTTTAAGCGGCATAATAAGGCCTACAAATAATCTGGAATAGCCATATATCAATAATGCATAATTATCTCGCAGTGCAGAGAAATGCGCGAAAAAGACCTATTTTACGCATTTTTTCTTCAGTGAAGCTTTCCCTGTGCATAATTGGATCTTGGCTCTTCCAGATTATTAGTAGGCCTTCTTATGCCGCTTAAAATGGTGTGCGGGTTTGATCTGTACGTTCAGCCGTTTGGCAGCTAGCAGCCTTTAAAATTCATAGATTTTTGGAAATATTGCTTACCAGCAATATTTTACCGTCAACTGCAGTAGATCCGGAAAGTAAGTATGTAAGCGTCTTTTAAGATTCTGTAAGCTCTTCTGACAGAGTTATAGTCAAATAGATGTTCTTTATTGATTTTTTTTCAGGGTTGGTGGTGAATTATCTTTCGAAAATCCTGTTGATTTCTCCTCTTTTATGCCCTCCAACCTCATCACCACCATGATCTACGCCCTCGGCATCCTCTCCCTGGTCAACCTCATCCTGGGCCTCATCCCCGACGAGACTGTGCGCGCGTCGGCTGAGGAGCGCGCAGAGGCCGTTGACACCCCTGCAGACACCGCCGAGGGACGACAGCTGACGGAACCGTTGGCCAAAACTGTGTTTGCGGCGATTTCAAAGTTGGCTGAATATTATGATTAATTGAATTAAAACTTTTTTTTTATTTTTGTATATACAAAACTGTATTTTAAAACCAAAAAAATATTTGGCATTCGTAACTTTTTATGGCATTATATTAACTGTAATTTTTATATAAAAACCTTATGTATTTTTATGAATGGTAAAACTTATCTAATTTTTAACTCAAAACAAAAAAAATGATTCAAAGTTACCACTAATGAAGTGGTAATACCCAGGGAGAAGGAGGGAGGGGACATTGGACTGTAAATTACACTAGTTCCCAAAGTTTACAACCACGTTATCCTATTCGTTGGCTTAAACATTTGGTCACTTTTATTAAATTGTTGGTTTTAGACTAGACAATATTCAAACCATTCTAATCTTCAATTTCAATTTCCATTGGAGATAAATTTTAGGTATTTATATAGATTTATTGTCCATTGTCTTATCCCTCTAGATTCCTGTCTGGTAACCCTCACCCCCACGCTATACTGAATAGTGCCATATTATTGGATTAAAGTGGGACACCTGTTTTACATTATTAAATTTCCCGCCCCTTTTTTCGACTATTAGATAATTTTTTACCATTTGTATTCCTGGCCGGAACCTGACCAGTGATATAGAGTTTCCCATCTTTAAAAGCATCCTTAAAATCAGGTATGGCTCTTAGAATCCAATCCATTACCGCTGAATTAAAACCGGTTCTGAGCCATACTGAAAAATCAAGTATTATAGAGAGTTTTCCCCTAGGTATAACAAAAATATTTAAAGGATTAACTAAAGTTTTTATCAAACTGTTATTTAGTATCCGCAGAAAACTGTCTATAATACGATGCGATAAATTTAAAACGGGACCTCCAGTATAACTAAATTTAATTGTAACTTTTATGTATAACTTTATGAAAATAAATTTGAAAATTGTATACTTTTGTTTTCATTTTGACACATGCAAAGCTTGTTCTATAACTCTTGAAAATGATCTTCCTTCAAGCATAACCTGATATTTCATGAAAAATTAGTGTTATTTCAGCAATTAGTAAATAATAATTTTCATACAGTTTAGTGCAGCTTATATCAACAATGAAATTAATTCGGGAAAAAATCACGAAACCTATACGTGTTTTTCAGCTGTAATTGGGTGGCCACACATCGTAAAATTGACGACCTTCTCCATTTGCCCCCCCCCCCCCCCGAAATATTATTTTATATGTATTTTGCTTTTTGGTTATACCTTATACCTGAGTTTAGTGGCGTCGTCCAAAGAAATATTTACTCCCCCACCCCCCCTCCTATTGTTTTATGTCTAAGTTTTTTTTTCAAAGAATTGAGAACTTTTAAAACCAACTCGATTTTAATAATATTATCCTATGTCTTATTTCTAATAAAAAGGTAGAGTTTTATGTTTGTCTTTTAAGATCTTGTAAACCAAGTGAATTAATTTATTTCTTCATTTTAGGGAAGTTGAGTATCTGGAGTCAGGATAGTTTTATGCTATTTTCCTGTAGCATAATTTTAATCATTGCGCTTCTGATGGACATTTTTTTCTTTGTAATAAATCATCTAAGACATCCTAAATCTATTTTAAACTTAATTTTTAAGTGTTTTTATTCGTAGTATCGTAGTTACCTTATGATTAGGGGCAATCTCGCTAACCGCCTTTAAAATTATAATCTGAAATGGAGTCGGCTACTCCCCCCCCCCCCTTTCTTTAAGGTCCACTAGAGGCCTCTAAGAGCGTAGCCGTTAGTGTACAAGAAAGAACTTAGTACCTATAATTAAAATTGTTTGTATGTATAGCTAAATGTTTAAATTATATAATATAAACTGCGAACCAAAAAGATAGGCAAATCTGAATTTGCAGAATAGCAGCTTTAATATTCATTTAGGTTGATTTTACTGTAAATATAAAATGTAGATGCATCTTTTGGTTACAAGTTTCCACTGTTATTTTTTTATTAATCAGCACCAATGAAGCACAAGATCTCAAAAACAGCATTTTGGGTAAAAACTGGTGAACCAAAAAGATATGCAAATCCAAAACAAATTAATTAAAAAAACGATTTTTTTGCACTTTTCTTCTGTTTTAAAGACTGATTCTGATAAATTAACAATTTTATAAGGGATTTATGCAATTATTATTATGAAATGATAAGGTAGAAATTAAAGATTTTTAAAAATAAGAAATATTAGGAAAAAAGAAATTCGACCCCTATCACTTAAGAGGACAGTTGCTGACCTCCAGTCTTATGGATGAAGCTAAATACATATTAAAAATAATAATTACTCCCAAAAGTATACAAAAATTACTTTTAATGTGTAAAAAAAGTCCGTTTTAAATTCTTGATTTTGAGGATGATGGCCTTTAAGATGCTCCTATGGATAGTGATGGTGAGCCAAATGTTATCAAAGTGCATGACCATGATGACAACTTATACATTGTACTATGGTCCAATTTTTGTATTCATAGCAGCCTCCAGCCAAGCAGTATTTATAAAGAAAAATAAAATGCAATTTTAATTACTCCAATTCATAAGGTAATTACCATAGTTTTTAGAAGATGTTTATATTTCTTGACGTCAGGCTCCATTGGAGATTGCTATTACTACAAAAAATGGTACATAGGTTGATAGACAAGTTGTTGTAATGGGCATGTACTTAGATAACATTTAGCTCACCATCATCACCAATAGGAGCATCAGAAAGGACATCATCCTCAAAATCAAGATTTTAAAATGTTTTTTTTTAACACATTAAAAAGCATTTTTGTATACTTTTCAGGGTAATTTTTTATCTTTAACATGTATTAGGCTACATCCATTAAACTGGAGGTCAGCAGTTTTAAGAGTTCCTAATATAAATGTACAGTGAAAATTAAAGCTTTTATTGGAAAATATTTATTTTTTCTCTAATTAAAAGATATTAGATAAGGTTATGACTTATAAGTAAAGACAGCCAAAATTACTCCTTATAATAAGGATATATATTGGGAAATCATCAATCACTGTACCATTGTTGAGCAAATTTTAAAAAATTTAATGTTTTCAAAAGGGTGTGCAAAAAATACTTCCAATTTTAAAACGCGGTGTTTGTTAATGGTAGAAAAATATATTTGGCTTTTAGATATACACATATTTATTTTTATACTGTTTGTACTTTTTTTTCTTATTTCCTTTCAATATTTCTCAGCACATAGTACTCTGAATTGAGATTTGTCATTAAATGAAAAGGTTAAAACTAACTATTATACTTATTTACTTTCTTTTATTAATCTTTTATTAACTTTCTATAAAAATATAGCATCACAATTAACTCTTTAAAAAAATTTAAATAAATAAGCCCTTCTTTACTTTCAAATACCAGTATACCTAGCAATTCATTAACTTAAAATGTTTTATGATAAAAATAACTCAACTGAATATTACAGATAGCCATGAAATGCGTTTATAACAGCATTTGCATATTTTTGACCAAAATTACTTCTTTGTACCATTGTCTCATGAGGTAACAAGTCTTTTGGTGTTAACACAAATGAGATAACTCTCAAATTCTATCTTTGTAATTACATCCATGACAGAGAAAAACTTTCGACATTATTTCTAGCACATTTCCTCGTTCTTTCCATGAGAACATGTGTCTTGCCTAAAATTTCATAAAGATCCGCCGCCTTTTCCCCACCATCCGTCGAATGCCAAGTTCAGCTGCGGCCGCCGAAATTTATATTTTAAGAAAAAGAATGAACGCCCCACAGTGCGATCTTTAGAAAAAAATTGGGACATCCAAAAAATTTTAAATCGACTTTTATCTATCCTAGGACCTAATAATTAAGAGATATAAGTTTTCCGGAATTTTAATGTAGGGAGTAGATTTAAAATCTGCATCAAATTTTAAGGATTTTTTTTTATAAAATTCGTTTTTTGTAAAATTCTTTATCTAAAAGCGAAAATACATTTTAAGTTAATTAATTTTGACCAATAGGATAGGTGGATTTTAAACTACCTGCGCTCTAATTGGTTGAATGATGTACGCCATCCAATCAGAGCGCAGATTTTTTAAATCCACCAATCACAGATGCCAAAATTAATTAACTTAATTTGTATTTCCGCTTTTAGATAAAGAATTATACAAAAAACGAATTTTATAAAAAAAATCCTTAAAATTTGATGCAGATTTCAAATCTACTCCCTACATTACAATTCCGGAAAACTTATATCTCTTACTAATAATGGCTGTAAGTAAACAGCTAGAAAAGAAATTTTTGAAAAAATATTAATTTTTAGATTAGATTAGATTAGATTTATTATTCTTGGGTGTACATACATAGAAAAAAAAACAACAAAATAATAAATGAATTAAATGAATATTATATACATTTATATATACAGTCAAATTTTATTGATATGATTAATTTATAAAAAAATTTTCTTCCCAAATGGCAGTTTCCTAAAAACTAGGAAGTATGCAGTAATGTGTATTCACACATTGTTTTCATACAGGCCATATAAATAAGACAAAAAAAATAGAAAAAAAGATAATAAGCAATAAATAAAATCATATTGGAGAGGAAAGAATGATAATAGGAAGGATTGATTAGGACATACAAGTCTCACACCATTATTGCAATAATAGAAATTAAAAAAAATTTTAACAAATAGATTTTGATTGATTTATCAGATTTCAAACAATATTGAAAAGAAATATAATTTTATCTACATTCTTGACATAATGGGTTGTTACACACTAAAGTTAAGCTTGATAACAAAGATTCTTTTAGATTTTTTATAAATTTTTTCTTGATTGATTGTGGGTTAATAAATCATTATTACAATGGTTATTCCATAATTCTTGGAAATGATACTTAGGAAATCTTTCAATAGATTTAAACTTCGGTTTTTTAACATCAAACATATTAGAGTTTCTAAGATTTCTGGTATGTAATTGATTACGGCGAAGCCATGTACCTTGAAAGGAACTTGGTAGCTTACTGTTTATAAAATCATACATAAATAATAATTTCAAATAATTAGCTGATTCATGTAAAGGAAGGACATTCATTTTTTTAAATAAAGGCATTGTGTGTGAGATGTGTTTCTTACTAAAAACAATTCTTATTGCCTTTTTTTGCAATTTAATTAATGGGTCCATAGTAGATTTTAGACCACAACTCCAGGCAGGTAAACAGTAAAGTAAATGACTATTTATAAGTGAGTGAAAAAGCATTTTTTTGCTATCTAAATTCAGTATATGTTTAGCTCTATTTATAAGAAATAAGGAACTAGAAATCTTTTTACGTAAATGTTCTACATGATATTTAAAATTCAAAGAAGGATCTATAAATACACCTAGGAATTTAATTGCAGGAATATTGCTACTTGAATTGACATAATTTAAGATTTTTATTTTCTCAGGATCAAACTCATTTTCATTGTTAAAGTTTAGCTTAATATTAAGAGCATTCCAATCAATAGTATTTTCATTTTTATTAAATATCATGATTTTAGTTTTATCAGGATTTAAGCTCATTTGATTACTCCTAAACCAATCAGATATCTTTTTAAGTTCATTGTTTAATTTCAGTTTTATCTCTGTAAAGTTTTTACCAGAAATTAAAAAATTACTGTCATCAGCAAATAATAGGGTAAATAAATCAGTACAGTTTTTAAGATCATTTATGTAGATTAAAAATAGAATTGGTCCTAAAATAGAGCCCTGTGGGACACCTCTATCTATGTTCAGCTTTGTTGAGTCAGTGTTGTTTACATGTACAAATTGCTGTCTATTACTTAAATAATTTTTAAACCATTCAAGTTCAACGCCATTAATGCCAATTTTTGACAACTTTTTAATTAAAATAGAGTGTGGAATTGTATCAAAACATTTTGCAAGATCACAGAAGACTCCAATTACAGTTTTATTATCATTTTTTGCTTCAGCTATATAATTTAAGAGGTGTATCACGGGGTGTATTGTAGACTTTTTTGATTGAAATCCATACTGATGTTCAAAAATGATATTATTTCTAATCAAATAGCATGACAGTTGTTGATAAATGACTTTTTCTAAAACTTTTGAGAAAATAGCTAATAAACTTATCGGCCTATAGTTTGATGGATCAGCTTTTTCATTAGAATTATTCCCTTTTAACTTAAAAATAGGTATAACTTTTGCGATTTTAAATTCAGAAGGTATTTTCCAGTTAAAATAGTTTGGTTAATGACATGAGAGAGAGGAAGGGCAATAACATAAATTATTTTCTTCAAAAAAGAATTTGACAGGCCAAAAATATCCATACTTTGTTTATTTCCCATTTTTTTAACAATATCTATAACTATATTTGGGTTTATTGTATGCATTTTAAAACTGGAATTATAATTAGGTATATAGCTACACGGATCAATGTTAGAAGGATTTATTTTAGCTGATATCTTGCTTGCTACAGAAGTGAAGTGTTCATTCAATTTCTCAGAAATTTCTGCATTATCTAAATATATAGCATCATTAAACTTCAATTCATTGATACATGTTGCTTTATCTTTTGTTTTTCGGATTGCATCTCTAATAATATCCCAAGTTTTCCTCAAGTCAGATTTACATTTTTTTAGCTCATTGCAATAATACAATTTTTTAGCTGTTTTTATTGCACGATTATAGACATTTCTATATCTATTATACATCCTAATATTATCAGCAGTTGGTTCATTAATACTTAACGTGGACAATTCAAATTTTTTATCTCTACATCTCATTAAACCATCAGTCATAAATTTTTCAATTTTATGTATGTTCTTATTAATTCTAATCCTTTGTAAAGGAAAAGAAAGTTCATAAAATTCATTAAAAAGCTCATAGAATTTATTAAAACAATTTTGGGGTTCTAAACTGTTAGTTACATTTTCCCAATTAACATTTCTTAATAGATTGATAAACCCAGTAATTTTTTCTTCATTAATATTTCTTGTAAAAAAATAAGATTCTTTACTTGCTTTATATGAATAAGGTGTTATTGTGAAAATTGGGAAATGATCAGATATATCATTTAATAAAATTCCTGAATGAAAACTATAATCTTTTGCGTTAGTAAAAATTTGGTCAATACATGTTGCTGATGTCCTAGAAATTCTTGTTGGTCTTGTTATCAAAGATAAAAAACCATTTGCAATGCAATTTTCAAGGAAATCATTTGTTTTTTCATGACAGTGATACTTTAAGATGTCAAAATTAGAATCTGTGAAAATGTAAGAGGCACATTTAAAAGACATTAATTTACTTTGTAGGTTAGAAAAATTATCAATAAAAAAATCCATTTGTTGAGATTCAGTAAATCCCATTATAGAAGTATTAGGCCGGTAGACATTACTCAAAACAAATTTTTCTTTGTTATATTCAAGTTGAATTGTGAGTGACTCAAATAAGCCTTCTTCAAATGTTGACAATTCATTCAATATTTTGAATTTTAGATTTTTATGAATATAATAAGCTATCCCGCCGCCCCCTTTATTCTTTCTACATTTATAGATAAATATATAATCATCTATTTTAAATATATCTTGGTCATAAATAGTCCAGACTTCTTGCAAAGATATTACATCTATTGTAACTTTATTTTCTTTTAAATAATCTATATATTCTTTAAGCTGAATAAATTTACTATTAAGACTCTGAATGTTCCAAGAAAGAAATTTTAATGTTTGAAATTGCTTACATTTTTCAATAAATTGTTTGTTATTAAAATATGAACATGCCAAATCAATTTCATAATACGGATTTTCATAATTATTACCATTTAATGTAGAATCTTTATATCTAGATAAGAAATCATATTCAATATTATTTAAAATCTGACAAATACTACCCACCCTATCGAAAATCATTAGATAAATATAGTGTGAGACAAATACATAAAGGGTATGATGAAGAAACGAAGTTGGGGGAAAATAGGGAGAAGTTTTTAATGAATGAAAAATAAGGAAATTGGGTGTAGATTAACATGTAAACAAAACTCAGCCTACAAGGGTATTATATTAATTTTACATGAAGCAATTTTTAGTTGCGAAGCTACTCTATAATTTAAATATTATAAAATATAATGTAAGAGGATAAAACTTAGAAAAAAAATCAAAGTATTACATATAATAGAATCATAATGTTTAACATTTAACAATATTTCTCAATTATTTGATTAGGTGTGATTTCAAACATTTTCACTTTGAATACTTTATCACTCTTTTTAGTAATAAATTTGACAATTTTGCCATCTAGATGCCAAACTTTTTCAAATTTCTCAGATTGAATCAATTTTTGCATGACAGCATAACGGCGTTTGGTAAGATCAGCAGCAATACGATAACTTTTTGTGCCTTTTTCACAATCAATTTTCCGAACCTTAGCAAAATTTTTGTTGGCAAGAATTAGATTTCGAAGGTTGCGATTTTTGAAGCGCACAAAAATAGGTGGGCACATATAGTTACCACTCTTTGGGATGGGCAATACATGAGCTGTTTCAATGTAATCTGATGGATGTTCAACGCTGAAACCAATAGAATCTTTCTTTTTGTTCAAAACAGGCCCAAGCATCTCATGCACCGCAGCCATGCAAAGCTTAGCATGGTCATATTCAGAGATATTTTTGGCTTGGGCTTCTGGTACGAACAAACCATTTATACGCACACAGTAATTCCTTGATGCCTGCTCTCTAGCATCCACTCCTTCTCTGACAGCCTCAAGTCCTTCCTTTAAAGGAAGTATATCCTTATCATTAATTTGTGCTTTAAATGCAGATAGCTCGCTTTTTAAAGCATCTAAATCTGCCTTTTTAGGCCTGGACTCAAGATCTTCATTAAGCTTCTTTACCTCCTCTTTCAGATCTGTATTAGTATCCTGCAAATCACTCATGGCTTTAGAAAGAGAAGCCAGTTCTTTCTCATTTGCAGTAATACGGGCAGACAGACTCTCAATTACTTCTAATTTAGATAGCCTATCCTTAATATCCCGAATATCTTCTGATAGTGTAGTTTCTACACTTAAATTGTTAAACTTTGACATTTTGTTAATTTGATCCCTTGTATAGGAAATGAATTAGAAATACATGTGTTTATAGGATGATTTATGCCATTTTTAAAAAAGGTAGTGAAAAATTTCTTTTCAGTTTTAATGATTTTCCAGTTTTTTTACACAATTTTTTCAAAGCAACAAAAAATACATTTATGTTTATCTTATGAAAATATTTTTTGGTTGAGGTACTTTTTAGATACCTGTACAAATATCCCATGAAATAAAAATTAAAAATTGACATTTTGTGAGAAAATTTCAACAAAAATATAAAGATTTTTAACCCCAAAAAATCAGTTTTTTCCATTTTATCCAAAAACGGCCAGGAGGCCCCGGGTTTTTCAATAATAATATCAATATACAACATGTATTGTGTATAAAACAGTTTTCACAACCTGGGGCCTCCTGGCCGTTTTTGAGTAATTGGGCATTTTACATTGCATGGTTTGAACAATTTCGTTCTTGTTAATTTCAAATTTTTCCTCCTTAGAGGAGGAAGGAGTCATTTTAGAGCCCAAAGTCATCTCTGCAATGTTTTATAACTTTTTGAGGCCTATTTTACTTATACTGGACCTACCTAAAAATGCCGGGACTCGAACTGGGTGCACCTGACGCTATATTCATGTTCACAAACATTGTTTGCATTGAAGAAATATTTACATAGACGTTGATTTTGTTAAAATATTCAAATCGTAACTAAAGTTATGAAGGTTTATAGATTTTTTAAAAATAGGGTAGCTTCGCTCCTCCAAAACCGCCAGACGTACTTACCAAATGCACATTAGAAGTTAACAGAGGCAAAATTTAAGTTATTTCCGAGTTAAAGCAAAAGAAATTACATCATTTCTTCAAATACAAGCTTATTTATTGAAGTTTACTTTTGTCTACTCTAAATGTCCCGTTTTTGGCAAAAGATCGCACTGTGCGCCCCCCCCCCCCCGGCCCCCCCCCCCACTGATAAAGGTGTGGCTAGGGGACCGACTGTTATAGGTTAACAACAAATTTTTATGTGGTAAAATTACCCGATTTGTCTAATTTTGGAAATTCTGATTCCTAGTATAACAAAGTACAATGTTATGAGAGAAGCATCTCTATAATGAAGTCCTAAAACATTATCATGTACACACAGCTATCCTCAACAGTTTAGCGGATTTATAAACAACACGCTCTAAGCGGTCAATGGATCCTAAAAATAGACATACTTGCTGAATCATTCCTGGTTTTACCTAAATTATACCTGCTCCTTCTTCGGGACTATAGGCTTTTAAAGATTTTCACTTAAATTACCCTATTATTTGACTTAAAAATAGTGTTCGACAAGACATCCTGTCGCTGTTTATAAGTTTTAATACAAAAAAAGATGTTATTATTTTCTTTTAAGGCCATCCAAATGTCTTATATTAGATTTAAATTTAACCGATATAATTGTTATTGGTTCCCTCTGCCGTTTCTATCCATATTTCATGAAATTAAAACCATGAGAAAGAGTTGACAAGAAAATAAGAAAAGTGTTGAGAGGATAAGTAAAAACTAAGTTAATGATAGAGTTATAGTATTAAGACTAAAGTAATTGTATCTAATATAAGGTTTAACAAGGTAAATCTCAAGAAAAACGTAAATATAATGGTGGGACAAAATAAATCATAAAGTAAATGATCAGTTAAGTTGTCTTAATAAATAGGAAATAGAGGAATAGAAATAAAAGAAAAGAATGATAGGAGAATATATAAGAAAACCGAGAAACCCTTAAATATCAATATAAAAATATAGCATGACCAACAGACTGACAGACAAAGTAAGTTGTATGCTGTTACTTTTTGTTAAGGGATATCTTCACAAAAATTGACTTATCTATCTGAATTAGTATTGGTTAAAATTAAATTTTACCATATTGTTATGGACTGACAGACAAGATAAATTATAAAGTAGTTCTGCTACTAACCCGCAACTATGGCTCGTCATGTAGCGCATCCGCTCTTCGTTGGGGATGTGATAGGTTCGCGGTACAATTAAAGAAGTTAAAAATTGTTCCTACTGTTACTATATACGGTGCGCGGCATAAATAGTTAGAGCAGGGAGACAGGGATCTAAAGGGATAAGACAATGACTTATAAAGTGATGTAAATCCCCAATGATGATACACAAATTTACCCCTTATTTAGCTTACACAAAGTGGTTGAAAAGCTTGGAAACTCAACTTAAATACCAATCAATCAAAACTTAATAAAAGTCTCCAAAGTTGTAAGCTAACAAATAAGAAAACACTATATTAAAACTTTTGCTACAGCCCAATGTCCCCTTTCCCTTCTCAGACAAAGTGTTGGTTGTCTGTTGAATGTTACTTAAATGAATATCCAACAGTGGGCGGTAGAGCTCCCATGACAAGCGCGCGGATTTTGAAATCGAAGGATAAACCCACCCCAATTAGGTATTTATGGTATACTCTGCTAACTTAATTTGAAGTCAAATAAGCTGATCATATTTCTACCATCCACTGTCTTATATTATGCCTGGAGTAAAACTTCAATTATAAAGGTTAGTACTCTAGCCTATAACTTTTCCTCAAGATAAAAATACAGTTAATCTTTTAGATGATTGTAAATTTCTTTGCTATTGATTATAGCATACTATTGAAAATCTGTATGCAAAAGATAAATTTCTTGTCAAGTTTCACAATTATCATTTTTATCTTTTGATATGATAAAAAGTAATGCAAAATTTAATTTTCTATTTTTATCATTGGTGTTGGGCGTTATATACCAAAAATATTTGATGCAGTTATCAGTAAGTATATAAACAGCAGGTCAACAGTCTTTAGATTTATGAAATAATATTAAATATGTATTAGATGGTAGTTCACAGCACAAAAAACGCGCGAACAGAGGTTAGTGGGTTAAACTACTTTTATTCCTCAAAAAATAAAAATCACCCTGTGATAAACATGCTGCTACTTTTGTTTTCCATAAATTGTTACATGTCTGTTATTACTTTAAATAAACATATGGTTGCCCTTTAACATCCAGGGGATTTGTATTCAAAATGGAAGGAAAAGGCAGAAAAATACCATTCTGAGACCGATTTAAATTTTCCATTATTTCGAGAATTCAATCAATTCATTAGTTATTGAAATCTTAAGCTAGCTACAAACAAAAAAAAACCTTAAAACTTAAAAAGAGAATAAGTATAAAATACATTTTACATTTGTGCCAATAAAAAAATTGATCCTAAATTCATGTTAGTATATCATACTGTAATCTTAGGCAATATAATTATTTTTTAGGAACCGCTATTCTTGACTAGCTGGAGATTTAAACGCACACTAGATCATTTTCTGATAATATTTTTTTCTTACTCCCCTGTAATTTATTAATTACATTTCATATTTTGTTTTGGTATCTATTTCAGCTTAAAACTGTAGTTATAATGTCACCAATCCTACTTTATAAAGTAGTAAGTTTTTTTGGGTCATGTGAAGGAAACGAAGTTGCGGGTTTCGTCGTATTTTAACAGTAGCTTTTGAAAGGTTATTAGGCGATTGGCCTGCAAGATTAGGCAATTGGCCCCGCGGGGTTAAAGCACCAGCAGGAGCTAGAAATAGGATAAAAGCTAATGTGAAAATATAATGAAAACTGCAACTTTGTTTCCTTCACATTAGCCAGTTTTTTTTTATAAAGCTTAAGATCTGAAAAGTTGTTAGGTTGTACTTTTCAAGAAAGCACAATAATTTTTTTAAGTTATTTTAGGCTATTTTCCTCCTCCTCCGCCTTCCCTAGAGGATCAGGTTGACCAATTAGTAATCTTATAATGTTAACATAGAAAAAAAAATAAAAGAGAGGAATCGAAGCAACTAGAAGACGAAAATAGGCAGTGGGCCTAGAGGCCTACTCAGCGCTGTTGCCGCGCTAAAATTTATTGCTATTCCACTACTTTTCAAATGGGAGGATTAAAAATTATTTTAAAAAATATTTTTTTACTTTTTACTATTTCCATATTTAGGGCAAGAATATTAGATTAGATATTTTCGTTTTAATGTTTTAACTAAAAATTACATAGAATTTTATTTTTATTTAAAAAAATTTGTTCATGAAAGATGAATCCTTCTATTTCTAAAAAGGGGGAAATTTTTTTCATAATAAACATTCAGCTGATTCTGACCGCCCACGGCTGTTTGCTAAATATCGCTTTTCTTTTTATTCCCATTATTATTTATGATTGACTTACAAAAAGCCCTGGGCGGTTTTTGATTTTCGTCTGCTTCTAAATTTAGGGATGGGGAAGTAGTATTTTACCATGAAAAAGGGGTGAGTATTCATCCTCTTATCCTTTTTCCTTATGAATGTTAAGTAGTAAGTTTTGTGAATGTATGAATTAACATTCTGATATTTGAATGGTAATTTTGTATAAAAACAAACACTGTAAATAATGGTAGAAGCAAACGCTGTTAACAATTTTATTAATATATTAAATACAAATGACTCATTTTTTGTAATAAAACTTATGAACAGCGCAGGATGTCTTGTCGAACGCTATTTTTAAGTCAAATAATAGGGTAATTTAAGTGAAAATCTTTAAAAGCCTATAGTCCTGAAGAAGGAGCAGATATAAATTAGGTAAAACCAGGTATGATTCAGCAAGTATGTCTATTTTTAGGATCCATTGACCGCTTGGAGCGTGTTGCTTATAAATCCGCTAAACTGTTGAGGATAGCTGTGTACAGAGTGATTCGAAATAAACTGAGTTTTCTGATTTTCCGTCAAACCAGAAGGAATACAGAAAAAAATTATATGTCCTTGTTCTCGGTGAAAAAGTACGTCAAATTTGTAAAAGGTGTTTTTCATTATCTCTAAAAATGCGGCATCTATGATTTAGTTTCGAAAAATGCTTTATGTGAAAAAAATTGAATAAGAAAAATTAAGACAACTTTTCTTTTAATATAAGTATAAAAAAATCTTAGAATTTCAATATTAACCCTTAACGGTCGGGTTTTTTTCTATCTCATTTTCTGTGTGTGAAAGATAAAGAGCCCAAACTGCGTGACTTTTTAAGTATATGTATGACACATAACTGAGAGTTGGAATTTTTTGAATATCTCTATCCTGGCGGGCACAGGATGCCAGCAAACCTGGCAGGGTCATCTAGGTATAGAGCAAAAATATTTTTTTGACTTAAACAAAGCATTTTATCTTACTAAAATAATAAAATATTCTCTAGTAGTACCTCCAAATTTTAAATACAAATGTTCTAGTCAATTTAAGGTTACTGATCCTCCAGGTCTCCAGACATGTTTAAAAGGCTCCTGTGGCCGCAATTTTTGACTTAGATACTTCAAATTTTAAACTTAAGCTTTTCTTACATGTCTAATTAATAATCATATTTAAATTTCGTTTTCCGCCGACCGCTGACTGCGGTGGCTGGCAGCTGCCAAGTACAGCTGCGGCCGCTGAAATTCATTTTTGATATTTTTAATATAAAATTTATATTAAGATGAACATTTTCTGCAAAAAAAAATTCTACAAAAAAGTTATTGAAGTTTGAATTTTTTGTCAATCAAATTAAAGGATTATAGAAATGATATGAGGTGGGGATGAACAAACATGAGCGATTTTTAAAAGCGAAGCTTTTCTATAATTAGGATCGGTCCGTCCGTCCGTGACAGTTAGCTTTTATTCGTTATTTTGTGCATGTTAGATTTGTCCTATCAATTTCAAACTTTGCATGGTGATTCCTGTAAGCGTAGCAACTCTATAATCGTTACCAGAATGTCCGTACGTCCATTTTAAACATGTTGATCTTTTTACTTTTTTAATAACAATTTTTTAGGTGATAAAATCATCGGATTGAACTGATTTTTTTATTACTGATTCCTATTACAATAAGGTACAATATTATGAGTGAAGCATCTCTATAATCAAGTATTAAAAATGTCTGTATGTCCTTAAACAGAATTCTGCATTTAAAAAGTTTTGCAACATATAGATGCTACTAATAGAATGTATATCTTTGTTATGATAGTGATGACACTCTGCAAAATATACAGGATTAATATTCATGTAGATTTTTATCTTCAATTGCCCCAGGATTGTTTATTTGATCAGTATACTTATTCAGAATAACAACAGCAAAGGATGTTGTTCTATGTATTGCATTTCTTGGTAATTCGAAAGAATTATTATTATCAACTATGAAAATATTTCTTGCTTGAGCACCCTGAAATTCATAGATATTTGTTACTAGTATTCCTTCAGTTTTTTTTGTATATGATTTAAAGCCTCTAACAACTTGTATAGTTGAGGGAAGGTGATTCTTTAACAACTCGAATAATGCAGTGCTTCTCTATAAATCGAAAATTGTCCGTCTGTTATAAATAGGGAAAACGTGAATTTCATGGCTGATATTTAAGATAGACTGTTGAATTTTTATGTGATTGTTTTATTATTATTCATAATCCTCCAATATATAATTTACTTGGTCCGTCTGTCTGTCGGTCGTGCTGCAAATACTTTTTATACGTTTTATCATCACTGAACATCGGCTCTATAACTGCCGTATGTCTAATAAGGATCTTTGTGCTTCACGCTACTGAGATGTTGTCATACTTGTTTTGAAGAGCGTAGCTATCTTACAATTAGCTTGTGTGACCTTGCGACGGATAGATCAGCGAAGCCTTTAGTTGTGTGTTGGGAGGGGGGGGGGGGGGAGGGTGGAAGTTCTTCTTCCAAATTTTTGATAATATGAACAATTATGTGTAAAGAAATTTATCAGCCATTATCTTATCCCTTTTAGATCAATGTTCTGTGCCTCACTGAGCATTGAAAATAATTTGTTTATAAATTGTTATGATTGTTACAGGAAATATAACCCACAGTTCGAAATCATAGGACAATCATAACACGCCCATGTATACAAAAAGAGCTAACTGTGATGTACGGACGGACAAAATACCCTAATTGTAGAAATGCTTTGAATATTATTAAAAAATTTTAGAAGAAAAGTACTTTTTTGTGTTGCAATGAAAATTTAGTGGTCTTTCACGCATGATCTCAAAAACAGCTGGACAATAAATCTAATGTTTACAGTACTGCTTATCTTTTTATCTTGGGCAGTCTTTAGGATATTTGGATATTTCATACATTTTTATACATGAAGAGGTTGTGTGAATATTTAAAAAAATATAAATAATAGTTACTTACCGCTTCAAGTTATAAGTTTTTATTCGATTGGTAAAATTAATAATTGGTTTTACCAGATTTTGAAACCTTTCAAATCTAGTACTGACACTACAGAAACTGTGCTGCCAGCTATTTAGTAGATATCAATAATCAAAATAATTCTGTTGGAACAATAACATAGTAAATTAGCCTAGTTCTATTTTGTGTCTATTTAGAGCATACTAATAAAAAAAGTTTAGAAGGCATAATTATACTTTATGCTAAAATAACAAGATGGCTATATAGATCTGTAGGTATTTAATTTAAAATACCCACAACCATGGATTAACATGTAGAGTGTCATCTCTTTATTAGGAGGTGAGGGGTTTCAATCTCGTCATAACTGAAGAGGTTTAAAAATGTTCCAACTGCTGCTATGTCAGGTGTGTGACATATTAAAGGAAATGCCTTGCACTTAGCTTCCTAGAGATACATTAAACTACTTGTCCTTGTGTCTCATTATCTAATAATACAAAGTAGCTTGATGTCTGTCTGTCCGTCCCTTAAGATCTCGGTATCCACTGGATTCTACTCTTCAGGGTATATACCTATTGGTCCTGTGGTGTTTCTAAGCTATATTCTTGTGGAGGTAAGACATCCCCAACCCCCCAAAAAATGAAAATTTCTTTCCCCCCCATTAAAAAAAAAATTTTTGGGTGCTGCCCATAAATTATGGGCAGCACCATAATTTTCTTTTAAAATTACCTCATAGGGCAAAGCTCCTAGGGGTTTAGTGGGGAAGCCGCTAGTATTCTATAATGTAGTATGGTTTTTATTGTCTTCATCTTAAGATTTAAATTTTCCACTGCTGAACCAATTAAACTCTCACTTCACAGGATGGTCTTAGCCTATTCAGTTTTAAAATGATTAAACACGTCTTGGGATACTATGCTATCTTTTTGCTTTCCCTCCCCTTGACAAAACTCCTAGATGCCAGGGGCGCAACCACTTTCCTATAATTTAAAGTAGTAAGATTTTTTGTATTATTTGTAGATAGGACAATTCTCATATGTTACGGACAAAAGCACAGGAAGACAGACCCAAATTATGGAAAAGCTTCGCTTATTATGCTTATTTTCATAACAAGGATGACAACATCCAAAAAAGCAAAGCTCTGAAACAGTAGGACAAACGAACATTAACACTTGTAGAGTGCTAGAATTAAAAAATCAGAACATAAATATAAAAATGTCGAATCAAAATTGTAAGTAAATTTGTTTAAAAACTGCTTAAAACAGGATAATGTTTAAAAACATACTTACGTTTTTAGGACTTGATTATAGAGATGCTTCGCTTATGACATTGTACTTTGTTGTCCTAGGAATCAGTATTCCAAAAAATCAAATCAATTGGATAATTTTAACTGATAAAAATTTGTTGTTTAAAAGTTAAAAATCAACATCAAAATTGACGTACGGACATTCTAGTAAAGATTGAAGAATTGCTACGGTTTCTAATTCGTATCTAACTACCACAGGAATCACCTTGCAAAGTTTGAAATCGATAGGACAATTCTAACATGCCTAAATTAACTAAATTAAAAGGTATCCGTTCCAGACGTACGGGCGGACGGACGGACCGACCCTAATTATAGAAAAGCTTCGCACTTAAAACTATTGTTATCTTATATTGTTGATTACAATACTATATGGCTAACTTGCCCCTAGCTTTAGTAGAGGGCGGGAGGAGGTTGAAAATATATAGCCTAAAACAACCCAAAGACATTGAAAAGGTTCCTTGAAAAGTAAAACAAATTTGGAACAGCATTCCCAAAGATCTATAGCTTTAGACAATAAAGATTTATAATTTATATTAGAGGACCAACAGCCGCGAACTTTGCATCTGGGGGCTCTGTATTCAACTGAATAAAAAATGAGCAGAAAAATAGCTTAAAACCATCCAATAGCTTAAATATAAAATATTCTAAAACAATTCCAGGAACTATATGAAGCTTCCTTAAAAAGGAAAATTCAATTAATTTCGTAGTTATTGAAATCTTAAGCTTATGACAAAAAATACCTACTATATATGAAAAGTTAAAGAATGTATACCATTGTTCTTAAATTTTACTTACAAGATAAATTATAGAGTAGTTGCAAAAAAATATAAATAGAAAGATTGATAACAATTAATATTTATTATAACAAATTAAAAGTATTTATGCATTATTGGTAAAAATATGGCATTATAATATTTTCTTAAAAATTAGGAGTAAATTAAAACACTACACTATGTGTTTTTATTGATTTGAAAGGTCAGAGTTTTTTTACAGGTATGTGTTCATGTAGATCATCATCCTCAATTAGGTTTAGAGCTCGCTTTGGACCGCTGAACATATCAAAATCATCATCATGGACAACTATGGCAAACTTTGGTTGATGTAATATTATTGAATCTCTACATTTTGTATCATATTTATTTCTTTCCTTCTTACTCTTCTCAACTCTAATACTGGTCTCATCATTTGAATAATCTAGTGACAACTCATCTGCCCAAGCTGCAAATTCATGTTTATGATCAATACTTTTATCAGCAAATACAATCATATTCTTTATTTCAATGAAAACTTCATAATTTCGGAAATGCTCTAAAATGATATAATTGATATGTCTTGGCTTGTTTACTAGATCTTTCATATCTTTCATTGTATCAACGTCATAGCAGCTCCATGAGACATTAGCATAATTTCTAGAAATGTTTTTCTTTACATCTTCATATAAATCTCTATTTTCTAATTTGATTTTTGTTTTAATTTGTTTCAATCTTTCTTCAATAGGTAAACTAAGAAACTTCTTTGTATTTGTCTCTCTGATAATATCCTTGGAATTTCTTGAGTATGTAATGATTGAAATACTCTCATCTTTGTCTAATAATTTGTACTTCTCTAATATTGCCTTAGTTAAGGAACTAATGACACTCTGGAGCTTTTCCATCAGGATAAATATATTCATGCAGATTTTTATCTTCAATTGCTCCAGAACAATTTAGTTTATTGTTATCTTTATCCAAAAGAATAATTGCAATGGACATTGTTCTAAGTATTGTATTCCTCATATGGTCAGGCCAGGTACCCCTATCTTTATAAAATATGATAATGTTCCTTGCTTGAGCACCCTGGAATTCATGTATATTTGTTACCAATATTCCTTTAGGTTTTTTAATGTATTCTTTAAAATCTCTGACAACTGAAGTAGTTGAGGAAAAGTGTTTGTTTAACAATTCAAATAAATCAGTATAATCAATTTCATCTGATAATATAACAACACTTTCTTTAGGTTTATGTATGAAATATTTGTTTACAGCAGCAACAGCTAATAAACTAGGTTCAATGTCATAAACATTTCTGTAGTAAAAATTATAGTTACCCATGACATTAGTATCAGGAGAACAAGACATTTGATGAGTAGAATCCTGGTCTAAAGATCTAGCTAGATGTATAATTTGTTGAGAATTTCTCATATTTTTGTAGAGATTAACATGTACAGCATTATGATTCACTTTCATAGTTCCTAACCACTTTGCTTTCTTAGTTTTGAAATCTTTTCTCCAATCTTTAAAGCCATAATCTACTACTTTTAAGTTAACACAAATTGTCTCCAAAGAGTCTGGAAAAACAATTTCTTCAATCATCATTTCATCAATGAACAAATGATCGCATGCATTGACTCTCAAAAAATTATGGAGAGCTTGACCAAAATAACTTTTTTTGGCCATAGTCTCATGAGGTAACAAGTCTTTTGCTGTTAACACTCTAACATTGGGATAGCTCTCAAATTCTATTTTTGTAATTACATCCATAATGGAAGAATCCGACAACAGAAGATTCTCACTGTTTTGTTGTGTTATTGCAGTTAAATTGACATAAAATATTTGACTTTGGACATTATAAGTAGCACATTTCTTGGCCTTTTCCTTCAGAACATATGTTTTACCAGTTCCGTAGTCCCCATCTACAATAATGAATTTAGCTGACGAGTTTACTGCTTGTAGTTGTTCATTGGTAAGCATGTATTTAGAAACATCGCTGTCTACTGATACTCCATCATTTTTTTCTGTTAAGACCTTTTCAGTTTCTCTACTGATTGTCAAAGGATCTGATATTAATTGATTAAATCTACTTGACTCTCTAATAGAAATGTGATATATCAGTTCAGCAACAAGATTTTCATATACTGTCTGATCATGTTTATCAGATGTAACAAGCTTGTGTTCAGATATGTGTTTCAACCAAGGTGTTACATCATCAACATCTTGTAGAATAAATTGCCGACAGTTGACACAGGGAACTGTGGTTTCTTCATCAATATTCAAATAAGGAACAAACGCAGCCCTGACAAACACCCAATCTTTGGAAAGCATTCCTCCAAATAATTTCTGCATAAAATGAAAATGCTGTTTTGTATTATCTGATGCATCTTTAATTAGTAGTTTAAGTTTGTCACCACTATCTTGTCGTCCTAGTTTTACCTCAACGTTAATGATAGCACTGTATTCTGGAATAATGATTAGAGAATCCCATTCTGTTTTTGTTTCTTGAAGGCTAAAATTATAGAACTGATATTTGTAAAAGTTTTCAAGTTTATCATCCGGGATATTGTATAGGAATGTATTTTCAATAATAATAGGATTTTCTTTAGCATTGCAAGTTTTTTCAACTATTGCCTGTTGCATCCATTTCAAACGTTTTCTGTCTACCTGACTTTTTAACACCTGAAATAAATAAAGCTAATATTTGACATGTTTTAAAATTTTTATTTGTTGAAAAGATAACTAATATAATTTATGAATAAAAAAGAACAAAAAAGGAAAGCCAAAAAAAAAAGAATATTTTTTAGCAAGTTTGACAAAAAGTATGTTATAGATATCTCAAATTAAGATTATTTAATTGATCAAAATAAAGATAATTGTGCCTTAAATTATAAAGTGAATAGAAGGTTTAAAGGAAAAGATATAGTTTATCATATGAAAATTTAGCATTCCTGTTTAAACAACCAGTTATCTGGACCTTGAAATTCCATTGGATTTCTCCTCCACTTCAAATGTTCATCAATACAAGACTTTAGTTTCGCCTCTTCAATATCTTCAATGCCAAGGATATTCTTCAATTTGTTTTCATACTGATTAAAATCTGCATAATTATCCTTGCTTCTGGTATCTTTCCCTTGTTTAGTTAATTGGTGAATACAATCAGCTGCTTGAAAGCCTTTTATAATGAAAGCTTCCATGTTTGATTTTCTTGTTGCATTGACAAGTTCATGATGTAAACATTCCTCAAGATGGTTAAACAAAATCTGAGCATCTTGCTGTTTCTTGCCCACTTTTCCTAACACAGTTGGTTTCTTGGGTGTTACAAAATGATTTGGAATAGCTGTAACCTTGCAGTCTGGATCATAATAATAATCAGCTACTTTTCGTTTTATCTCTTTAATCTTTTCTTTGGCTAATATTCTTCGATTCTCTCCTGCAGGGCCATGAAAGTTTATACTCTGATTTAACAGCTCTTTACTTAGTGTAGATGTTTGTGTATCTTGTGTTGATAATGAGTAAACTCCAAATTCAAGACCACAAGTGCACAAACTTGGTTTTACACTTTTCTTCTCTGAAATAAAACAAGGATTACAACATCTATAATAGCAAAGGTATATAATCAAAAGTAATGACTGATGGATAATTACTGTAGTGGAGTGTCAGAACTTAATGAACAGAACAATAATTTGAAAGTCTAAAACAATTGTACATAAATTTGTTGCGAATTGCATGGATACAGTATACATTAAAAGAATTTATTTTCATTTTTAGGATCTGATTATAGAGATAGCTTCATTAAAATAGTGTACCTGGTTTTCCTAGAAATCCTTATTCTTAAGATCAAATCAATAGGATAATTATATCATATAAAAAGTTGTCAAAAAATCTTAAAATTAGAAAAAAAATATTCAAAAGTTCTTTCATTCTGTTTCAAATGGACTTTCTGATAACAATTAGAGTAGTTATGCTTCCTAAATTGTATATGTCGTTAAAGGAATCATCATATTAAATTTTAAATCAACAGGACAATTCTAACATGTTTAAATTAATGAAAAATAATTAAATTACCTAACAATAAAAAGCCTATAAGGCAAAGTTTCTTTTTGATATGAATAATGAGTCCTAGTTTTCCCAGAACAAAATTTACTTTTTCATTTATTATATTAAAGATTAAAATAGCTTGATCTTAAAGGGCGAATATAGGTTTGATATAATATGAGCTTATTTCAAAGGTGCCATTATATAGATTATAAATAACTTAAGGATATTGACATATCTAATTGTATAAGTCTGTTTATAGCTTAAAACCTTTCTAACTCAAGATAATATTATGTAATAAGTGTGGTTCCCTAAGAACCCAATTTATACCCTAGCATCACACAAGGCTTCGTAGCAAGGTTGAATTAAAAAGCTTTCGTAAAGGATAGTCGTAATAACGTGGAAACTAATTAATCAGGGGTAAATATACCCATCTTCTACCTTAATACAAATTATATAAAGTAAAATATTTAAAAGTTTAAAAAAACATCAAATAATGTAAAAAGTAAAAGAAAATAATTGATAAAATTTTCTTGGAGGAAGAATGATTTCAAATCCCTGTTTTTTTAAGGTTCGTGTGAGTGTGTGTTAAAATTGCGTACATCAGGGTTTTTATATTTTCCAGAATTAACCAATGATCTTTGTACAGAAAATAAACTTTAAGACGTATTATTTACCCTAGTCAAAACTTTTACGCAAATTATTTCTACGCTTTTAAAAAATTGAATTAAAGAGTATATAATCTAAAATAATAAACATTTAAATTATCTTTTAAGGTGCGTGCCATTGTAATAGTCAATCAAACTTAAGCAAAATAGTCAAAAAAAAAGTCTTGTAAAGGGCTAAAATAAACCGTTTGTCGTCAATCTCATTTATCATATGTTCAATTGAAACAGAAAATTGCAAAATCTACTTAAGGATTTTTTTGAATTTTTAAATTTGGCATAGATATTCTAAAAGTATGAAATGGCACCTTTCATATAAGCTCATATTATATCAAACCTATATTCGCCCTTTAAGCATTGAATGGTATTGAATAATTTACAGTATTTAAATGCCAAATGTAAAGCCAAAAATCATATGTCATACATTTTATACTTTTATTTTCTCTTTAGGCAATAATCACAAGGAAAACAAATGGCTGCTAAAATATAGTGGAGTGTTAAAAAATTATGATTAGGGGGGGGGGGTGGCAGGGCTAATTTCTAAAATAAAATTAGTGGTAAACCGCAAATATTGGGTAATAAACTATGCTTTGGGGGCTCAAATTGAAGTGAGGACGCTAATTCTATATTTATAAATTAGGACTTTTCATTATAAGGGGTCACTTTCACTCAAAATCTGGGGAAGTGCCTAATCAACTCATGGGGGTAACAAACAGTGTGTGTGTGTGTGAGGTTTATTTGTTTGATTAATTGTTGTTACTATTGGTCAAGTAAGGTTAGATTAAATTGAGTACTGGGTAGCCCTTCAGGGGTAAGCATAGGAAACAAAAATACTTCCTTCCCCAAACTCCGACAACATTTAATTTTGCCTTTTCCCGAGATACATGACCCAAGTCTGTTGGTACAGAGTGGGAGAGTTTAGTACTCCACAGGGAAATCACCAAATGATACTTAGATCTTCCCAATATTGTTTCTATAAAAGCTCAATGATCTTAAAATTTATGGATTTTTTAACTTACCTCTTGTAGAACCAGCTGTTGATCCTGTAGTTGGTTCAGCATCAATTTCTTGTCTGGAACTGTCATGAGCTGGTGTTAGGTTTCCTAATTCTTCAGCTGGATTATCTAACAATAAAAAAGTCTTTTAGGCATAATTTATTTTTTATGTAAATAATTAGTCCCAGTTTTCCCACAACAAAGATTTGTATAAAATTATTAATTATAAAATTACTAAATTCTTGTAAGATTGACCAGTATCATTTTAAAAGCAAAAATTTTAGCTTAAAGGAAAAGGCAAATTTTTCCCCTAATCTGGGACATAATAAAAATCAGCGGAAAAAGCCGTTTTTTTCAAGGAAATAAGAGCCCTTTTTGCCCTAACTTTGAGATTTTGTGCATGAGATACTGTTAACCCTTAAAGATCGGGGGGGGGGGGGGGGGGGTCATATTGACCCCCCCCCCCTCTAGTTTTCAATATCATTTTTTTGTAGGTAAGATAGAGAGTTGTGACTTCATGACTTTTTAAGTTTAGTAATTATACGTCGGCAAGAGTTGATCTTATAAGGATATCTGGTCTGGTCTCTGTCGGTCGTGGCGTCCGGTCAAAGTCGGTTAGGTGGCACCAAATTTAGAAAAAATTCTATATAAATCTTAATTTTTACATTATGACCCTTGTGTATAAGGTAGAAATCTAAATTTTTTTTGGTGAATACTTAGATATTAATAACCTTCTGACAAAAGTGGTGTTATGACCGTTTGACCACTCCCTGACCGACTTTATGACCAATTTTTCTCCGGTATTAACTACAGACATATATCATGAATATTGTGGCTACTATTACAGCTAGAGACCTAAAAATTTTTTTGGTAAATCCTTGAGCAACAATAAACAGATAAAATATTAATTGGCCCCACCAACCGCCGTAACCGCCGAAAATGGCGGTTTCCATTGTTTGCCGTTTTTCGGCAATGATCAGAAAAAGTAATTTTTTTGTTATGAAAAATAAAAGTTCGTCCTAAAATTTGGTCATACTAGCTGCAAAATTGGCTGCTCTACAGCTGTTTTAATATTTAACGGCTGGCCGCTAAAAAGCAGCTAAGGAGCGGTCTGACCGCTATGACTAGAAAAAGTAATTTTCTCTAAAAATACACAGGAACCACCAGAAAAAAATTTTATGTCTCTAACTGTAACAGGAGCCGAGATAGAGGGGGGGTCAATATGACCCCCCCAATCTATTAAGGTGGGAATTGGGTCCGATCTCCGGGTTAAGGTTTGATAATCTGATGAGAAATTTTTTTGTTTACAGTCCCTTTAAGCAAATTTTAGATAAATGTATAAAAAGCTTAAATATTACTTTATTTGTGAAGTATGAATTGTATTATTGTAGGGTCTTCTATAAGAAAAATAAAATACAAAAATTTTCATCAATCTATCTCTATCAGGAGCCAATTTTAAGGTATCAAATGTACATACAGACAAGGTTACAAAGTAAAAGGGTAAAAAAGCAAATTTGGGTTCACCTTTTTGGAATTGAAACTTCTATATAAAAAGGAAAATGCACAAAAATTTTGGACATATTTGCCCCCCCCCCCCCCCCGCCCTTGAGTCATGGTTTTCCTAGACCAAAAATGTGCTTCAGTATATTAAAGATACAAATCGCTAGATCTTAAGCATTGAATATTTTCATAATTTACAATATCTTAAATTACAAATATTTTCGTAATTGTTAAGACAAAAATGTCATATACATATATTATATTTTTATTTTCTAGTTAGGCAACAATTAGAAGAAAAACATTTCGATGCAAAAATACAGTGCTTCTATGCTTTGGGGGTTCAAATTGAAGTAAGGGCGCTATAAATTGGGGGTTCACTTTCCACCAAATCTTGGATAATGCCAAATCAACTCATGGGGGTTTATTTGTTTGTTAAATTTTTATTACTATTGGTCAGGTTAGCTTAGATTAATTTGGGTACTAGTAGCCCTGCAGGGGTGAAGCATAGGAAACAAAAATATACCCTCCCCCCCTTACCAACTTCTTAGTTTGAATTTATTTAGGGTGGGAGGGTAAGGAAAAGCACCAAATGATATTCATTATAATTAACCCCATACAAGCTCAATGATCATAAAATCTATGAATATTTGTAACTTACCTCTAGTAGAACCAGCTGTTGATTCTGCAGTTGAAGGAGACGGTTCAGCATCAATTCCTTGTCTGGAACTGTCATGAGCTGGTGTTAGGTTTCCTAATTCTTCAGCTGGATTATCTAACAATAAAAAGTCTTTTAGGCATAATTTTGTTTTTATGTAAATAATGAGTCCCGGTTTTCCCACAACAAAGATTTGTTTAAAATTATTAATTATAAAATTACTAAAATCTTGTAAGATTGACCAGTATCATTTTAAAAGCAAAAATTTTAGCTTAAAGGAAAAGGCAAAAATTTTATATATATTTTGCTCAATTGTTAACATTTAAAAAACAACTTCTAAGAAAAAAAGTATATAAAAATTATCTAACTGTAATGAAAAAGATATAATTAAAAAAAACTTACTGGAGCTAGTTTCACGTCCACTTGGTTTCAACTGATTAATTTCTGTTATTTCATTATAGTGAAGGTGATTGAACTTTTCCGTGTTTTCATCATGAACAATCAATGTTAAACTTGGTTGCGCTCTTAAAATCACATTTCTGCAGAAATTGTTGAAAACTTTTAAAAACCTTTTTGTTAAGATTACAATGTTATCGGCCTTGTCCAAAAAAAAGTGATCGTGTAAATCATTTGGATCAATCTCTAATACTTTTATGCTCATATTTTTAATGCCTGAAACTGTTTCTTCAACTCTCTTTCCATTGCCTTTCAAGACCAGTATTACCAAAGAATTACAAGAAAGTTGTTGTATTTTTTTCACAGCAGAAATAATAATTTCCTCATCATATGGATTCTTAGTTTCAAAATAATTAACAGTTAGCTTTGATTTTGGAATATGTTTGTCAAGGTTTGTGTCTTCAGTTAAACCAGGAACACTTCTGATAGCATTATGTATGTTGTTATTACAAATAAATATCACTACAGACACAGCCCTCAGAATTAAGTTCCTCAATACATCATTTGTCTTACTTTGATTATATATTATTATGTTTCTTGCCTCCATGCCATTGAATGTTTGAATGTTTGTTATAAGAATTCCTTCTGACTTGGTAATAAAGCTATGTAATTCCTGGCGAAGATCTTTTGTTTCATCACAAGTTGATAATTTGATTATTTTTCTCTCTGTATATTGCTTCTTAAAAAAGCAACAAAACCTTTCTAAGTGATCAGGGTCCTCTAAAAGAATCACAACAGGCTCATTAAGATCACTAGAAAAATATTTCTTGATTGCAGCAATTGCTAAAGATGCATTTTCAAATTGTAAATTTTTATAGTAGAAATTAGTAGGACCAACAATATTCTTACAAGGTAGAAGATAATTCTTTGTTGTGTAACTTAGCTTCCATCCTATAGCATCAGAGGTATTTACAACATTTTCTGAGTTTCTAATGTTACTTGTTAGAGAAACATGTTTAGCATTGCACAAACTTTTCCTCCATTCTAACTCTAAATCATGTAGAATGAGTTTATTAATCTTAGAAAGTTCTTTACAAACTAATGACTGCTTTCATATCCCAAAATGCTCTTGATTTGGAAAAAAAAGAAGGAAGAATAGGAGAGAGGCAAATATTTTTGTTCCATGGGAGAAAAAAAGTTTCCCTTGAGGGTTGAATTATCCTGTATAATATAAAACTCAGATATAATAACAAGACAGTATTTTCACTTTTTTAGAGATAATAATTTCTGATTCTTTGAATTAGTTAAAAATCTTGGGTCATAGAAAGAAAACAAAGTAGCGGTTTTCGTCAAATTTTCACAGTACCTTTTCTCCTAAGTTTAGCCACTTGAGGGCAAATTTCCTGACCCTGCAAACGATCATTAGCATTTACCTAACCTAAAATAACCTATCAAAAGATACTGTAAAAATACAACACCCACTTCATCGTTTTCCAAAATTTTATATCTTGAAGTCAAAAGCTAAGCCTACAGTTCCTATTAAAAGTTCCATCCAACAGATCCGAACATGCAGGTATATGCCTAATAATAAAGGTTAATGGCATAATTCAGAATTTAATAAACTTTTAATGCTTTATTATAGTTTTTTTTTTTAAAGTTTGCTAGTGCATTAGGCTAACTACTACATTTTAAAATCATTTCATTATTGCCCTCCATCCTTTCGACCCAGAAAATAGACCTAAAACACAAGGGTGGGAGGTGTTTTAGTCTCAACCCTTACCAAGTCATAGAATAAACCTATTTGAGTTGAACATTTAAAAAAAATATCAGTCATTGTGATTTTGTCTAAAAATCCCCATTCTTTCCTTGAGTGTTATCAGTATTTGATGAACCAACTTTTAATGTAACACAGTAATATTTTCCGGTTTGAAAGAAATTTTTCCAGGGAGTATATTTGTTGGGCTTAGGAAGTTCATCTATGAAAATATTAGTGTACTGATTATATTCCTGGAAATATTTATAAATCAAGTCATATATGTCTTCTTCGGAACTTTTAAAAGTTATCTGATCCAGATGCTTGGTTGTTTTTACATCAATATTTTCAAAATCTTTGAACATAAACTCTGCAACAAAGTCCATTATTGATACATCTTTTAGCTGTTGTGGATTATAAGAGGAAAGATTTAGGTATGCTAGCTTGCAAGTTGGATTATTTCGTGCAATATACTTTGCCCTCTCCTGTAGAACATATGTTTTTCCTACTCCATGATCACCATCAATGATTAAAATGGATTGATTAGATTGATGAACAAGTTGCTGTATGTCACCATTTTTTGTTATGTTGTGAACTAGTAGATTTTCTGTTTGCTTTGAATGTTCAATTGAGCTCATCATAAGTTTGTTAATCTTTTCAGCATTATGTAACAATGTTTGATATCTCTTTGTTTGTTGAGTTCCGAACCCTGGCTCGTCAACAAGCATTCTTAAATTGTTAGCTTTATGAATCAAAGAAAGAAATATAGTATCAACCATATGGATGTATTGATCATTGTTATTATTAGAATGTTCACCTTTATATTTTTCAACCCTTATTAGTTTTTCAACCCATACTTTCATATCAAACATTTCCTTTTCTCCCAACATGAAATTTTTACAATCAGAGCATGGCTCACTTTCTTTTCTTTTTAGTTCTAGTTTAGGAAAGCAAAGTGCTGTTATAAACTTCCAATCTCCAGATAGAACGGGTTGAAACATCTTTTTGAAGACTGAAATATTCTGTTTACTTTGATTGGCCGCTTTTCTAAGTTTGCTCAGCTTTTTGGTTTGTCTCAGTTCTATGTTCACTATTAGTTTTGATTCTGGTAGAATAAGTAAGGAATCCATTCTTTGAGTGTTTGTTCTTATGCAGCTATCGTATCTATTTTTCAAGTTTGACTGAATATCCTTTTCATCCTTAATGATTCATAAATATACATAACATCAAATAAAGCTTATTTAAACTAACAATACATATTTCAAAGTAACAGGATGTCTATCTGTGTGTCTGTTAGTTCGAAAGGATCATGCTTACCGCTGGACTGGTATGGTTTTTCTAAACAGTGAAGCTTCAGAGATGTCCTCGGAAGGATTATAATTATTTGGGAGGATGGTAGGGCCACCCTCCATACAGAAATTGCCCCTGGAAAAAATGACCTAACATTTTTTTTCTTTTTAAAACTAAAATCTAAAGGGTGGGTCAACATAACCCCCCCACCTACCACAATTAACAATAGATATGGCATAGCAGCTTGTGAAAATTAAATAAAAATGTTTTTGTTACTTTTACAAAAATGCAAATGAACTATTCTCATTAGTCTTTAATACAAATTATTAAAATCTATCTCGTTTAGATATTCATTTTGAATTCTAATATATATTCATGTATCATTCCTTATTGAGGAGCTCATCTATATTCTCTGATGAAAGAACTTTTATCAAATCAACTTCATAAGGAGTTAAATGTGGATGTTTCTCTTCTTGTTCTTCTTTTCCAATTTTATCTTTGAATGTCTTCTTATTTATCAAGTCAAATAAAAAGTGAGATTGAAACTCTTTCATAACAAAAGCTTTGGCATTTAGGTTTCTAACTGCATTTATTATACTTTGGTGCATAACATCTTCAACATAATTGCTTTTAAGAGTTTGATTTACAGTTTTTCCTAACAATTCATCATTTTCAGGCAACCCAATGTGATTTGGAACTGCTATGATATTTTCATTAAAAAGCCCTTGGCTACTCTTCAATTTGAGTTCTTCAATCTTACTTTTATTTTCATCATTTAGAGGAAATGCTTCATGAACATATTTTGTATCATAGTAAGAACCCCCTATTTCTGATAATTTGTACACACCAAGTTGTAGCCCACATGCACAAGCTTTTGCCATCTCTACTAATGGTCAGCCTGTTTGAACCAATACCTATGAATAATAGAAAAACAAATAATTCTATAAAGATATTAAATTCGAATTAAAGGATTTATTTGGTTTCTTTAAAAAGCAGCAAGTAATAGAAAACGAGATAGAAAAAACGCTAAGGGTTGAGTGTAATGGCAACTACCACATCAAATGTAACTAATATCAAAATCATATATAGAATAGTTTAGAACAGGTATGTTTTTAAAGAAACAAGGATGGCAACATCCATAATAGCGAAGCTAAAAAGTTAGGATCATATAAAGGAAATGAAGTCATTCCTAAAAAGGACAGAAATTCTCTTACAAAAAGTACAGAAATCATCTTCCTCTTTCTCAGATAACTCAAATATGGACAAAAATCACTTTCCTTTCTTCTCACATATCTGAAAAAGAGGATAAAAATCCCCTTCCCAAATCTCACTTAATCTTCCTAATTCTAAGAAAATTAACCCAATACCTACAAGTTCTCCCTTATTATCAGATAACCTACCTTATTCTAAGAAATTCTTCCTTATTCTAAGAAAATCTACCTTATTCCCCCAAATTCTTACTTATTCTAAGAAATTCTAAGAAATTACATATGGACATAGGGAAAAAAATAATTATAGTGCCATTTCATAAAAAACTTAAAATTAAACTGAAATAATTCAAGAAACCATTTAAATCTAGCACGCCAACAAATAAGGAAATCTTAATGAAACTTTGTGGAATTATGTACAATGTTAATTTATTTAATCAATACAAATTTCTGTCGTCTTTAATGAATATGAAGGATCCGAGAAAATCATGTTTCCCCCAAAATGTTTCAGGCGGACATACGGACAGACATACATTTCAAATTATAGAGTAGCTTTGCTACTAAAAATCATTTAAAATGTGATAATATCTTAATGAATATCTACATTAAAAACAGTAGTTTATATCAGGGGCGTCCAAGTTTTTTAATTTGGGGGGGGGGGGGTGGTAGAATACTTTAATAGTGTCCTCTTTCTTGTTAGAAGCGAATTCTAAGCACCAAAAATATATAGAGAAATATGAGAAATTAAAAAATGGCCAAAACCTGCTATTAAGCACTCAGACCGCCATCTGTGTTTATAATTAATTATGCTCCTTAATGAAGGGAATATTGTCAAACAGTTTCAGCCTTCTATCTTGTATGGAAGCCCAGAAAATCATGTTTCTCCCAATTGGTGTTTAATGGACAGACGGACATTTGGAATTATAGAGTAGCTTTGCTAATAAAAATTACCCTTTATGTATCATGTATATATTTGTTCATTTTTCTCCGGATTTGTTCACAATTTAAGGAGGCCATAATAATTCCATATTCATAAACTATCATCCTGGCATTTTAAAAAATGAAAGATCTGAAATAAATCATGCATTATTATAGATCATTCAAATAAGATAAAAGATAAATGAACTAATTAAATGAAGAAAATCCCATATTATACAGCATGAATCACAAAAAAGTAGTTTTAAGGGTTTATTTCGTAATGTATCATCAAAAGAAGCATATGTCTATGTTCTGTATACATTTCCACGCCAAACTATATAAAAACTTAAAGTTTACCTACATTAAAATGGAGGTTTTTGTTGCTAAAGTTTTAAAAAAATTACTGAGCAAAAAGTGACATTTTACATGAAATGACCTTTTAAAAAGATTAAATAAAAAATCTTTTTATTTTTGTTATGAGGAGAAACTTTTTACAGAATTGTATCAAAAAATTTCTTTTCTAGAGGGTAGGTTAGGTAATCAAAAGAATAATCACCATTTATTGCATAGTATTAATAACAGCTTTCCATGGATATAAAAATGTACAATTATAAGGGTAAATCCAGTTTTGTTAGCTAAAAGATGCCTAAGACACAGACTAACAAAACTGGTTTTGATATTATGATTGTACATTTTTATATTCTTTCAACTATTGGATATAATTCGATACATTACAATACATGAATTATCAGTATGGATTGGAACTGGTTCCAATCCAGCGAATATTAATCAGTTTTGAAGCCATGCTGGAAAGGTTTTTTATCTATCTGATATATGTTTCAAGATCTAAATCTGTAATGAGACCAGAAATTTTCCTTATAGCATCTGTTTTATGTATCACTATTGTAAAACATTGAGTCCTCAAGATAAGGTTTCTCAGCAATGATTGTTCATCATACATTTCCTCATTTTGGAAAATGATTGTGTTTCTTGCCTGTGCACCATTGAATGATATAATGTCTGTAAGAAGTATTGTTCCAATATCTTGGTTTATTTCCTCCATCACATTCTCGGTGTCTAATTGTTCAGTAATGCTGTAAACTTTATATCCTTTTTCTGAAAGATGCTTTTGAAGTTTTTCATTATACTCATTCAATAAGGTTTTTTCAATTTTGTCAAAAATTATAACTATTGGTTCTTTTGTATGATTCTTAAAATATTTAATCATCACTGCCTTTACTAAATCTACACAATCAACTTGTTTGTTGTTGTGAAAATGATAATTTAAAGGGCCAGAAACTGTTTTGGTTGGATTAAGATATCTCTCTTTTATCACTTTATTATTATCACCCAATCCCAAAGCACAGGATACATTGAATACATGCTCAGAATTTCTAAAGTTGTACTCTAGCTTGATGAATTCAAAACCTCCAGAAATATCTATAAATAAGGATAAATTGTTTGTTTTTTTTGTCTAATCTTATCGATTCCATGAGCCAACGCACATGACACATTATAAACATGCTCAGAGTTTCTAAAGTTATATATAACAGTTAGGGAGTTGAATCCATTTTTATAGAAGCAGAAATATAATCTATGATTATGGTTTGGACCCTCTAAAACTGTAATCTACCCTTCCACTTTCCCCTCTCTTGGTGAAGATATCTTCAACGCCGATACGATTTTTGAAATTTAAGATTATACTTTCCCTTCTCTTGGTGAAGATATCTTCAACGCCGATACGATTTTTGAAATGTAAGATTCCACTTTCCCCTTTCTTGGTGAAGATATCTTCAACGCCGATACGATTTTTGAAATTTAAGATTCCACTTTTGCCTCTCTTGGTGAAGATATCTTCAACAAGAGAGACAAAAGTGGAATCTTATATTTCAAAAATCGTATCGGCGTTGAAGATATCTTCACCAAGAGAGGGGAAAGTGGAAGGGTAGATTACAGTTTTAGAGGGTCCAAATCATAATCATAGATTATATTTCTGCTTCTATAAAAATGGATTCAACTCCCTAACTGTATAAGCTTGATATATTCAATGTCCTTATGGTAGTCTAAAAGACAAAGGATATATACACATACTTTTCGTGAATAAAAAAAAACCTTATCAAGTTAGGTGTATTCGCCACTTATTAAATTTGTCAAGGGTGGACACACTTTTTTAATGAATCCTTACCAAAATATCAAGAAATGTTTATTATTTATCAACTAAACCAGAAAAAAAGGTACAGCCTCTAAGGGAAATATATTCAAAATACAGAGATTTCAAATTATAGAGTAGCTTTACTACCAACAGAGGGAAATTGTTAGGGAACCCCACCGTTTTTTTTAAATTAATTCTAGAGTAATCAAAAAAGACAATTCAAAGTTATAGAGTAGCTTTGCTACTGATAAACATTATAAAATTAAATATCTAAAAAAATAATAAATATTCAATATATCCTTATTTACCTAATTTGTCTGGTATTACATCTAACATTCCTCCAGTTTTCACCTTTAGAGTTGCACAAACAGATTCATTCCATTCCAGTATGCTAAAAAAATTCTCATCACTTGACGGTACAGGTAGTTCATCAATACATATCAATGAATAAGGTTGCTCATTCTTTTTTTCTAGGAATGTTTTAATTAAATTATAAATATTCAATTGTTCATTTTGACAGGCCTCTTTATCAGTATGATGTTCATGGTCAATCAAATGCTTTGCTGTAAATACATCTATATTTTCATTATCTTTGAAATCATCGTTGTCAATAACATTTTCATGTTTTTTGAAATGATGTTTGTCAATGTCATACATCAAAGAAAAGACCCTCAATTGCTCACAAGTAGGAGTTTCTGTATCAATAGAAGATAGGTTTAAGTAAGCAACTTTGTTTTTTTCCTCCTTTTTTGCATGGATACAAGCTTTCAATTTTAACATGTGGGTTTTTCCTGTCCCAAAATCTCCACCAATTAGGAGAATTCTAGAGGTAGAGCTAAGGATAGCCTCTTGTTTGATTGTTGGTTTCATAATCAATGGTGCTTTCTTATTCTTATTATTATTCTTACTTTCTAAATTCTGTATACATCCATTATTAAAATATTTCATTAGTTTCGTATTTCCCCTCTCTCCCGATATGATACACAATTTTTCAGTCAGTTTTTCTTGTGTAAACTTGCTAAGGCTAATTGAGTTTTCATACACGCGAGATTTAGACTCTTTTTGGTTTATAATTTGTTTTTGTATCAGAGGTACTATAATAGATTGTATTTTATTATAATCATTCATATAATTTTGATTTCTTTGTAATCTACTAACTATTTCTTCAATCCATTCTTTTATTCCATTCTCTGCATGGTTCAAATACTATATTGTGCACTGATATTAGAATAAGTTAAAGTGAAGATACTGACAAGAAATTGATATGCTTAATACTAATCCTAAAGTTCTGATCCTTCAGGTCTCCAACAATCTTAAAATGGCTGTGACTGCATATTTATATTTTGTGATTTCTATATTACATTTTCATAAAGATAAATATTTTCTTTTAGCTTAAAAATAGGAAAATTATGACCGTTTAAAAGTATAAAAGTATCTAAATACAAAGGTTGTTAAATAAATGGGTAAAGGATGTGAAATATGACTTACTTACTTATAGTCGGAAATTCTTTATCAAACCTGGGACATTTTTAGCTTTCCATCTCTAATAGAAGCTGAGATAAAAGGGGGGGGGGGACGTTCCAAGCGTCAACCCACCCCCCCCTCTCTACCGATTAAGGTGAGGAAAGGGACCTGACTTTAAGGGTTAACATATAAAGTTTGTAATGAATAGTATTTGATATTTACAAATATGAATTAGCGTAGCACCTTAAATAATATGAAGAAATTTAATCAGTTACGTTTTATAAAACCCATGCATATTGTACTTTCTAAATAAGTATGAAATCCTTGCAATAATGTTCTGTTATGTACACCTAAATCATAAGCAATCTTTGCTGAAAATAGAGTAAGGAAAAAAGGAGTTGCTATTTAATTGATAAATGAAACGGAAAGTTAATAGAAGTTAAACTGTCAGAAACAAAGCTGAGGCTATATTTGTAAATTTTTTTAATTATGCATGTTTATATTAATGATTTTATACAAATAATATCATAATTCTTTAATTTTAATACCATGAGTTGTAATAAATAACAAGGATGACAACATCTATAAGTAGCGAAGCACAAAATCTATTATGAAATAGACAAACGTACAAAGTGAGTTATAAGGAAGTTTTTACAAAGAAAAGAAAGAGAGATAATATGAAAAAAAATAAAATCACGAAACCTTAAAAAATAAGATTTATATCTTTGAAAGTTGTAAAAAGAAAAGCAGCGAAAAAGCTACTTAAAAGCAGTAAGAATACCATAATTTTTTTTTATCACCTAATTAAGGGATTAATGTCGAAAAGTTTCACTCGTTTATCGTTTGTTGGAGCCGAGAAAAAAAAGTAAAAGTGGCTAAATAGCTGCTTAAAAGCAGTCGGACTGCTATGGATGTTTTGTACTTAATGTTAATGTCGTGTGGGTGATTTGCACCTGGACTGAACAGTCAACTTGTCAACTCAAGGTCAGACTCTTGGTCCTTCACCTCATACCCGTGGTACAGTACATAATTATGTTTCATATCGATGGGAATATTGACAAGAAGTTTCAGCCTTCTATATTTTACAGGAGCTGAGAAAATAAGTTGTAAAAATAAAAGCGGCCGAAAAACTGCTTGAAAGCAGTCCGACCACTATGAATATTTTATATTTACTTATGCTCCATATAGCTAGAAATGTTGACAACAAAGAAATTTCTTTTGTAGAAGCGTAGATAATCACATTTCCCTCAATGCATTAATAACAGACAAATGGACACACGGACATTTGAAATCATAGAGTAGCTTCGCTGCTAAAAACTGAAAATCAAACATAGTCATAAAATCCGAATTGATATTATTAAAGCAGTTTTTACAGAAAAGGGACAAATTTGTAAAAAAGTAATGCATTCAATTACATTAAATTCCAGAGATAAAGCAATAGTGATTAAGCTTATTTATACCCTGCTATTTACTCAATATTCATTTGACACCAAAAAGCTTTAAAAGGGGAAGGAATATTTTTTAATGTTTAATAGATTCTGTAAGATTATTTTTAATATAAAATTAATATCATAAATCCTAATGAGAATGAGAATGGATAATAGACATTATAGTAATAGATTCCTGAAATGATATTTTCTTTCCATATAATAAATTTGCTACAGTAATCACATGGCTTTTTATCTGTACGTTTGTCATTTGTAGGTTTGTCATCTGAAGGTTTGTAATTTTTTTTTTGTTTTGTTTTGGAGTTTTTGTGAAGACTTTCCTTTGATGCAGCCAAACAGGCAGCTTTGACGAATATCCAGTCTAGCGTGACTGTTGTCTTAAAAATCTCTAAATGCTTTCTTAGCTGATTTGAAGCTTTTTTTAGATTGTCCCAGAAATTTTTCTCCTTTCCTCTTTTTGCCTCTAGGTTTATTATAAGTTTATATTCTGGCAAAAAGACCAAGGTATCAATTTCATATTCCTTTTTTTCTTTCACACATTTCAAACTTAAACCATTAAAAACAAAAGCCTCTAGTCCTTTTGCTCTTAGACTATGAACAATTTCTTGCAAAAGTACATCTTCAAGATACTTGGCAAGATATTGATTGGAAAGTTCTTTATTTCTTTCTACTTTTTCCATTCTTAATTTTTCATCTTTTTCTAGATACAGAATATCATTTGAATTGATTATAGTAAACTTTGAAGCAGTATTATATTGGATGGGTATTTTTATGATATCATTGTGATTTTCAAAGCATTGCTCTCTGTTGATTTTTTTTAGTTTGTTTATGATATCTTCAGGAATGTTATCCTCAGAATTGTTATCTTTAGTATCATTATCTTTAGAAATGTTACTGAAGCCTAAACTTAATTTGCAGAGACAATCATCAGAGTTTGAATTAGGATTTATAATACTGGGTTCTTCATAATTGGTTTCATCAGAGTTTGAATTAGGATTCATGCTACTTGGTTCTTCATAATTGGTTTCATCAGAGTTTGAATTAGGATTTCTGATACTGGATTCTTCATAATTGGTTTCATCAGAGTTTGAATTAGGATTCATGCTACTTGGTTCTTCATAATTGGTTTCATCAGAGTTTGAATTAGGATTTCTGATACTGGGTTCTTCATAATTGGTTTCATCAGAGTTTGAATTAGGATTCATGCTACTTGGTTCTTCATAATTGGTTTCATCAGAATTTAAATTAGGAATTCTGATACTGGGTTCTTCATAATTGGTTTCATCAGAGTTTGAATTAGGATTTCTGATACTGGGTTCTTCATAATTGGTTTCATCAGAGTTTGAATTAGGATTCATGCTTCTTGGTTCTTCATAATTGGTTTCATCAGAGTTTGAATTAGGATTTCTGATACTGGGTTCTTCATAATTGGTTTCATCAGAGTTTGAATTAGGATTCATGCTACTTGGTTCTTCATAATTGGTTTCATCAGAATTTAAATTAGGAATTCTGATGCTGGGTTCTTTATAATTGGTTTCATCAGAATTTGAATTAGGATTTCTAATACTGGGTTCTTCATAATTGGTTTCATCAGAGTGTGAAATATGATTCATGATACTGAGTTCTTCAGAATTGGTTTCATCAGAGTTTGAAGTATGATCCATGATACTAGGTTCTTCAGAATTGTTTTCATCGGATTTCTGAAAAAGATAATAATGGCAGGAAAATTTTCTGTTGTAAGAAGTAAATCTAATCTGTGCAGTGGCCTATCATTGTTCAAATCTTGGAGATAGTCTCAATAATGTTTAGAGTGTTTAAGGGACATGTATATTGTATAATCCTTTTTAAAAGCACCTTAAACAGATTTCTAACTCAATCCTAGCCAATTTGGCATGAAGAAGACAGACCCGTCCAACATTGAGACATGACGGCTCTGTCTATTTTTAGTTCTTGATGTTGCCAGGTCTTTCTTTTTGATGCAAAATTGGCTAAGATTGTGTTAGAAACCTTGTTAAGGTGTCTATAGAAAGGTCTTTACATAACCCATTAAAAACTCTACAAAATATGAGATATATCTACAAGATTTCAAGAACTTACGACGGTTTGTTCTTCTTCAAAAAAGGCAAATTAATTTGTAATAAAATATGAATTTTCCTCGTACCCTGGTGTACTTGTATTAAATTCAATTACTATTACATTCTTATACTTGGAAAACAGAAAAATATTAATAGAATAGTAATAGAATAATTCTTGTAATATTAACGGTTTTTTTAAGATAAGTCTTATCTTATTTTTTTTCTAGAGTTATAATTGAAAAAGACGTTAAAAATTTAGAATATTAACAAAAAAATTTCTCAAGAGGGGTCCGGGATGTGAAGTATTTATTAAGTAAAATATCTTGGCTTGTAACATGAGACAAAGTGTTTATACATATCATCAAAAATATTTTTTTTACTTTTTAAAACTTTTTGATAACCCTCAAGGGCACTCTAGTCTTTACCACTGCTTAATCTAACCTAACTTCAAATAAGCATAAACACAACTGTTAAACTAAGTAGAGCTTCCAGCTTGCCTTGTTTTAATTTTTTTTGAATAAATTGAATTCTTTACAATTTGGGAATTGACACCTTTCTTAAAAAGAATTATTTCTTTTTTGTATAAATACCTATTCTATACCCAAAATTTAAGTCCCAACACCCTTCTGTTCTACTACATATTATTACTTGGAAAGTATTCCTTTAAAACTTCTAATAGAGTGTTATGCTAGATTTTATTCTGTTACTAATAAAAGCTTTTTAAATATCAGATTTATCATTTTAATATTATTGGGGTATAATAGATGAATTCTATAAAATTAGATTGTAACTAAATGTTTAATTCTAATAATTTGCTGCTTTAGAAAAACGTTTCATTTTTAATGTTTGTCAGTTATTTTTTAAGTCAGTTTGCTGACAACTACCAAAGTGAAAGGACAAATATATGTGGAAAGAAAAACTGACAAACAAAGAAACTGAAAATCAAAGAAACCTAAATCATTACATATGTGCAAGAGTATAAAATAAATTATGATTTCTTTTTAATTCAAATATTGAAAGAATTAGATGAATTTATAGTTGTTTTATGCTTTTGAATTTCGACAAATTTAGATATTCATTTTATTTTAAAGTCTTAAATAAAATATTTCCTAAAAGGGCTCTTCCTTATTATATTATTCAGCTAATGATTTTATAATAAGTATTAGTTCACAATCTATGGAAGATAATTTTATTTATAACATAAATAAAGAAAAAGGAAGAAAATATTGAAATCATCAAAAGTTTTAAAGATAGTTTTTAGAATCAGTAATCAATTTGTGTTTATTATATTCTAATTGTTAATATTGATTGTTGTTATTTATATAATGGTATTTTAGTTAAGATATTTAGAATCATTTTTTCAAATTTCTTTATATTATTGTTTAAGAAGATTTTATTAAAGGAAAAGTGTTAAAGGTAAGAATAAAGGGTAAAATGAAAGGGTAAGAAGGGAAGGGAGTATAAAGGGATTTGCCAGGGGGTGTGAGACTTTTTTGGGATGAAAAAAGGGGAAGGGAGGCGTTCCCTATTTTAATTTCAAGGGGGTGTGACACACCCCTCTACACACAATTAGATGAAGGGGATATATCAAGAAGGGGCGGGGGTGGAATGGGAGGGGAGTAAAAGGAGGAGGGATAGGGGGTAGATGAAGGAGATAATAGGGGGGGGGGGAATAAGGAAGCGGTGGGGGGTATTCAGAGGAAGGAGGGGGTACATGAAAGAGAGGCGGGGGGGTAAAAGAAGGAGGGGTAGGGGGTAGATGAAGGATATAATAGGGGGGGGGAATAAGGAACCGGTGGGGGGGGTGGAATTTGTTCCACTGGCAAGAAATTTTGGTTTTTTGATAACTTGTTTACCCCATCCCTTATCCTCCTTCCCCACTTTTGCTTTCATTACAAAATTCTTCCATCCAATCTTAACAACGCTACTTAATAATATAGCTCACCAAATTTAAACATGAGCTGACGTTAAAATCGGAAATACATATCAGTCATTATGAAAATAATATATCCAAGTGCGTCTGTCGATAAAAAGAGAAAGACGCAGTCACTCATTTAGCTCTATATTTTAAATTTTAAGTATAAAAATATCGTTTTCGGCTATTCCTTGTCCGATTTAGGCTTTTAATTATATCCTGTCCGAGACAAATTTAGATCCATTGACTAATCAAAAATCGTTTCAGTTAGAGGTGTACCCAACGTCTCATTTTATTGCTACCCAAAGTCTTATAACTACGTTGCAATTATATAAGAAACCCTAAATTAAGTTTAACAAAAGGAGTATACTACACATTTAAATCACGCCCCCAACACGTGGTTTAGTTTGGCACTAGTTTGTTAGCAACCGTGGGGGGTATTCAGAGGAAGGAGGGGGTGAAAAAAGGAGGAAATGGGATTAAAAAGGGAGTAGAAATTGATAAAAAAAAAGTAAAAGGTAGTATAAGAGGAGGGGGTATATGCAATAAAACTTAGAGGGGGGGGGGGGGAGGTTAACACTTATTCAGGGCTTAATATTTGTTATCATTTAAATTAAAAATTCTAAATGTTCATAAAATCTAAATTTAAATTTGTTTTTTCTTTCCAAAAAATATGAAAATTATTAAACACCCCTGCTTTTTCAAATTAGGTTAGTTTTAGAAATATCCTGAAAAATTAGGATAATAATAAAACAGGTGGTATTTTAGTTCATTTTCCTATTCCATTACTCATCTTAAAATTTTGAATAGTCCTTATTAGTGAGAATTTCCGTTAAAATTCCAACAGAAATTATTTTTAAAAAGTGTCTTAAACAGTTCGAGAAAATAGGGAAAAAATAAGACAAATTCTGTCTTAAACTTTTGAACTATTCTAAAATTTCTCCATTATTATTCCATTTTTAAGCTATATTTATTTTTTTGAGACACCAGGGTAGAGCAAATTTCTCCACAAGGGCTAGGTTTCGAGCTCTAGTGCTCTGGAGAGGTGAATAGATTAAAAATTCTGTTTTGTTTTCTCTTGCTTAGACATGAATTGTATTATTCTTTTTATTAGTTTTGGACCAAAACTGTAAGGTTTATATATAAATAAGGATGACGACATCCATAAAAGCGAAGCTCTGAAACGGTAGGACAAACGCACATCAACACGTGTAGAGTGACAGAACTGAATAATCAGAATATGAATGTAAAAAGTCGAAACTAAATTGTAAGTAAATTTATTAAAAACTGCTAAAATACAGGATTCGGTGTAAGGACATGCTTACATTTTTAGGACTTGATTATAGAGATGCTTCGCTGATATCATTCTACTTTATTGTCTTAGGAATTAGTATTCCAAAAACTAGATCAATCAGAAATTTTTATTACCTAAAAATTAGATGTTATAAAAGTTAAAAATCATCATATTAAAAATGAACGTACGGACATTCCAGTAACGATTATAGAGTTGCTACGCTTTCTAAATCGTTCCTAACTACTAAAAGAATCACCATGCAAAGTTTGAAATCGATAGGGCAATTCTAACATGCTTAAATTAACAAAAAGAGCTAACTGTCTGTGACGGACGGACGGACTGACCCTAATTATAGAAAAGCTTCGCCTTTAAAATGTTAAGCTATTGTTTTTTTTTTCTCAACACCCTTTTAGAAATATTTCATTGGGGGTTCGCCACATGGGTAGTGGGGGACCGTTCATATTTATTTGTACTGAAAAACCATTTGTTTTTTTTATCTTAGGGTGTATTTGCCTTTGGGAGGAGAGACCTACTGTCCCAACTCAAAAATAGCCTAAAACTAAGTTACTGCCAGTGATGATTAGTAAGGTTTAAAGCTACAGACAGAAAGTCAGATATACAGTAAGACCAGTAAGACCCACGAAAAAGTATTTAGGGTGAACAGCCCATATTTCCTAATATATCATCAAAAGTTTTATATGTCCTTGTTCTCTGTACATTTCCACATTAGACTATATAAAAATTAGAATTTTACCTTCATTAACAACGGAGATTTTGAGAGCTAAAGTTTTGAAAAAGTGACTAAGAAAAAAGGTACTTCTTATATGAAACGACTTTTTTTTTAGCAAAAATAAAGTAAAAATGCTTTTATTTTTGTTACCAGGAGAAACTTTATACAATAGTGTAATAAAAAATTTAGGCTTTAAGTTCAAAGTATTTATTCACATATTTTTTTGAGTCTCTTAAGGTTAATGATCTTTTGAAAAACTTACTTTTTAAGCAAATTAAATTAGATAAAACAACCAAATAAATAAGTAGAAATATAGCAAGAAATTTTTTTTGTTTCATAATCCTAACTCTGACAACAAAAAAGATATCACTAAAATAAAATTATTTTTTTATTCTAAAAATCCCCTTTTAAATGATTGAGATGTCAGAAAAGTAGGCGGAATAACTGTCAAAATCAATCCCTTTCATAGATAAGGATAAGTAAAATAACCTGAAATTTGCAAATAATCAATTAATTCAGTAGTATTTTTTGCCATTAAAAATTAATATTTTTGTTGGAATAAAAAATAAATAATTAGTTAACTTGTTTTTCTTTGTATATCATTCTTCAGTGTCCAGAAAGATATACTATAACATTCCAAAATTAATTAGAAGCAAAAAAATCTTTTTCTCTGTCACTTTTTTCAAAACTTTAGCTCTAAAAATTTCCAGTGTTAATGGGGGTAAAATTAAAGCTTTCAATATGCTTGTGTGAAAATGTACAGAGAAGAAAAGGGCCATGAACACAGTAAAAGTGTCGGACTGATTATGACGTAACAAAAAAAAATAGCCAATGAGAGGCCATTATTGACCAATGGTAAAATTTGTAGTGGCCTCTCATTGGCTAATTTTTTTTACGTCATAATCAGTCCGACACTTTTACTGTGTTCTAAGGACATGCTACTTTTGCACGCTTTTCCTCAACAGTTTAGCGGATTTAAGACCAACACGCAACAAGCGGTCTATGGATCCTATAAATAGACATATTTGCAAAATCAAAACTGGTTTTTCCTAAATTGTATCTGCTCCATCTTCCGGATTATAAAATTTTTAAGAATTTGAATAAAAATCTGTGATAATTTGACTTTAAGTAATGATGCCCAACAAACAGCAACCCATTCCAACTATGCATTGAACTAAGTTGCGCCTATTTATGAGCCAAGGCATTCGCCCTACTCTCACTATTAGTGTCTTGTATCAGACATAGCAGCAGAAGGTAACATTTTTAACGTCATTAGTATAACATGGTGTAACAAGAATCGAACACACAGGCACGCTATCATTTACGCTAATACGACGGGTTTTTAATATAAAGCTTTACAAATGGTACACAATATTGGTTTGTCCAATCGTTTCAGAGAGCTTCGATTTATGGATGTTGTCATTCTTGTTAACATAAAATTAGTTATTTCTGCACTATTTCAGGACATAATACAAGGGCGTCAATGCTTTTTTATGAGGAAGGGGGATAAATTAAGGGACTTCATATGTAAGGGTTAGTTTTATGTAGCATCAACACTTATGAACAAACACATACACACACACAGATAAAGAAAATTATAAGAAGAGAGAGAGAGAGAGAGAGAGAGAGAGAGAGAGAGAGAGAGAGAGAGAGAGAGAGAGAGAGAGAGAGAGAGAGAAGGGAAAGAGAGAGAGAGAAAGATAGAGAAGAGAGTATACGAAATTGTCACATTTATACATATAATAAAACAAGGATGACAACATCCATAAGTAGCAAAGCTCAAAATCATGAATAGACATCTGGAAAAAATGATCCATAGAGTATGTAAAAAAAACTTCAATAATAAAAATCACGAAACCTTTATAATTTTATAATGGTCTTTTTTGAAGCATTATGCTAATAAGAAAAAAATCGTTAAAATCTAAAATTCGATTTAGCACCATAATCAACAGTTAATCTTTATAGAACTTGGTCAAAATAGGAAGAATGTTGACTTAAATAATCACTAAAAACTCCAATCGTTTTTCTTGAACAGGAGTTGAGAAATTCACAAAAACTTGAAAACTAGGAATCGATCTAGCACCCCAACCAATAAGGGTATCGTAATAAAACTTGAAGGAAATATGTAGAGTTTAAACTTATTAAATCCCTAAAAATTTCAGCTGTCTATCTCGTATAGGGATAAAAAAAATCATGAAAATCTAAAAATCTATAGGAATCGATCCAGCACCCCAACCAATAAAGGCATCTTAATAAAACTTTATGAAAATATATAGAGTATGAATTTATTTAATCCCTGGAAATTCCAGCCGTTTATCTTGAACAGGAATTGAGAAAATTACAAAAACGTAAAAATCTAGGAATCGATCTAGCACCCAATTTAATAGACAGATGGACAAAACAATTTATAGATTAGATGCGCTTATATCATAGTTATCTTCAATAAAATTTTCAGCTGTCTGTCTCCAATAGGAGCTAAGAAAATCACGTTTCCCACATAGCATTACTGACTGAGTGACGGACAGACAAAGTGAATTATAGAGTAGCTTTGCTACTAAAAATGCACAATGCAAATAATTAGCATATGTAAGAAATTGTAGTTTTCAAAATTCAACCAGGTAATTTTAAAACTTATGAACGGCCACAAACAGCTGCAGCTAAAATCTTTTCTCCTGGTCTATAAATGAACTAAATTTTATGATGCTTAAGATCCTAGATCGGGCAAGTCTGGGCGAAATTTGCTACAAGCTTTGAAAGTTGACGTATGCTTTAAAATAAGCAAAATTTTAGGAATATTTTTTTATAAAATTGATTGTTTAAATTCCTTTTTAAAATTTAATTCTAGTTTTACTTTTATTATCGGATGACAATTGTTATAACGTTTATCTGAAGCTTGATTTTTTGAAAATCGGCCATTATTAGCCTGAGTAATCAATGTTTCAAGATTGGTAGGTAGTGGTCAAAAATAACCTCTAAAGAATGCGACCCTACTCTACTTTTTTAGGCACTGGGCGCACTCATAAATACACCTGGACCTTGAAAATATCTTTTTTAAAAGCTTTAACGTATATAATTTAGTCTTATAAAGAAAAAAAATATAATTACCAAGAAACCAAATATCCCCCCAATTTTTGTATTTTGAAACCTGCTTGCCCACTGTGCAATGGAAGAAAGAGGTTGAAATTCAGGGATAGTACAATGGAAGAAGAGGATTAATATTTAGAGATAGTACAATGAGCTAAATCAGCTCAACAACCAAACACAGCTATTCGCATTTGTTTCGGCTATGATTTAACGCCTACAAATGCATATAATGAAAAGTGGTGTTTTTATTGTATTAAAGTAATCAGTTACCAGCAACCTAAGTTTCTAACAAAGATAAGGTTATGAGTTTGCGTATAGGTGAGGTGATTTAATATTATAATTTATTTAATAAGCAATGGAAAACTTTTAAAATTTTCATTGTAGATAGAATGTAATTTTGAAATGCCTAGAACTTTTTTGTTATTGAAGCTGAAGTTTTCAAATTAGGGGTATTGATTTTACTTGTGGCAGTCTTTCGTAGTTAAAGCATGTTATTTCTTGCAGGGTTCCTTTAATATTCAGGGATGAGACAATGGAAGAAAAAGATTAATATTCAGGGATAGGACAATGGAAGAAAAAGATTAATTTTCAGGGATAGGACAATAGAAGAAAAAGGTTAAAGGAACCCTGCAAGAAATAACAGGCTTTAAAGGAAGCCTGCAAGAAATACCATGCTTTAACTGCTGAAAGACTGCCACAAGTAGACCCAATACCTTAAATTTGAAGCCTTAAGCTTCTATAACAAAAAAGTTATAGGCATTTTAAAATGACATTTTATGTACAATGAAATTTCGAAAGAATTTCAATGCTAATGTTAGAAATTTTGACATTAAACTACGTGGCCTAGAAAACAAAATTATAACCTTATTTTTATCATAAATTAAGGTTGCCTGTAACTAATTATATTTTTACATTAAATTTATTTTTATAGTCAAAATCATTAAAAAAAATTAAGCTTAACTTGGCTTGTACCAAGTGTACAGTAGCCAATCAGAAGGCTGAATCAGCTAAGCAACCAATAACAGCTGAGCTTGTATTAGTTTCCCCCTTTGTTTCAACTATGATTTTTGTTTACAAATGCAATTAAAATCGAATTTTTTTCATAGTTACCGGCAATCCAAGTTTCTGACAAAGATAAATGCATTTGAACTTAAGGATCAAGTCAAGCTGAGTGTGCCAATGGCAACAAGTAAAACAAAGCGTGCCAATATTCTCCCTAGTCAAGTAGAGTATGCCAATATTCCCCCAAGTAAAACATAGTATGCCAATATTTCATCAAGTAAAGCATAGTATGCCAATAGTTTATCAAACAAAGCAGCTTAGCAAAAAAAAGATGAATTTAACATATTTTCCGATTTATATTATAATAATTCAACATACAAATTTAATACTTTATGATGTACGTAAAATATATAAACTAGCAGTTGCGGCCCTAGCATCTAGGAGCTCTCTATTCCAAGCAGTAGAAAAGTTACGAAAATTAGCCTAAAACCATTAAAATTTCAAAATAAAAGATCTCACTAATGGATGGACTGTTATGGTTCTTCTTTCAATGAAGCTTCTTATTGGTCCTTCAAAATACCATGATTTTGTTACAATAGTTTTTCTTTTTAAAACTTAAATGTAAAGGAGATTTTCAGCTCTCTCCTTCCCTCAAATGCCCCTAGAGACATCGAGGGGGGAGGGGGGGTGGAGCCGCTAGTATATACACATAAATTATTTCAAAATTTTAGAAAAAGCATATCTTGACAAGTAAAGCAGAGTATGCCAATATTACGCCAAGTAAAGCAGAGGGTGCCAATATTCCCCCTAGTCAAGTAGAGTATGCCAATATTCCCCCAAGTCAAGTAGTGTGTGCCAAAACAGGCTATTGGCATACTCAGCTTGACTTGATCCGAACTTAATTTAGTGAACCACTTATTTTTTCCTGGTAAATTGGTTAAACTACATATATATGGCATATATTTGAAAGATTTTCTACCACGTAGTTTTTAAAATATTAAGACTTGAAAATCGTCTTTACATAAAATGATATTTTGATATGCCTAGAACTTTTTTGTTATTAAAGGTAAGGCATTAAATTTGGGGTATTGGGTCTACTTGTGGCAGTCTTTCAGCAGTAGAAGCGTGGTATTTCTTGCAGGCGTCCTTTACCTGCTGAAAGACTGCCACAAGTAGATCAAATACCCCAAATTTAAAGCCTTCAGCTATAATAACCAAAAAGAAGCCTATTCAGGGATAGGACAATGAAAGAAAAGGATTAATATTCATGGATAGGACAATGGAAGAAAAAAACTAATATTCAGGAATAGGACAATGGAATAAAAAGAGTGAAATTCAGGGATAGGACAATGGTATATAAAGGTTAATATTCAGGGATTGGACAATGGAAGAAAAAGCTTAATATTCAGGGATAGGACAATGGAAGAAAAAAGTTAATATCCAGGGAGGTCAATAGAACAAAAAGATTATTATTCAGTGAAAGGACAATGGAAGAAAGAGGTTAATATTCAGGGATTGGACAATGGAAGAAAAAAAATTATATTCAGGGATTGGACAATGGAAGAAAAAGATTAATATTTAGGGAAAGGAAAATTAAATAACAATATCAATATTTAGGGATAGGACAATGGTAGAAAAACTTTAATATTCAGTGATATGACAATGGATGGATCAGAGGGCATACTTTACTAAAATGGAGCAGCACTGCAAATAAAGAAATCAAAAGAAAAATGGAAGAAAAAATAAGTGAGAGAAAGGTTTTAAAAAAAAAGAAAACGCTAAGGCAGAATGTTATTACGTTCATAGTATCAAAGGCTTTTATTATAAAATAAATAACTAAAATCAGCCGGACAGAAATTCTAACGTAAGTAGTTGAACTTGAAGTAATCTTTATGTGCAAGTTAATATATTATATTCATTTTCTAATATTTCCCCTGTGAATATACAGTGAACCCGCCGCCCCCCCCCCCCCCCCCCAAAAAAAAAAGGCATAGGAATTGTCAGGGAAATTTTAACCAAATCCATATTTCTAATTCTGAATAAAAAAATGCATACCTAGCGGATGCGTACCTAGCATCCAGGGGCTCTGTAATTAAAGGGGCAGAAACAGGCTAGAAAAAAATAGCTTAAAACCATCTAAAACTGAAATAGTCTAATGCCCTCATGGGACCCATTTGAAGCTTACCTAAAATTGAGAACCCAATCGCTTTAGTAGTTATTGAGATTTTAACCTTCAGACAAAAAAACTTTCTATATATATTATTAGCGTTTGCCCCTTTATTATCTACGGACTAGAAAAAAAAGCTTAAACCCATCCCAAGACTTAAATCTAAAAATTAAATAGCCTAAAACCATCACGGGACCGATGTTAAGTTTATATAAAATAGAGAACCCAATCAGTTAGGTAGATTATATATTAAGAATGAGACATTGAAATCAAATTGATAATATATTTACAATAAAAATATTTTTATTAGTTATTTATTGTTGTATGTTGTAAATCATACAAAACTTGAATAGAAGCTAAGATAATAAAGTCTTCCCTGGAAATACTAAAAACTATACTGACAGACCGACGGCATAAAAAGGGGAAAAAATACATTTTTAATTTAAAATTAAAGCCGTCTATCCTTAATAGCAGATGAAGAATTATGTTTTACCCTCAGACGGACATTTCTAATTATAGAGGTGCTTCGCGTAAAAAATATATTTAATAATAATTAAGCAAGTGAGGTTTAGGGTGCTTTCCCATATCGAGTACATATCAAGCATTGAAAATACACTTCCATTTTTTATAAACTAGTGGTTTCGCCCCAAGAGGTTTAATCAAACCAATTTTTCGTATTTTAGATTTAAAAAAAAAAAAATTAATTTTGGGGGGGTAATTTACTTTTTTTTTTTTGGTGGGGGTAGTTGACCCCACTATTTTAATTTTAGTTTTAAAAAGAAAAATTTTTTTTTGGGGGGGGGGGATATTTTACATTTTTTGGGAAGTTGGGGGTGTCCCACACCCCAAGAAAATAGATATAAACCTTGCCGGGACCTATGAGAAGCTACCCTGTAAAGGAGAACCCGATCGGTTCAGTGGTTAGCGAGATCCTTCGCTACAAACAGACAGACATCGTTCTACTTTGTATTATAGATAAATTGTAAATTAGAAGGGATAGGTTTTCCCATAAGCCTAATTCTTGCAAGGGGCCCTAACCCACCGAGGTTTACACTTGATGTGCCTTTACTCTTGATAGGATTAATTATAAGAATTTCTAAGAAATTTTAAAGCTTAACAAGGATGACATTATTTATAAGTCCTTAGTAAAGCTAACACATGGAAATGTTTACAATAGATTTATACAATATCTTTGATAGTAGATGCATATAAAAGCTTTCCAACAGACGGACGGACAAAGTAAGTTATATACTGGATGTTCATCAGTATGGGGATGTTTTTTTTAATTCCAGCCATTTATCTTTAATAAATGAAGAGAAATTCACGTTTACTCCTTTACGGTTTCTTACTGACAGACAGACATTTCAATTAGAGTACAAAGAAACATATGATAAAATCCATAAACTTAGTGAACTTAATAAAAATCTAATAAGATAGACAATGTGGTTAAAACATTAGATTTCAATAGAAATATATACAGTAAATTCTAAACATACATCTCTAAAACCATAAAATCTAATTACTAAAACTTTAGCATAATGGACGGACTGACTGACAAAGATAATTGAATATATGATGCTTTTTAGTCAGCGAAATCCTCACAGACAAATTTGCTTTCTATTTTTATTTTAAAGTAAATCATAATTCTGATTGTGTACCAGACAGACATATAAAGTTCATGTAAGATTTTCTGCTAAAATATTTTTTAGTAGAGAAGCTACTCTATAATTTGAAATGTCCCTCTGGTTTTTTTCTAATAACTCGGACCCTAAGGCGGCCTAAGGCCGCTTTGTCACTAGTTAATTATACCTGTATTGTAAAAGTCAACTAAACGAAGATAAATTCAGACCTAAAACATGAATTAAATACACAATAATGTTAAAATATAATCTTTACTACGTAGAAAAGTGAGATTCATAATTTTTAAAAGTGAAGTTTTTCTATATTTAGGTTCGGTCCGTCCGTCCGTACGACCGGAACGGTCAGCTTTTATTGTTAATTTAGGCATATTAGAATCATCATTTCGACTTCAAACTTTGCATGGTGATTCCTGAAGTAAAACGATTTAGGAAGCCTAGCAACTCTATAACCGTTACCTGAATGTTCGCACGTTCATTTTAAACATGTTGATTTTTACCTTTTTTGACAACAAATTTTTATTTGATATAATTATCCGATTGATCTGATTATTGGATACTGATCCCTAAAACAAAAAAGTACAATGTTATAAGCAAAGAATCTCAATAACCAAGTCCTAAAAATGTAAGTATGTCCTAAAACATAATCCTGTATTCAAGCAGTTTTTCAATAAAATTACTTACAATTTTGTTAATGTTCGTTTTTCGTACCGTTTCAGAGCTTCGCTTTTATGGATGTTGTTATACTTGTTCTAGTACTTTTAATATTGAATTAAAATTGTTCTTTTAAAAGACAAAAATTTGTCAATTTACCACATTTTTAATAGTTGACATTTTATAAAATTAAAACGCCTGTCCGTCAACGCCAATCACAGGAAAATTACAATTAAACAAATTTTTTGTTAGGTATGATATATTTAGAAAGCGTAGCAACTCTATAAATTTTACCAAAATGTCCGTGCGTCCATTTTTATCATGTTTATTTTTAACTTTTTTAACAATAATTTTTTTATGCATTGGTCTAATTTTTGGAATACTGATTCCTAGTACAACAATGTACATATTATGCATTATAAGTGAATCATCTCTAAAAATGTAAGTATGTCCTTAAACATTATCCAGTATTTAAGCAGTTTTTCAACAAATTTTTTACAATTTTGTTTCAAATTATATACATTCATATTCTCACACTCTACAAGTGTTAATGTTGGTTTTCCTACAGTTTCAGAGCTTCGCTTTTGTGGATGATAAAGCAAAAATTTATTTTGCCTGTCTCCTGTGGCCACCACCAGGGGCGTCCAAGCTTTTTATTTTGGGGGGGTAAAAATTTTTTAGGGGGGGGGGTAAAATGGCGCGCGAAGCGCGCGGCAAATTTTTTTTACCCCCCCAAAAATTTTACCCCGGGGGTAAAATTTGCTTGGGGGGTGGTAATTACCCCCCCTGAAATCTGTTGGCAGGGGTAAATTTAGTTTATCCCCCCAAAAATTTACCCCTGGGGTAAATTTTGAATGGGGGGGTAAAATGAAAAAAATCGTTTGGGGGGGGTAATCGCCCCATTACCCCCCCCCCCCTTGGACGCCTATGGCCACCACGGTAAATGGAAAAAAATTGTTATGAGTGTATTTGTATTGTTTAAGAAAGCTGAAAATTTTGCAGCTGTGCATAGTGTTAAAAGTAGCCAGGCTAAATGGTTTTATTAAGGACCATCCAACATGGAGGTTATTTTTGTGAAACAAGGTTTTATTTAAGCTTTACCCAGCTAATTTTAGATTACCTTAATTATCATAAGTCTCAAATGTCCAGGCTCAAACCACATATAATAAATTTCTGAAAGTAAAGAACATTGATAAAATTTTTTTAATACAGGCAAAATATACACTCATATATCTTATCTAGTAATTTACAATTTGACCCTTTAGTAAAGGTAACAACGTAAAGTGTATGAATACTTAGGGTGCTTGCTTACATGTGAAGACCGGAGCACCGAACCCCCCCCCCCCCCCCCCCCCGCTTAGTTTTGACAAAAATCAAAAATAAGGGGGGGGTAGTTTTTTAATGTCTGGAAAACGGCAAGGAGGAAAAGTGCTCAGCAAGGCAAAGACTTAACCCCCCCCCTTAATTTTGAAGAAAATCAAAAATAAGGGGGGGGGTTAGTTTTTTCACTGTACAACACGCCAGAAAGTTGAGTGAGGTAAATCAAGAAAATCCAGTATACCAGAGGGGAAACCTTATTACAGGGATATTCATGTTTTGGGGCATAATTTCCTTATTTATTGACTGATTTTAGTAATTGATGTATCCCTGAACAGAAAATAAGGAGGAGGGGGGCCAGTAAAAGGTTTTAATTTTGCGCAAAGCATTTGTTAATATATTTTTGGAGAAAAAATTATGAAACCTCTCACATATTTTAAAGTTTATAATATTGTAATATTGTAATATAAGTGTAAGATGCAGGGTTCGGAAGCCGCGTCTCAGCCGCGCATAAGCCTCAGTTTTAAACCTGCTTGTGAGCAGAAAAAGAAATTTTAGAAAGAAGGATTGTCTTCTAAAGAGCAGTTTTATACATCCAGCTGAATTTTATAGTGATAAAATGAAGATTTCACTGAGGCTTACACGCGGCTTACGCGCGGCTTCCGAACCCTGGTAAGATGAATGACAGACTGATCTGCGAAAAAGCAATCCGACCGCCATGGATATTATACAGTTATGCTTCATAAGGATGAAAATTTTATCTTAAATAAGAGCTGGTTTCCCCAATTCATGCCATATATAAAAATAGCCAAAATCCTGCTAAAAAGTTGTCCGACTGCTAGGTATGAATGTTTTATACTTATAGCTAATTATGCTCCATGATAAAATGGGAATGTTGACAAGAAATAACAAAAATAACATTTCTCCCATAGCATTACGGACTGATTCACGGTCTGTCAGACGTTCAGACATAGTGAATTATAGTGTAGCTTCGCTACTAAAAAATTTACATGATTTAAATGGACTTACAAATTTTATGATAACGCGATAATTGACTTGCTAAAAAATGTTAAACTTCCAGCGATTCAAAAAAGTAATTAACAAGCATAAATGCAATTTAAAATTAAGCTACAAAAATTTGAACTAAATCAATTGCGTCACACAGTCTCCATTACTAATGTAGCAACAAGTTGCTAGGTTTGCATTGCAACTAACTAACTATTACTAATACTATTACTAAACTAAACTTAACTGAAGAAAGAACAACAAAGCAACAAATATACATATTTCTGGTTAGTGGGTCTAAAAAAGGCTTGAGTTAGATGATGTTTATAAATTGGCAAGATAATACAATTTTATTATTCAACAAGGATGACAAAATCCATAAAAGCGAAGCGCTGAAATAGTAGGACAAACGAACATTAACACTTGTATAGCGTCAGAACTGAATAATCAGAATATAAATGTAAGTAAATTTGTTAAAAAACTGCTTGATACAGAATAATGTTTATGGACAAACTTACATTTTTAGGACTTAATTATAGAGTTTTGCTTATAATAATGTAATTTGTTGTCCCAGGAATCAGTATACAAAAAATCAGATCAATCGGATAATTAGATCATATAAAAATTTGTTGTTAAAAAAGTAAAAAAAAGTAAAAAAAAAGTAAAAAAATTAACATGTTTAAAATGAACGTACGGACATTTTAGTAATGATTATAGAGTTGCTACGCTTTCTAAATCGTACCTAACTACTGCAGGAATCACCATGCAAAGTTTGAAATCGATAGGACAATTCTAACATGCCTAAATAAACGAAAAAAACTATCCGTTACTGACGGACGGACCGACCATAATTATAGAAAAGCTTCGCTTTTAAAAAATGAAGATGATAAAAGAAGTTGTTAAACCTCCCTTCCGCACAGTTATGGAAGTTTGTACAGTTAAAATTCTTTTAAAAAGGATAAAATATTGAAATTATTTGTTTGTTTGTGTTAACGTTATTTGTATATGTTTGGCTTGAGTGTAGTAGGGGAGGTCTAGAAGACACTGCCAGACCCAAGCAGGTATTCAGGGAATGCACATTGTTAGTTTTATTATTTTACAACCCCAAAATTTATTATGCAGTATAGTAATACTTTTAAGAAACACAAAAAACCTTGCTCATAGAGTGAACTTTTTGAGGAATTTAAATTAACTAACTGAAAATTGTCCCTTTCCTCCCTGATAAATTTAACTGTTGAGATATAAGGCACAAATTTGATGTACCAGTGGCGTGCCCAAGAAGGAGATTGGGGTGTCTAAAAACTCCATGACGAAAGTGGGGGGGTGGGGGGGGGTGAGACCTTTAAAATAAGACATATTTACTCTTATAAAAAGAGAAAATTGCTAAAATGGATCTACAGATGTAAAGGTTAAATCACTTTAGTTGCATTGCTACGTAAATTTTTAGAGTAACTTTACTTTTCGATTATTTCATGCCTAAAAAGGCAAAAAAATCCCCTCCTATTCTTTCATACATTAAGTACTTTTATTATAGAAAAGTTCGCTTTCACAAAACTACTCGCCTAGTGTTGGCCCCCCTCGAAGTATTAATACACAATTTAGAAGATCAGCTATTCTACAGTGTGTTTTTTTTTATGAGAACTTTTTTGAAAGCAATTTTACCCCACTCAAGTTATCAGAATTTAATGATTAATGGCTTATTTTCTTCGTTTTTTAAGGGAAATTATGAAACAACAAAAAAAATTACAGTTTTTGTTGAAAAAGTACAGTAAAGTTGAAAATTAAAAACTTAGGTGTCAAAATCTAAAAATGGTTTTAGCGCATTTTTCTTATGCTCAAATAATCAACCTTTTGCAAGAATGGCTGCTAAACACTTCAAAGTTGAGATATAGAGCTAAAAATGTATACAGATACTATTAGGACATGTACTAGAATATATCAAAGTTTGAAGGTCATATCTCAACCAGGGAGGGAGTACTGGCCCCCCAAAGTCGACTACAGAAAATCCATTTTTTTAAGAAAAATGCGCTAAAACCATTTTTATATGTTGACACCTAAGTTTTTAATTTTCAACTTTACTGTACTTTTTCAACAAAAACTGAAATTTTTTTTTTGTTGTTTCATAATTTCCCTTAAAAAACGAAGAAAAAAGCCATTAATCATTAAATTCTGATAACTATAAGTGGGGTAAAATTGCTTTCAAAAAAGTTCTCATAAAAAAAACACACTGTATAACTAGGGTATATTTGTATGCAAATTTTCTCACAACATTTAAGCCGTCTTTTTTTAGCAGCTAAAAAAATATTTTAAGAATTATTCAAATAACCTTAACTACGTCACAAACTCAACTAAACAACTCTCTCTTTTGCCGCCCGATGGAAAAAACTAGTTTATCAACCGAGCGTCAAAAGTCTGTTTAAGTTGTGATCACAGTAGATTTCAAGTTTGAGCTCTCCCTATAAAAATTGTAATTATTTGTAATGCCGTAACTGTAGGGCTGAGCTAAAAAACAACTGCGTTGTGAAGCACAGCACAGGCAAATTATTCTTCAGTTATTACAGGGAAGGAAAGGGAACAGACATTTCAAAATATTTTTTTTCTCCTCAATTCTAAATATTTACATGGTACTTAGGTATAACATAAAAACAATTATAAAAAAATCTTTTTGTTTTCATATGCATTCCCTGTGTTTATTTTGTATGTATAATGTTTATGTAATATATCAGCTTATAAAACCTAACGTGATCGTAAAAATCCCATTTGTATAAAATGTTCCATTTGAAAATCCTCTTTTTAATGTTTTAATTAAAAAAATAAAAATTTTTAAATCCCATAAGAGGAAATGTGGATTATTTCCTTTAAGGTATGTTTAATAACGTGCGAAGCTCTTCGAAAGATTTTTCTTACCCCAAAAATCAATACTTTGATTTGTATAAAATAAAGGCTGAAATAACAACCATAAGTAGCAAAAGTAGCATATCATAAAATCTATTATGAAATAGACAAACAGACAAAGTGAGCTATAAAGCAGATTATCTGTTATCATAACAAAGAAAAGAAAGAGAGAGAAAATGAAAAAAACTTAAAATCATAAAACCTTAAAAATGATTTATGCCTTCGGAAGTTGTAAAAAGAAAATCAATCAGACTACCATTGTTTTTTTTCCTAATTATGGTGAAAAATGAAGGGAAAATTGACCAGAAGTTTTAACAGTATATCTTTTGTAGAAGCCGAGAAAATCTGTTGTAAAAAGCAAATGCGGCTAAAAACCTAAACAATAGATGAAAAAAATAAAAATAGCTAAAACCATGCCTAAAAGCTGTCCGACCGCTATAGATGTTACTACTTCATTATGCTCGATATTGTTAGAAATGTTGACAAGAATTGCATGACTCCCATACCATTTTCGACAGAACAAGGAAATGAGTTATCTAAATGATGCCCATTGGTCAGGGGAATGTTCACAAACTTTGGGGGTCAATACGTCACCCCTAATTTTTTTAAGCGAAGCTTTTCTATAATTAGGGTTGGTCCATCCGTACGTCCGTTACGGATAGCTTTTTTCGTTAATTTAGGCATGTTAGAATTTGCATGGTTAATCCTCTAGTAGTTAGGTACGATTTATAAAACGTAGCAACTCTATAATCATTTCCAGAATGTCCGTACGTCCATTTTAAACATGTTTTTTAACAACAAATTTTTGTGTGATCTAATTTTTCCGATATTATCAAGTCCTAAAAATGTAAGTATGTCCATATACATTATTCTGTATCAAGCAGTTTTTCAACAAATTTACTTACAGCTTTGCTTCGACTCTTATATATTTATATTATGATTGTTCAGTTATGAAACTATTTAAGTGTTAATGTCCGTTTGTCCTACCGTTTCAGTGCTTTGCTTTTTGGATGTTGTCATCCTTGTTTTGAAAGAGGGTTATCTTTATATCATAGAGGCAGGGACGTCCAAGCTTTTTTTTTTGGGGGGGGAAGGGGGGTTGGTTAAAATTAAAAGAATGAATTTTGGTTTGTGGGGGGTAATCACCCCTTTACCCCCCCCCCCCCGTATGGACGTCCCTGAGGTAGACAGATGTATATTTGTAGTATGGATTCGCTATAATAGAAAGAACTGATTAAATAGGTAATAATCTTGTTAAAGTTGGAACTTATGATATTATACAGATCCACAGAATACATTTATTTCCCATCATGCCTTAGGCTTATTTGGTTATATAAATATGCTTTATGCTTCACATACCTACCATTCAGTGTGTGTGTGTGTGTGTGTGATGATGTATTATGTGCGTGCGCTTGTTCGTGTGAGTGCACGCAGCGCATCATGAGTTTTGTATAGGGTCCTACGACAAACGCAAGAGTCCAGAAAGGTCGGAGTGGACACTTAACCTAACCTAACCTATTTTAGACCAACTCATAGGTTTTTTAACCTTAACCTTAACCTTACCTAACCTATTTTAGACCATCTTATAGGTTTTTTAAATGCCTAACCACTGCGGGATGCTTATTTGTTCATTCATATCTTAACCTAACCTAATCTGTAAAGAAATACTTAATAAAATTGATTTTTTAACACTCCTTCGTTTGTACACTCCGACGTTTGGGACTTCTGCGTTTGTCCTGGAACCATATAATTAGTAACAAAACAAAGAAGAAGCTTATTGTGCTTAATAAAAAAGGACGTCATAAATACAAATGATAGATGATATGTCAGTATACATTATACCATTGGTCAATTCAAATGTATCATTGGTCATTTGTTTTGTATGACGTCATTTTTTATTAGGCTCTAAAAGTTTTATTGTAGAATAAGAAAATTAATAAGGTTTGTTTTTTAAGACTTTAAAATAGGAGTAAAACTCTAAAATTCTGTATGGCAGTTGCTCTAATTTGGTGTATAGAACTGTGAAGAAACAGCGGCAAAACCGCCATGCCGCTGAAAACCAGTATATCCCGCCGTTTTTTTCCTTCACAAATCCACGCTATACCCCACTAAAGCAACTGCCATGCTAAATTGTAGAGTTCTACTTTTATTTTAAAGTCTTAAAACACACATTTACGGAATTCTACAAAAGCTACCACAATAGACAAAATATATCTAGCTAGCCTACATAACATGAACACTTTTCTTAGCCTAACCTAAGTCAACCTACATAACCTAAACACTTTTCTTAAACTAAACTAAGCTAACCTACATAAACTAAACACTTTTCTTAGCCTAAACTAAGCTAACCTACATAACCTGTCCAAATGAATAACTTAACGTTTTTCTAATAATCCAACTCAAATAGTTAATCAGATATTATTCAGATAGGTAGAGTTTTGTTTGTCTTTAAAATCTTGCAAACCACAAAATTGATTTAGTTCTTCATTTTAAGGAAGTTTAGTATTAAAGTCAAATTAAAGTTTAAGCCTATTTTTCTGCTGCAAAAATTACAAATGGAGAGGTAGGTTGTGGGTAAAATCCGTACAGGTTGTGTGTTTCAAGTTAAAAACCGTAGTAGAACAATAAAAATTCATGTTAACTTAAAAAAAAATTGTTGTCTTTAGTTCTTTTCAATAAGAACTACATATATTTAGTGAATATTATCTTTCTACTACTATTTTTAAGCCTTAAAACACATACTTTTACGGATTTTACCCGAAACCTTCCTTTCCCTTTAATCACTGTGCTGCTTACGGACATAAATTGTCTTTGTAATAAATCTGTGGTATCCGCCTCGGTTAAATGGCAGATACCCAAGTTCAAATGATTACGGCAGTGCGAACAGACGTGGACACATATATTATAGAGAAGCTGCGCTTCTCTAGCAATCACTAAATAACAAACAGAGTCTATTCAGATGTTACTTTATTCAGGGTCTAAGGTTTACTAAAGTTATAATACAACAAATAATAAATACACAGATTGGAATAAATAATCCTAAAGCAACATCAATATAAATACATATACAATAATCAGATTGGGCAATAATGATCCCCCATCCCTGGAAAGGGTGGGGGAACCAAACAATACAGCTTAACCATAATGTTAAGGCTGTCAAAATCTATCATTAATTTTAAAGCATAGGGAGGGGTCAGGCTGACCCCTTCCCCGGTACTCGGGGGAGGGCCCTCGGCCCTTCTCCGAACCAAGGTCAGGGTTGCCACAGAACATGGCTCAAGGTTGCCGAATACCACAACTCTCCCCTCGGAAGGCTGGGAGGGGGTTTCCCCACCAGACTTCCGACAGTGGTTGAGGCCTTCGGCCCGCTCATTAGGGGATTGTTATTTACAAGAGTTAACGATTCAATGGAATCCTAGTGGTGATTTTCAGAGTTGATGGGCCCCCAACGTGTGGTAGAAGGTAGAGGCTGGCTTTTGTTGGGCACGTAGCTCGGCGCCAGCGGGTGTCAGGCCAGCATGGGGCGCAGCCGCTGCTGGGCCGGTCAGCAACGGGGCATTCTGGTTGGCGGTGGCAGCGGCTGGAGCACTGGCTACCAGGTTGACTGTCTGGGCGACAGCCTGGCCTCCCGAGGGGCCGCGGGGCTTTCCAGAGTGCGGCCCAGGCTTGCCTAGGCGGTCATTCCCACTATCGGCTGATTTCATGGACACCATTTCCTCGGCTGCTTCCCGGCCAATAGGAATGGCATCCCAGTCCACTGAAAAGTCCCAGTACTTGGCATGGCTGATTCTGGCCCTGGCCAAGGCCTTACGATACAAGGTTGGGTGATACAGAAATACTTGTGACATGCGTTCAGGGCGGCACGTACACCTCCTTGTGCAGCTGCCAGGGAGATGATGGTTAAGTCTCCCAGTAGCTTGAGGATCAACAGCAACAGACACAGTATGGCTGCGCCATCTCCCCACTCGTGAAGAGCCTGTCTGAACCCAGCCCAGACATCCAGGGTTTCCTCCCCTTCCTCCGCCAGTCGGTCAATATTATAGGACACGATTCCATGGTCTTTGGTGGCTGAACAGCTGCCTTGCTGGATGCATGAGCCATACGACAGGCCGGTCAGCATGGCGGCCTTATACGCCGGGAACGATAGTAGCTGCTGCCAGTCATTCAGCTTGGCCTGGGAATACAATCCTCCCGAGCTAAAGTCATCCAAGGGCTCGGTCAGCAGTTGCTTGGGTGTATCCAGTGGGGGCGGCCTCTTCTTAGGTGCTGGAGTCAGCTCTATCCACCCTTCCTCGGCGTGCACAGTTAGGGGGTAGGTAGAGGAGCAGGGAATCTTGGTGGCGTGACCGCTATACACCTTCGTCACGGCATCTACAAATCCTGTGGGCTCCACCTGCACCTTGTCCCAACATTCATTGCTCTCCCTTACCACGTATTTATTACGCTGGCAGGTAAGCTGGAGCAATACATCTCCCCTCAAAATAGAGAACATGCTCCCCTGGACACGCACCGGATGGGCCGGGTCTAGCTGCTGGAGCTTCCAGCAATTGGCCGCTACCTCTTCTGCTGCTGCGCTTCGCATCCAAGTTTCCAGGGTAAATCCAATGTAGCCCACGTGTATCTGAGCCTGGAGGGGGACATCCACGTACCTGGCCGATACTCTGGGCAACGCTGCCGAACAATGCTGGGTGGTTGGTGGCATGGGCTTCGAAGTCACAGTTCACTATTGAGGTAGGGGTAGTCATGTTGATAAAGAATTGTGCCTGATGGTCAACCAGGAACGCATCCATCACCAGGCTGGGCTGGAGGCTGCGGATCAGCCTCAAGGGGCAATCTCTCCCCAGGTGGTCCCACACGTACGTGGCCTCTCCAGTGACACAGGACAGCTCGGACTGGGGACACGCTAGGGTCAGGTGGTCGGACTGGGACTCCACCCGTCCGTTCTCAACTACGTAGGTCTCCTCCTTGACCAGCAGCCGTCGCTCCTGTAGCACTAACTCATTTCGGTACAGCTGGCCTTCAAAATGGACGTCCTCCCCTTCACAACCCACCCCCTCGGGGCTGTTGACCAATGCTCCTACCATATCAAGGGTAAAGATGGATGTCACCCCTCCCTCTGGGGCTGCAGGCTCGTTCCGGGGTCCAGGTCTCTCGGTGGCAGCGACGGTTGTCGCCCCAGGCACCAGTGTGGGGGCGCTGGATAGCACCCCCCAGTCTTCACAGGTGGCGGCGGCGGTTGCCGCCCCAGACATCAGCTTGGGGGTGCGGGGCCGCACCTCTCGTCCTTCCCAGGTGGCGACGCCGGGTGGTGTCCCATACATCGACTCAGACTCGCTGGTTAGCGCCTCTCGCCTCTCCCGCTCGACGGCCGCCAGGGCCTCCCCGTACACCGTTCCGGGGGCGCTGGGTAGCGCCCCTCTGCTTTTGCTGGGGGTGACAGGGGTTACCTCCTCCTTCGGGGGACTCGGTCTGGCAGGCACCATCATGTTGAGGCCGAATGGCAGAGGCCGCAGGACTTCTGGCTCCGCAATGTTGGTTGGCTGCAAGAACTCCGGTCCCATGTGGTTGAGGCTGAAGCCAAGGCCAACCCGGTTGGGTTCAGCCGCTCCTCCCAGCACGTTGATCCTGGCTGGGATGGTCCCAAACTGCGGCATTCCTTCTGAGTGGCCCACAGCGCTGGGAGCAGCTGCTTGCTGGAGTGTTGCTGGGGGCGCGCTCCCTTCCATGTTGGCTACCTGGCTGGGCTTCCCTGAGTGAGCGCCCTTGCCGGCTACACGTCTCCTCCCGGCTACCTGGTCCCAGTCAGCCTTGCACTCGGCTGCCGTATGGCCTGAGTAATGGCAACGTTCACATCTGGCAGAACGGTCACGGCGGGGCTGGGTGCGTCGCTCTTCTAGGCTGACCTCCATAGGCGTAGGACAGTCTCTGACTCGATGGCCCTTCCCATGGCAGCGGTAGCAGCGGCCTGGAATCTTGGATGCGTCGTCTGGTGCAACCTTCCCCATCTGGTGGAGACCCGGAGCCAAGGCGCCAATCTCCATTGGCTCCGAATCATCATACTGGGGCAACTGGACGCTGGCCGATCCCGTGAGCCCGTCGGTGGCGTCCACTAGGCACACACCCTCCTTCAGCTGCATGGTGATCATGGTCACGGTGAACATGGCTCGCCTTGTATACTCAGGTACCGAGGCGATCTCATGTCCCATCATCTCACGTTTCACGTTGGCGTTGCGGATGCTGCGGTTAAGCTCATCAATGAGCAATTCCAGGTCTTTGTGGCTGTAGGCCTCCCTGTACAGGGCGCACTTTGTGGAGATATAGGCCTGGATGGGCTCCGTCGAGTGTTGCCTGTAGTCCCTGAAGGCTTGCTTCAGGGTCTGGGACTCATAGGCTGGACGAAATAACATTTCACACTTGGCCTTGACTTGTTTGTAGGTCAAGGCTTGGCCTGCCTCCCCAAACAGGTGGGAGGCCATCTCCGCCGCTTGCCCCGCCAGGGATAGTAAAAGGGCGTTGCGGCGGTTCAGCGTGTCATGGGGGGGTACGCGGTAAGCCGCCCATGACATCTCCAGCCTCCGGATGTGGGAGTTCCAGGACTGCTTGGGCGGTCCTGGGTACTCCGGCAGGTTACTCAACATCAGCTTGCGGTACTCGGCTGGAGCCGGCTGGGGATTGTCCTGGAGCCATCCTTGGAGCTGGTCGCCTCCTTGCGCTTGTTGTTGCTCCATCGGGTCAAAGGTTCAGCGACGGGATACTAAGTTTAAGTCAATACTATAGGCGGCTTACACTTATGGTTACTATCCTAGCAACCGCTACCGTTTATCACTTGGTTGGTAGTTTGAACTACAAAGATCTAAAATAGGTGTACACTAGGGTACTTTTCACTAGCTTCTCAGCTTTAGGGTAGGCTGGTAGGTGTAGAGAGTTGTTGAGGGTCTGAACTGCTGTCAGGAACTGTGTCTCAACCATGACACTTTGGTTGAGCTTGACTTCCGAATTAGCGGGAAGTTCACGAGATCAGTTGGCGAACATACAAACCCCCAATACCAGGAACCATCAAGTTTCAACAGCAGGTTTGAATATAGATTTATTGATGAAATTATTTCAAAGACCTGAAATTACAATATCAATTAGTTTATAATTCCAGTTATTTATAACCACGTAATCTTATTTGCTTTTTAAAAATCATTTTTCTCTACGGTAAAAAAAATCTTTGGAAACTTTGGCTTTAAAGGAAAATTATTTGGTTTAATAAATCATTGTTAAATGCAACAATAAGGCACATAAAAATTACTAAAACATATATTAATCATAATTAAGTTTCATGCTTAGCTGGCTAAAGCCTTTTTAAAACTACATATAATCGTCCTATACACCATTCTTCCTTATAAAATTAACAAATTCTACCTGAAGCTCTTATGGTTTCAAATCCCTGATATACTAGGGTCGTTCACACACAATGAGACCAATGATAGGCCCAATTTTGTTCTCCAAAATCTTCACACTCTCATATCTCATTCAAAAGTAAAGAACGTGCGCATCATAATAAACAAAACAATCCATGCCGCGCCACATTATGAAAGGAAAGCCATAAAAAGACGACATTTGCGCTTAGTTTTTGGTTAATGATAAGGAATTAATTTTGCACTTGATAAACACAAAGCTTCCTCGAAAAGAGGTTAAGACACACCCCCCGTTTGAAAGTCAAATTAACTTCCTTAACGAGATTCAAGGTTTTTTTTGCGCTGAGCACTAGCAACATTTCTCACTAAACTCAACTCACCATAATCACATGAGAATGGCCACATCTCGAAAACGTGACAATTTTGCTCCTAACTAAATGAAACCCCGTGAAATGCATACACAATATTATACTCCTCACTAGGACTCATAATACCTCACATTTTAGGATAGAAGGATGGGGATTGGTTTGTACCATACAACATTCCATGCACATGACAATCACAAGATCACATACACAATCCTAAAATAGATAATCCTATTAATCATGATGTTGTAAATATAACAACTATACTAATAATAATCATTTCATAATCAATAGGTAATAAATCATTATTAATAAATCAATAAGTACCTACGAAGTCAGGTTGAAATGTAAATGTAAACAAATAATGGTAAAATTAAACGAAATAAATCTTAGACAAGAAAATTAAGATTTATAGGTACTTAAAACTAAATTTGTTAAGCATCAAAAAGAGTAGTAAGAAAAAATTTTTCAAAATCCTTGGGCAGAAAGTTTTTCAAACCTAATGAATAAGAACTGTAATATCTTAATCAACAATAAAACTTTTTAATACTTAAAGAATGGCAAAATAATAATATCTTCGTTAGAATTTTCATTGAAATTATGAAAAAATACCAATTTTTCTTTGTAAAAAAAATATGAGACTTTAAATATGAATTTTCAATCATTCCTTGATCTGAATAAAAATGTTTTACTTGATTGAAATTCATATATAATTTTAAAAAAAATCTGCTAAAAAATACTTGATTTTTTTCTTAGAATAAATATCGAATCACGCAACCTCGACACATTTATTCCTTTTTGTTAAACTTTTCAGGTAAGTTTTAAAATGAATTGTACTTTTGAAAAGAAATTAAACTCAATAAAATTAAATTTGAGCATATGAAATAGAAGAATATTTAATCGCATTTCATTTGATTCTTATTTTAGGCATAAAAATAGGCATATGAAAAATGTGGCTTTTTACTAAAAAAAACTCAATTTCCATAAAATAAGAATCAATTATTAATCATAATTTTTAACAACTGCCTGACTGATACAGCATGTTCTTCTAGGGGAGATTTATCTGTCAGTCTGAACAAGACTCTTGCAGTCTTTCTTCCATCCTCAATTCTCGTCACTCGGCCCATCCTCAAACATCTCATCAGCGGATTGGTACTCGTAACCAGAACTATATCTCCATCAGCTAGTGGCTCCGCCATCTCATCCTTCCACTTGGACATCCGTAATATCTTCGGTAGGATCTCCTGGCGGTAGGCAGTCCAAAACTGGGCAGACAAATCTTCCAACAACTTCAACCTGGAGGAAATTTGGTCCTCCGGTTTCATCGCCACATTGCACAACGGCTGGCGGTCAACATTTCCCAGCAGCTGGCCAGGGGTAATCAGCCGCCAATTCTCCACGTCGTTCGCAGCTTCAATCGTCAATGGTCTGCTATTCATCAACTTGCTGACCTCCGCCAACAGCACCAGGAGCTCGTTGAAATTAACAGAACTATTTACCAACTTCTTGGACAGCAATCTCTTGGTTAATCCCACCATTTTCTCAGCCTGCCCAATATAATGGTGGGCTCGGGCCGGGATCTGAGACCAAGAAAACTCTACCTGGCTGCCCAACTTCTGCTCTAAAACTTTGCGAGCACCGGATAATTGTGTGCCCATGTCGCTTACTATGATCTTCGGCAGACAATGAACAGCTTCCAACTTGCGCAGGGACAACAGGATACTGCTGGTATCATACTTTTCCAAGGCATCTAACCATAACGCCCCTGAGAACCTGCAGACCACCACGAACACCCACACCTTCTTCGTTGCTGTCTGACTCCTCGTTTTGGCGGCAGCTCTCCTCGTAACCAGCGGACCCATCAGGTCGACTTGCACAGCTTCAAAAGGCCTGCTCGGGACCAACTTGTCAGGTAACACGTCCTTCATGGTAGCACGACATTCCTTAGCCCTCTCAACACTGCAGGGCCAACACTTCTTCACCTCCATGATGGACAACCTCCTTGCCTTCACAATCCAGCACCAACGGCGGCTCTCAGCTAAAGTTCCACGGACACCAGAGTGAAGCTCAGCATGCGCTTCTCTCATAAAAACAGCAGCTAACCAATTATCAGGCTCCAAAATTATTAAACCTGGCATGTCTTCAAATATCATTTTACGGCCACCAGTAATGGCGTCAATGACTGGCTGTCCACGACCAACCATCTTAAGAATCCTCATCTCCCTGGTCACATAATTTCCTCCGGGACCAACGACAGGCCAGGTCAATGATACTTCATGCACTAATGGATTTAATGACGCATAATTGCCTTTAGCGTCATTTATCCACTCATCCTCTTGGCTTCGTGACACAATGAAAAGTTCCGCCGCCGCCATAAAATTGTACAAAGACGGCTTGTACACAGAATCTGCGGCTGCTACATGACTACCAGCGGCTGTAGTCTTACCTTCTTGTCTGCTCTTTAGCTTCTTCAACCAGGTGTTCGCAACTTGCAGGACAGCTGCCATAATACGTTTGGCCTGTCCAAATGATCTCCTGTGCTTAAACCTAAAGACATCTTCAGCGGCTTCTCCGGCAACTTTCATTGAACATAACTTAACCATTTTGGTATTCAACTCCTCTGGGGGTAAAACCTGCTTGACTTCTTCGGCAGTTTTCACCGGCCACGCACTTTCATCCTGGCGCAACCATTCTGGGCCCAATCTGTACCTGGAACCTGGTCCCAAATCTGATACCTTGCAGGTGCTTCTGGTGCCCAAATCTGCAACGTTGTGCGTCCCCGGGACCCACCTCCAGTCATCCTTGTTGGTTGCAGATTGAATTTCTCCAATACGATGAGAATTAAATGTGTTCAGCATAGCACTGTTGGAAACTATTTGCGATAAAACACACGATGAATCAGTAAAGTACATCACTCTGATAATATCAAAGGGCAGGGCATCTCTGACGGACTTTGCCAACCTTGTGGACATCTGGCACCCCATCAACTCAAGGCGTGGAATTGATTCACACTTGACCGGCGCAACTCTTGACTTGGTGGCTAGCAGAAACGTTTCAAATCCTTGTCTAGTTGGCCACCTCAAATATGCATTAGATGCATAAGCCTCTGATGACCCATCCGAAAACATCATCAAGGATGGAAGGCCAGTTGGTTCATCCGGGACCACACAACGGTCAAACTCCAATTTAGCGACCTCAGCTCTGTCCTCCAGCGACTGAACAAGTTCATCCCGTAGACTTTTTGGAATGAAATCTTGCCAGCCCAAATTCAGCAAACATGTTTTCCGCAGGACAAGTTTAATTCTCAACAGAATAGGGCTGCAAAGCCCGATCGGGTCGAAGGTTTGGGCGGCGAACCTGTGGACCATCTTCTTTGTCAGATTCTCGTCCAAGGCGTCCTGGAGGTTGTACAAATCAGCATCCTCTTTCACCTTCCTTCCCTTGACTTTACCATCTTGGTTGACTCTTGTGGCGATGGACAACACATCGGTGGCTGGCTTCCATATCAGCCCGAGAACCTTGGTAGGCTGGCAATCATCTCCAGAATAAATGACTTGTTTGAAGGAAAAACTACCTTTGCCGATAATCCTGTCGGCCTCTTTCATCATCTCCTTGGCTTCTGGCTTCGATCCTGCTCCCGAAATAACGTCATCTATGAAGCTGTGCTTCTCAAGCTTGACTGCAACTGGAATCTGAGGTAACTTGAATTCCTCATCAGGGTAGGTAGGTATTTGTGGCTCCTTCCATAACTCAGGTTTAGCAACAATTTCACTACCGTTTATCTGTCCCTCTCCATACATCTCCTTGACCTCTGCTTCACTCTTTCCGCCGAACAGGCGGGACGTCAACTTCAGGGCTGTAACTGCCAAGTTTCCCGCAGCCAACTCGCCGAAATTCACAACTTTGGTCAGGTAAATTTCAAGTGGACCATCTGGCGTCGGGGAAAATAAAACTCTCTTCATCTGGCTGTCAAACTCTGTGGCCAGGATGGAGTTATAAAACTTGGAGATATCCGCGGTTATACCAACCTTGTAACCGCGGAAAAGCATCAAATGATAAAAAATCTTCTGCATTGGCGGCGGGCCTCCCAGCATTATGTTATTAAAACTGGTACCCTTGAACGTCAGAGAACTATTTGCACACAATCGCATGGGTGTGGAACTTGAATCCTCCTTGAACGCAACCACTATTGATGAACAAGACTTAGGTCCTTCATACTGCAATTCTTCAGGCGTGGCTTTTTGAAAAACGCCTCTTCTTATGGCGTCGTTGAATACCTCCACATACATTCCATAGGTACCTTCCTTGACCATCCTGGCACGATCCTTTTCAGCAATTTTGCGGGCTAAACTCTCATTGTAGGGTAAAGTGTGAGGATCTTCAATATAAGCATATTGACCTGTCCACTTGTTGGACTGCAAGTCCAGTGTTAAACCTGCCTCAATTATCCTCTGCCTCTCACGCTGGTCCCAGGTAGTGCCATCGGCCATAGCCTTGCACTCTTGACAAGCAGTACATCCAGGACAAAGTGCCTGCGGCTGTACGCCAAACGATTCAGACGTCAGAAAGTCTGGCAAAGTGCCTCCACTGACACTGACAGCCTTATAAGCCGACTTTTGATCTCCAGCTCCACCATCAGCACTCGTACAGATAAAACCACTACCAAAAATGGTTCGCCACAACATAGACTGGCCCACTTTCTGGTAGGTTGAAGGAAACACGTCAGGATGTGTATTTCCAATGATGATATCTAAGCCTCCACTAATATATGTAAACCTTTCTGGCGGCATTTTAAATATCTCGGCGGCAGTTTCGGGGTGGACCGAGCGCATCTCGTTGGCCCCGCCGAGGGTAGGCATGACAGCTGCCTCAAACTCCCTCAAATTGCCGTCCCTATCCTTCAGATAAAACACAACATTGCGGCAGGAAGACTCACTGCCATCAGCTACAGAAATAGTTGTATATCTGCCGGTAGATTTCAGCTTCAACTTGTTGGATAACTTCTCAGACACAAGTGGCAAATTTGCCCCGGAGTCAAACATTACCGTGGCGTGGCAGGTGCCGCCGCCAGGTGCTACAACAGGAACTAACTGAAGTAAGAAGGTACAGGGGCTGGGTGCAGAACTTGACTTGTAAACTGTATTCACACCAGCACTAGCCTCATGGAGTAACCTGGAATGGTATCTGTCGCAATTATTGGTACCACAAACACCAAGCTTATCCGATTTATTACACTTGTCAGCAGTATGGCCGTCACATAGGCAGAGTTCACATAACTTCTTCTGCTGGACAACTTTCTTACGGTCAACCACATCCATCTTCTTAAACGTGAGGCAACGGAAAATCGGGTGCTTCTCCTTGCAGCTCTCCACAGGACATGCACTGTTCCACTTGGAAGCCTTGTCCTTTCCAGCCTTTCCATTCTTATTGTCGTTGCGGCCAGATACTTGCGCGGCGGCAGCTCTGTCACGATTTCTCTTGCCGGCGCCATTATCATAGGACATATCACCGGCCAACATGGCACCCCTGGTCCTCTCCAGCAGTTCTACAATCTTCGGGATGTTTGGTTGGTTCATGCTACCTAGCTCCATCATAATTTTGTCTCTCAAATTTTCAGGGCACTTGTCTTTAAAAATATGAATAAGAGTTAGGTGGTTGTAATCCTTAGCTGCAGAACCAACGATGGCTTCTACCTCCTGCATCATGCTCTTGAAGGTAGCAATTGCGCTAACCACGTCCACAGGTTTATCCACAGGTTTCATCTTGTTTAACTTAGTTAAAATCCTCATGAACCGGCGAGTGTTTGATAAAAACATCTGATCAAGAAACGCCCATTGTTCATTATGATCTCTAATCGCTGACACTTGCTTGCGTAGTTCCGGGTTGGTTATCACCTTCTCCATACACAACATCAGACTTAACCTCTGGTCAGCAAATCCATAACCAGAACATAGATCTTTAAAGACCTGTTTAAAGTTTGGGTAATCCGTGTCAGTACCGTCGAACGACGGCAAAAAACTGTTGTCCCAGCGCCCATACTGCGGGTTGGAACTCCGAATATCCACGGTAGACATACTTCTGGAGAGCATGGCAGGTGTCCCACTCTCATCCAGGTTAGATGAACGACGTTCCATCTCTCTAAGCCTTCGGTACATATCACGTACTTCTTGGCGCAACTCCACGGAAATTTTAAGCACTCCCATGTCCATCTTCACCTTCTCAATGACGTCGAGGTTCCTGGCGACAGTGCTTGACCTCGCGTCGTCTGAATCATTGTCAAGCCAGTACAGAATTTTTGTACACTGCTCCAACGACGCATAAACTTTATCTGCAACAGTTTTCTGCTCACTAGCTTCATCCAAATCACGCTTAAACTCGCGCAGCTCACTAGTCTCCACGGCAGGTTTTAGACTTTTTATTAGGTCAGATTGGTCCTTGACCTCACTAAAAATGTCACGAATTGATTTTACAGTCACATTTTCACATGAACTAAAACTTTGGCAGGCTTTTAGATTGTCATAAAACACTTTTAACTGCTCATCAAAAACTTCTAGCCTTTCACTGCCAATAGCGATAGCTCGCTCAATTTTCTGCTTTTTGGTTAGTGGCATATTGATTCACTAGGTACTTATTTCACAGAAAAATTGTCACAGTTTATTGCATCAATAATTCACTGGATGCTATTGATCTCTTGATGAATGCTAACGCCTATTCATCAGATACTTTGAAATTGTCTCAACCATGACACTTTGGTTGAGCTTGACTTCCGAATTAGCGGGAAGTTCACGAGATCAGTTGGCGAACATACAAACCCCCAATACCAGGAACCATCAAGTTTCAACAGCAGGTTTGAATATAGATTTATTGATGAAATTATTTCAAAGACCTGAAATTACAATATCAATTAGTTTATAATTCCAGTTATTTATAACCACGTAATCTTATTTGCTTTTTAAAAATCATTTTTCTCTACGGTAAAAAAAATCTTTGGAAACTTTGGCTTTAAAGGAAAATTATTTGGTTTAATAAATCATTGTTAAATGCAACAATAAGGCACATAAAAATTACTAAAACATATATTAATCATAATTAAGTTTCATGCTTAGCTGGCTAAAGCCTTTTTAAAACTACATATAATCGTCCTATACACCATTCTTCCTTATAAAATTAACAAATTCTACCTGAAGCTCTTATGGTTTCAAATCCCTGATATACTAGGGTCGTTCACACACAATGAGACCAATGATAGGCCCAATTTTGTTCTCCAAAATCTTCACACTCTCATATCTCATTCAAAAGTAAAGAACGTGCGCATCATAATAAACAAAACAATCCATGCCGCGCCACATTATGAAAGGAAAGCCATAAAAAGACGACATTTGCGCTTAGTTTTTGGTTAATGATAAGGAATTAATTTTGCACTTGATAAACACAAAGCTTCCTCGAAAAGAGGTTAAGACAAACTGATTTGGTTTTCCTTATCACACTGTAGATGGGGAGGGAGGAGCTTTGCAAGTTTTTTCTAAAAATATCTCTGTTGTATGCTATAGAGTAGCTCCCCTCCTGTGTGTGTGTGAAATCCCCTTTCTTGCAACGCGCCTACGCGCGGTCAGAGTGCGCACACAGGTAAAACGCGCATCTATCCCTCAATCTGCTCTCTCATTGGTCCGCTTTATCTCCTTTGTCCGTCGAATTTTTGTTGCGTTCCGAGCTACGCTGCGCAACCCGTGAAATGCGCTCCATTATCCCGGTCTCTGTCTCCGCACGGTAGACGGACTTATCCGAGTGTGGGGAGAAGTGGGAACGCGTGAGGGGACGGGGTAAAGCCGCCCTTCCCCAGGTGGGGAGGGGGGTGCCGCTGGCTTGAGGTGACTGGGTTGTGAGGTAATTGGGCTTCTCCCTTAATCCTTGGCTTATCTTATGTCACCTCAATTGTATTTGCTTCAATTTATGGTGGGCCCCTCCCCTTCCGTTGGGATAAGGGGGTGTATTTGCCGTGCTGCAGGTTTGGGGGTCCGATTGTTTACCAATGCATTGTTAGCTTACATCTAGGTTCTATTTTTGGCTTATCACAAGTTCTATTTTTGGCTTATCACAATCCACGGCAATTATTTACCAAGCCCTGCCCATAAATCTATTGTTTAGCTTTCACACCAGGGTGGTAATCCATAAAATCTGATATAATATCTGTTTTTTCTCAATGGGTGGCTGCGCTGTAGCCTCTCAGGATACTTGGAGATCTGGTATAATATCTGTTTTTCTCAATGGGTGGCTGCGCTGTAGCCTCTCAGGATACTTGGAGTTAACGTAGTTTTTCTTCTGCTTGGTACACTACACTCGTATTTTCGCTCACAGCTCGCAGCTCGCAGCTATTTTGCTTGTTTCAGCCAGTCGACGGCAGGGAATGTCCCGTCCTGCAGCGCCGTGGGTCCAAATCCGGGTGGTGGCGGCAGGGAATGTCCGTCCTGCAGCGCCATGGGTTCGGATCCTGCTATCTTTTGCAGTAAATGGTGGCCTGTTTTCAGCCGTTTGCAATTATTTGGCCTGTTTCAGCCCGTCCGCATGCCTGTTTCAGCCTTTGAGCGCCCAATCCTCCGTTAGATTTCGTCGCTCTTCGCGGTTCTCCGTCGAGTTTCGCCACTCTCCGCAGTCTCTCGTCCGATTTCGCTGCTCTCCGCAGCTCTGGTTCCGCCACTCTCCGTGGTCTTTCGCTAGGTTTCGCTTCCACAACTGCCGGATACAGAGTTAGACCTTGCTATCCAGGGTGGGTAATTCAGGTTGCTTGTGTCAGTTTTGCCAGTTTCACTGCTAGGAGTACCTTAGCCTCAGCTGCGCGTCTGCTCTACACTTGTGGTTTGCCGTAATCTCACACAGCTGTCACCAATTTGTGGTATCCGCCTCGGTTAAATGGCAGATACCCAAGTTCAAATGATTACGGCAGTGCGAACAGACGTGGACACATATATTATAGAGAAGCTGCGCTTCTCTAGCAATCACTAAATAACAAACAGAGTCTATTCAGATGTTACTTTATTCAGGGTCTAAGGTTTACTAAAGTTATAATACAACAAATAATAAATACACAGATTGGAATAAATAATCCTAAAGCAACATCAATATAAATACATATACAATAATCAGATTGGGCAATAATGATCCCCCATCCCTGGAAAGGGTGGGGGAACCAAACAATACAGCTTAACCATAATAAGGCTGTCAAAATCTATCATTAATTTTAAAGCATAGGGAGGGGTCAGGCTGACCCCTTCCCCGGTACTCGGGGGTGGGCCCTCGGCCCTTCTCCGAACCAAGGTCAGGGTTGCCACAGAACATGGCTCGAGGTTGCCGAATACCACAAATCATCTAAGACATTTTAAACATTTTTACACCTAATTTTCAAGTGTTTTTTTTTATTCGTACAGTATCGTAGTTACCTTATGATTAGGGAACATCTTTACGTCTTTTCTTTTTATTTTTAAGATGTAAAAGTAAATATCATCTTATTTTTTTAACAGATTTTTAAATATTTAATAAAAAAAAACTACAGTTAACCCAGGCGGAATAAGGTATAGACAACAAGCAAAATAAATCTGAAATAATATTTGGGGGTAAAGGGTCTTCTTTACTAGCTACAATGCTTTGCCTCCCAAAATCACGAAGATTTCAGCTAAAATTACTAAATAGTTTTTCGAATTAATTTCATTGTTGTTTAACAGAATTGATTAATTCTTGCTGTGCTACATTTTTGTCCTTGTTTAAATATTTTAGCTTCAGTATAAAAATATTAGTATTACATGTAAGTTATTCTGTAGTAAAAAAAATATGAAAAACAAGGACTTATATCTCTATAGGATGATCACCCTTTTTAATGTAATTTAAACCATATTTTAGAGGCGTGGTGAAATTGTGTATACTGGTATTTACATACAGGGTGCGCCACATATAACCGGACTTTTTTAAAACGGCCATAGCGCCAAAACTACATGACCGATCAGGACGTTTGACCCTACTATAAAAAGCTTAGTTAATGACCTTTCTGCCCATAAAAATCTTTGAACCATTGGGGACGTGTACTTCGAGCTGGCCGCGCATATGTTCAACAAGGCAGATTCGAAATGCGCCGTTGGTATAATCTGGATTCTCGACTAGAGCCCACTAAATCGGACCTCAGCCCATCTCATATAAGAGCCTCCGTGTCAAAGGATAGCTTGAAAGTTGGGTAAATTTGGATCCTGCAGTTACTTACGTTCCTAAGGAAATGGGGCCTCCCAGCAGCCCGATCTTAATTCAATGGACTTTTGGGCCTGGGGCTACTTTAAATCATGCGGTATAGGAGGTGGGGAGAGGCGGTGATTGAGACTGGCGGCCATTTTTTAAAATAATCTAATAGTCAGTCATATACCTATTCTGCTTCCCAGTTTTTAAAATTTAATAAAATCTTTAAAATTGAAGATTTTATGTTCATTTGTTCACAAATTAGAAAAAGTCCGGTTAGATGTGGCGCACCCTGTATTTAGACACATTGAACCCTAAATTTTACTGAAAACCAGAGATTTTATAAACATGATCTCTCATTCCTTAGTTTAAGTACTTTAATAAAGTCTTGATTGGGTGGTACAAACTTTTCATCCTCTAATTTCAAACTAGGGAAGGGGTGATTTTGTTTTTCATCATTAGTAATATACCAGAAATTATTGACCATTGTCTTATCAGTTTCCTGAAAAATACAAATAGAGTTTACTGAAATTCATCCATGAAAGGCTGGACGGTTTGACGGACGTAGGGAAGTCTAAATTATAAAGTAACTGCGCTACTAATAACATGTTTTTTTTCTTTGTGCAGGGGAGAATATATTATCTAAAGAAAGACTATATTGCCCTTAAAACTTTTCATACAAGTTAGTGTAAATTTCCAATACCTTATATTTTTAAATCAATTACATATATTATCAAATTATATGAATTATTCTTACTTAACAGGATCTCTATGTGTCTGTACTGAAGGAACTAACTAACCAATGAACCGATGTGGTTCTCCTTTACAATGTAGCTTTTCATAGTTTCTGGAAAAGTTAATAACTATTTTGAAGGGAAATAACCCCCCCTCCCCCCCCCCCCCCGAAGAAAAATATATTATTATATATGAATTATATTATTTTTGTATTTGAGATAAAAAATATAGAAATTAATATGAAAATGATTTTAATTGATAAAATGAATATTCTTTTAGCATTTCATGTTACTTTTATAGAAGGTAAATATGAAAACAGTAATAGTGTCTGACTGATTATGACGTAACAAAAAAAAATTAGCCAATGAGAGGCCGCTATTGACCAATGGTAAAATTTATAGTGGCCTCTCATTGGCTAATTTTTTTTGTTACGTCATAATCAGTCAGACACTATTACTGTGTTCGGTAAATGTCCATAATATTTATAAAGAGTAATGCTGATTTGTATGAAGAACATTGACAAGAAGATTCAGAAGCAAATCTCATATATAATTTCTATTTTCCAATTTTGTTTTTAATGAGCGATCTTATTAAGCAAGTCAGGGGAATCTCCACAAGAAAAGAAGCATTTATCCCTTTTTTCAATGTACTTTATGTAATAGGATATTTTGCACATCAATTTGAGAGACAAATTCCAATTCCACCATTTATCCTAACCACGCCACCGCCGTCCACTTCTTTACCACCGCCAACAACAACAACATTAACTACTACAACTACAACAACAACTTTGATTAGGCAGGTTGTAAAACTCAATCAATTGAAATAAAAACAAGGGTGGTTTCCCTCAAATCGAATGCTAATAGTCGAGCACAGAAATCCTCTTTTTTTGATTTTTTTCCCAAAATAATGGAAGGGGGGTAGTTTTTTGTGTTTTGAATGGTTGGGTACAGGGTAAAGAGAGAGAGGAGACAATGGGTTGTTTATTACACTAGTCCCCAAAGTTTTATATTAACGTTTTCTTATTCATTGGCCTTACAACTTTGGGGACATTAGTGAATTTTGATTGGTTGACTCATTAAGTTGAGTTTCCAAACGTTTCAACCACTAATTTTTATCTATGGAAAAGGTAATTTTGTGTATGATCAATAGAGATAAACATCAAGACGGAAAGAGTGAAAGAGAGAGAGATAGACAGAAAGATAAAAAGACAGGCTCACTGGCTGACAGAGAGAGATAGATAGAATCAAATATAGTGTAGACATGAATGGGACATACAGAAATTTTTAATCATAGAAAAGCTTTGGTACTAAAACATTACACAAACCTGTAGGGAAGATTGTCTTGTGGAAGGTGCAATATGGATTCTCAAATCTGTTACCTTTAAAGGTAAAACAAGGATGACAACATCCATAAATAACGTATGTCTAAGAACCGTTTCTAATCTATCGGATACTAATTGGTTTCGAAGCCATACTGGAATATCAAACTACTAGCGGCTACGCCCCCTAGAATCCTCTAGGGGCCCTTAAGGTAGGAAGGGGAAAAAACGATTTCATCCCATTTTAAATTTGAGTTTGAAAAGAATAAAAAAATATTTTTTGGGGGGGAGGGGGATGATGACACCCTCCCCAAAAATAGTCTAAAATCTTCCCGGGACCTGTAAGAAGCTTCACTGTAAAGGAGAACAATATAGGTTCAGCGGTTAGCGAGATCCTTCAGGACAGACAAAAAACGCTTACTACTATATAATAGGATATAGCAAACAAATGGACTTGAAAATTTTAAATATTTTATCATTTTCTTAGCTACCAATGTACTCAATAAACTTAATTTAGAATCCAACTATGAAAACTGTGCTCGGCAGTGTAGAGAAAATATATTTTGTTTGAGCTATACATTTCAAAGCTTAAAACAATCTGTCTGCTGGAATTATGTTTTAGAGGTAATATTGGTATAAGCGCAGCTACACTATAAGTAGAGAATACTCTGTGTTTTAGACGGCATTACCAATTATAATAAACAAAATTGCCCTTTCTGTAGATTTAAATTATTGGCTTTATGGCTTAGATAATATTAGTCCAGAACCAACCAATCAAGATTAAACAAAAGTACTCAAAGTTAAAGAACCAACAAAAAACGTGGTTCTAAAACTTTGGGTACAAGTATAATTTATTGTCCATATCTTGCCTCTCTTGGATTTAGTGTATTTGAAAGTGAAACTTACAGAGAACCTAATAGAAAGCAGTAGTACAGACAGCTGTACCAGCTTGACAGACAGAAAGATCAACATTACAAACAGACAGAGCAGTATAACAGACAGACCACTGAATCTTAATGTCAAAAGCATGTATACAGACAGACAAACAGATCAGCACTACAGACAGAAAGATATATCTCCATTACAAACAACAAATAGATCAGCATTACAGACATACAAACAGATCAGTATTACAGACAGACATTTAGATGAACATTGCAGACAGACAAATTACTTAGCTACAATAATTGGTAATAAAAACATGTTACTTTAACAAGTAAATGTCTTATAAGGAGATACGAAAAGTGTCATAAAAATACTTCTAAATCCATCTCTTTTTTAGGGGTTTCCTTTCCCCCTCCTCTCATCCTTCTGTTTTAGACGTATATTAATAACGTCACATATGACCATTTCCGTATTTCCGTTTTATACAAAGATAATTTTTCAGGCTCAAAAATGCACAAACTGTTACTCAGGAATGATTTGTTATAAAAAAAAGATATTAATACTACAAGCATCTTATATCACTGTGTTATTCTTCCTCTTTTGTCCTTAAAGTCACTCCATAACTATAAGAGGGATATGGGATTTTCTCAGCTTTTGTTAAAGATAGACGGCTGAATTTTTTTAAGATACCCTATAGCAATGAGTAAGTAATTTACTTTGTCCGTCGGTCTCTCAGACATTTTACAAAATATAAATAATAGAAAATATAACAATACGTGAGATAGGTTTTGTGATTTTTTTCTCCAATACATTCCTATTCTTGATTTTAACAAAACCTCTTTGTCCGTATTCCAAGCAATAATTTTTGTGCTTCACTATTTATTTGGATGTTGTCATCTTGTATTTCTTTGTTATCTATTAATATAGGTCATGATAAATCAAATTTTGAATAGGATCAGATTTTAATTCACAAGAATGTGGAGATGTGTGGCCGCAAAATCAATGTTCAACAATATTCAAGGAAAAGTTTTCATTAATTTTATATGATAAGACAAAAGCCAATACATTGATGTAATATTCTAATGATGATTAAAAAAACTATTCTATCTGTAGATTACAATAACTGGTTGAAATGTTTGGACACTCACCTTAATGAACTAACTAATCAAAATTCAATAACCACTGAACCACTGAAGGTTCTCCTTATCAATGAAGCTTCTTAAAACCCTAAGAAAAGGGTTATATGTACTTATTTTGAGGAAAGGTACCTTTACCCTCCGAAGAAAAATTGCCCTGATAAAAATGCCCCCCACACCCACATTTTTTTTCTTTTTTAAAAACTAAAATTGAAAATGCCCTTTAAGCCGTTTTTTTTTCTTTTCAACAATTGAAAAAAACTTTATGCAAGGAGAAAGTTATTCAACACAAGTATATAAACAAAAATACAAGCACACCCCAAGATTGTAAAATTCAGTGTATCAGGAAAAATAAAATATAATATTTTGGTAGTGAAGTGAAGACCAGCGGATTCGTCCCTAGAGGCCTCTAGTGGCACTTGAGGTAGGGGGAGTTGAATAAGATAACTAAATTTTTAGAAAACAGTAAAAGTGTCTAACTATGACGTCAGAAAAAAATTTACAATTAACTAATAAGAAGCCAGTATTCACTGTGGTAAAATATATAGCGGCCTCTCATTGGTTAATTGTTAATTTTTTCTGACGTCATAGTTCGACACTTTTACTGTTTTCCAATTTTTATTTTAGATTGTAAAAGAAAAAAATGAGGGGTAGTTTTTTTGTTTTAAAAAAATTCAAATTTCATAGAGGGGGCGGGGGGTATTTATTTGGGAGGGTGATGCTACCCTCACCCAAAATAGTGATAAACCTTTGCAGGACCTAAGCTAAGGAGTACCACATAAGTTCAGCGGTTAGCGGTACAAACAAACAGACAGACATATTATAAGGACATAATGCCAAAATAATGACAAAATATGGACATAATGACAAAATATGGACATAATGAAAAAATATGGACATAATGACAAAATATGGACATAAGGACAAAATATGGACATAATGACAAAATATGGACATAATGACAAAATATGGACATAATGACAAAATATGGACATAATGACAAAATATGGACATAATGACAAAATATGGACATAAGGACAAAATATGGACATAATGACAAAATATGGACATAATGACAAAATATGGACATAATGACAAAATATGGACATAATGACAAAATATGGACATAATGACAAAATATGGACATAATGACAAAATATGGACATAATGACAAAATATGGACAAAACTTTATAACAACATACAAGAAAAGTAACAGGGTGTCTTTCTGTCTATCTGTACCGAAATATCTCACTAACTGCTCAACCTGTATTAGGTTAGCTTCTATTAGATCCTAGAAAAGTTTATAACTATTATTGTTGAGAGCTCACCACAATTCCAAGAGAAAATACCCTCAGAAAAAATTACCCTTCCCCCAATAAATTATTTTTTTATTATTTTCTTTATTATATATTCAAAGTCATGTTTGGATTTCTTCACCCTTTTATTTAACAACCTTTGTTTTTAGATCGTTTATAAATCAAGATTTCAAAGTTATGTGTCCTACCCATATTTAAAAAGTCACTAAGTTATAGCCCTCTAAATTTCACACACAGATAATCAGACAGAAAAAACCATTAAGGGTTAAGGTTTAACCAAGTAATATATTTGATGTTTTTTAAAGAAATGGTTGTGCTGCATTTTCATGGAATAACACAAAATGTATTATTATCCTGTTAGAAAAATTTGATAGCTATAAATCTGTTTCTGGATTTAATTATTGTTAAAGTATTTTCTTGAAATAAAATTACATTTTTAAGTAACTCCAATATCTTGATTATTTTAAGTAGCAAAGCTATGAGCGAAGCAACTTTTTAATTCACTTTGTCTGTCCGTTAGTCCGTAGGGCTATGGGCTAAACGTGGTTTTCTGATCTAGATAAAAAGCTGAAATTTTAAGGGATTAAACAAGTTCACATTCTTCATATTTCATTCAAGTTTCATCAAAATTTGCCCAATAATAGGAGTGCTAGATCGATTCCTAGATTTTTAGGTTTTTGTGATTTTCTTAATTCCTATTCAAGATTGAAGGCTAAAATTTTCAAGGAGTAAATATGTTTATATTATACACATTTCCATAAAGTTTCAATAAGAGTGGTTATTTCAACCAAGATTCATCAAAATTTGCCCAATAATAGGAGTGCTAGATCGATTCCTAGATTTTCAGGTTTTCGTGATTTTCTCAATTCCTATTCAAGATTGAAGGCTAAAATTTTCAAGGAGTAATTATGTTTATATTATACATATTTCCATAAAGTTTCAAGAAGATTGGCTTATTGGTTGGGGTGCTAGATCGATTCCTAGATTTACTCAACTTCTATTTTAGATAATAGGCTAAAATTTTTAGGGATTAAATAAGTTTACATTCTACAAATGTGCACATTCTAGATTTCCTCGTACGGGCGGGATTGCAGTACAGGACCTTATCGACTTGATGTACTGTCCAGGTCCTGGTCCAGCAATCCAGGAGAACTAAGGATGACTAACGCACCCTTCTCTGTCCAAACACCCAAGGATATTAGGTTAAGTAACATCCATCAGACAACCAACTCTCTGTGATGCACGACCTTTGTCTGAGAAGTCCTAACTGTGCATGGTAACGAGTTGCGCCTGTTTTGGGCCAAGGCATTCCCCCTACTCTGACTATTTATGTCGCGCATCTGACATAGTAGCAGTAGGAACCATTTTTAACGTCTTTAGTTATGACGCGGTGTCGGCCCGAGATTCGAACCTATCACCTTCCCGACGACGAGCAGATGCACTACGTGTTGAGCCACGGTCGCGGGTCAAAAAATGTGCACATAGTTTCATTATGCATGATTTGTCTATTAATTGCGGTGCTAGATTGATTCCTAGATTTTCAAGTTTTTGTGAATTTAAAAGTTTTGAGACTATCAAATTTAATGTTTTTTTTTTATTTTGCTACTCTATAGATACTTTTTCCCTTATGTTCATTAATGAGTTTTAAGCTTCGCTACTTATGAATGTTGTCATCCTTGTTAAGAGTGTAACCCTTAAATGCAACAGGATGTCTATCTGTGGTTCAGTGATGTTATTTTTTTGCTACCGCACTCCAATAGAGGTAGAGTTCCCATCTTCCCCTAATGGTACTTGTGCATTCCAAGGAGGGGAGGGGAGGGGAGGGGAGGGGAGGGGGGATATTAAGCTGTTTATTTCACCAGTCCATAAAGCCTTACAATAATGTTTTCTTATTCATTGGCTTTACAACATTTGAAACTTTGGATCATGGAAAGAAAACAAAGTCATTCCTAATTAGGACAGAAGTCACTGGAAATTGATCTAAGGAAGGCTACTTATGTCCTTCATCTAACAAAATCTTAAGGGAGGTGACTTATGTCCTTTGTCTGACAAATTCTTACATTAGGAAGGCTGCTTATGTCCTTCATCTTGCAAAACCTAGCTTTTCTGTCCTTCACATAGCAAAACCTCACAAAACCTAGCTTTTCTGTCCTTCACATAGCAAAACCTCACAAAACCTAGCTTTTCTGTCCTTCACATAGCTAATTCTTGAAAAATATAGCAAATTCTTACAAAACATAGCAAATTCTTGCAAAACATAGCAAAATCTTACAAAACATAGCAAATTCTTGCAAAACATAGCAAATTCTTACAAAACATAGCAAATTCTTGCAAAACATAGCAAATTCTTGGAAAACTTAGCTTTTCTGTCCTTCACATAGCTAATTCTTGCAAAACATAGCAAATTCTTACAAAACATAGCAAATTCTTGCAAAACATAGCAAATTCTTGCAAAACATAGCAAATTCTTGCAAAACATAGCAAATTCTTGCAAAACATAGCAAATTCTTGCAAAACATAGCAAATTCTTTGAAAACTTAGCTTTTCTGTCCTTTACATAGCTAAGTCTTGCAAAACATAGCAAATTCTTACAAAACATAGCAAATTCTTGCAAAATATAGCAAATTCTTGGAAATCTTAGCTTTTCTGTCCTTCACATAGCTAATTCTTGCAAATCATAGCAAATTCTTACAAAACATAGCAAATTCTTGCAAAACATAGCAAATTCTTACAAAACATAGCAAATTCTTGCAAAACATAGCAAATTCTTACAAAACATAGCAAAATATTGGAAAACTTAGCTTTTCTGTCCTTCACATAGCTAATTCTTGCAAAACATAGCAAATTCTTACAAAACATAGCAAATTCTTGCAAAACATAGCAAATTCTTATAAAACATAGCAAATTCTTACAAAACATAGCAAATTCTTGCAAAACATAGCAAATTCTTGCAATAAGGGTCTCAAACTCAAAAACAAAGTTTCAGTGCGATCCGACCACCAGTTCTCAAGATATGGTGACCTGGTGTCCTTGGTACCGACGGTAAGATTTGGGAAATGGTTTGAATTCTTAGTAAATTTGGCCAAAATTATTTTGACACTTAGTCAAATTTTTGAAGAAAAAAAAACCAGGTGACACCAAGCGTACCTACTGAGAGGACACCAGGTCAAAAATAATAGTGTCAAAAATTTTTTTGGACTTAGCCAAATTTACTAAGGATTCAAACCATTTCCCAAATCTTACCGTCGGTACCAAGGACACCAGGTCACCAGGTCACTGGTCAGATCACGCTGAAACTTTGTTTTTGAGTTTGGGACCCCTATTGCAAGAATTTGCTATGTTTTGTAAGAATTTGCTATGTTTTGTAAGAATTTGCTGTGTTTTGCAAGAATTTGCTACGTTTTGCAAGAATTAGCTATGTTTTGCAAGAATTTGCTATGTTTTGTAAGAATTTTCTATGTTTTGCAAGAATTTGCTATGTGTTGTAAGAATTTGCTATGTTTTGCAAGAATTTTCTATGTTTTGTAAGTATTTGCTATGTTTTGCAAGAATTAGCTATGTGAAGGACAGAAAAGCTAGGTTTTCCAAGAATATGCTATGTTTTGCAAGAATTTGCTATGTTTTGCAAGAATTTGCTATGTTTTGCAAGAATGTGCTATGTTTTGTAACAATTTGCTATGTTTTGCAAGAATTAGCTATGTGAAGGACAGAAAAGCTAAGTTTTCCAATATTTTGCTATGTGATGGACCAAAAACCAATTTTATGCAAATATTGCTATGTGAAGGATCAAAAAGCTAGGTTTTGTGAGGTGAAAGGAGGCTACTTATGTCCTCAATCTTGCAAAATCTTTGTTAAGGGAGGCATGTTATGCCCTTAATCTAACAAATTCTCACTTAAGGAAGGCTACTTATGTCCTTCCTAGGAAGGTGACTTCTGTCCTAATTTAGAAATGACTTTGTTTCTTTCTATGATCCGAAACTTTTATTGAATTTAAATTGGTTGGTTCATTTAATTAGGTGTTAAAACGTTTCAACCATTAATTGTAATCTAAAGACAGGGTAGTTATACGTCATTGTTTATCCCCAATCCGTTACCCAGTAACTAAAGTAAAATTTTGTGTAAAAACAAAATTATCCCTTTTATAGTTTCAAAATATTGGTCAAATAGATTATATGCTAAACAATCTTATGAATAGTTCGTAGAGTCAACGTGTTTATAAAACTTTGGATACCAGTACAATTTACAGTCTGTAAGTTTTTTTATATGTTCGATCATGTACATGGCCATTACTCAGTGAAAAATGCTTACAAAACAGATTTTTTGACCTAAGATACTAGAACAGCTTATATTGAAATTATTGAAAAAATATGCAAATTTGGGTGAAAGTTTTTATATGTTTGGTTACTATAAGATCATTGGAAAAATCAATTTTTTATACTTTTCTCTCATTTTAAAGTTTGATTCTGTTAAATTAACTTTTTTGAAAGAGATTTATGCAATTTTTTTATATAAATGTTAATTGTATTTCAAAGAAAGAAAATTTGGAAAATCAAAATTCGATCTCTATCACTTAAATGTTACTGAGTTCAATTGTGTTAACAAAGTTTTAAAAAAAAATCAGGTTTATATCTTTAAAAATAAGCTCAGAACTCATATTATTAGTGTTTTGGTGGGTCTTTTGCTCCACAAGCCCCTAGAAGGAAAGTCCCAAAATTAAATGTGTATTGGTTACTTAGTTTAGTTTTATTTCAAAAGTTTTCTTTCTGTGTGCTGATATCTCTTTTACTTCTTGAGATAACTACTGTTGGCCGAAGAGGGGGGCAAGTAGGGGCACAGAAGTTTAACTGCCAGTTTTTGCCAGTTTTGGAGCTGGAGGCGCCGATTTTTTTAAACTGAGCATAATATCTTAATAAGTTGTAACTATAAGCAGTGAAAAAAGTGACAAAAAAAAAGAAATTTTTTAGGCCTTTTCAAAGGGGAGTTTTAAAATCCCGTTATTTCATAAAAAAAGTTAAAATGCTTAGAGAATGGCTTGGAAGATGAATTTAGGTGTTCTGCATATTTCAATTTAAACACATAAGGCCAAAGATATAATATCCCAAAAATCTTTTGTCAAAGTCTACTCTACACCTAGCGCTGGCGATTTCTATTTTTACAGGTATAAAATGCATGATTTTAGAAAACTGACTGGCGCTAGGTGTAGAGTAGACTTTAACAAAAGATTTTTGGGATAATATATCTTTGTCCTTATGTGTTTAAATTGAAATATGCAGAAGAGCTTAAAACCTGCACATTGCTGAGATATTGTTAAAACCGCCGTGCTACCGTTATCTGTTGATATTTTACATGCCTGGCGCTAGGTCGCCAGTAGAGATAGAGAGCTGAAATTTTGTACATGTATTTCTAGGCTCCCAAAGAAACTTTTTAGGTTAGCAGAAGACTAAAATTCGAAAAAGTGTATTTTCATGAAAAGGTCTAATAAACATACTTTTAGTTTAGGATATCTAGGCCTATTTTCACTTTTTCCTCATCATCCTATGCAAAAATTGGATAAAAGTTTATTATCTTATTTGAACAATGCATCAGTCTTAACCCTTAACGGTCGGGGGGGGGGGCGTTGAACGCCCCCCCCTCCGGTTTTTTCTATCTCATTTTCTGTGTGTGAAAGATAAAGAGCCCAAACTGCTTGACTTTTTAAGTATGGGTATGACACATAACTGAGAGTTGGAATTTTTTGAATATCTCCATCCTGGCGGGCACAGGATGCCAGCAAACCTGGCAGGGTCATCCAGGTAAAGAGCAAAAATATTTTTTTGACTAAAACAAAGCATTTTATCATACCAAATTCCTAAAAAATCCTCTAGTAGTATATCCTTATATGAAATACAGGTGTTCAAGTCACTTTCAGGTTCCAGGTATGATCCTGCAGGTCCTGATCCTCCAGGTCTCCAGAAATCTTTAAAAGGCTCCTGTGGCCGCAATTTTTGATCTAGAGACTTCAAATTTTAAACTTAAGCTTTTCTTACATGTCTACATAACGTATTAAAATTTCATGAAGATCCGCCGCCGTTTTCCCGCCGACCGCCGACTGCGGCGGCTGGCAGCTGCCAAGTACAGCTGCGGCCGCTGAAATTTATATTTTGATATTTCTAATGTAAAATTTACATAAAGATAAACATTTTCTGGAAAAAAAATTTTCTTCTAGCTTCAAAAATAAGAAAAATACAGCCGTTTGAAATTTTTAAGTAAAAAAAGACCTAAAAGCAAAGGTTGTTAAATAAAAGGGTGAAGGAAGCGAAAATTGACTTAGACCTATAAAAGATCGGAAATTCATTATCAAACAGGGGACTTGCACAAAAAAATTTAGCCCTCTAGCTCTAATAGGAACTGAGATAATAAGGGGGGGCGTTGAACGCCCCCCCCCCCGACCGATTAAGGTGCCCGACTGTAAAGGGTTAATGAAAATAAATCCTGTTAATGGAAATATTTTATTTCAGATATATGCATATATATATATGCATGTTTGTTTGGCAGAGATATTAAGATCAGTAAGGTTTCTTTCCTAGTTTCTGCTTTTTTGGCCACATTTGGTTCATTATTTTTTCTTGCAACCAAACTACAGCTATTGACCTAAACAGATTATTACCATATCTACATAATAAAAATGTTAATGTCGTGTGGGAGAGTTGCACCTGGACAGAACAGTAAACTTGTCAACTCAGATTTCATTTTGGGACTTTACTTCTAGGGGATTGTTTGACAAAAGACCACCAAAAACTAAAAAATTGAGTTCTGGACTTATTTTTAAAGATATCAACCTTATTTTTTTTGAAAAAACTTTTATCACATAACCAAACTCAGATTTTATTTTGGGACTTTCCTTCCAGGGGCTAGTGGAGCAAAAGACCCCCCAAAACACAAAAATATGAGTTCTGAGATAATTTTTAAAGATATCAACCTGATTTTTTAAAGAAAACTTTTAAAATAAAACTAAACTTAGTATTGTTTACACATTTCGTTTGGGGTCTTTCCTTTGAGGGGCTTGTGGAGCAAAAGACCCCCCAAAACACAAAAATATGAGTTCTGAGCTGATATTTAAAGATATCAACCTGATTTTTTTAAAGAAAACTTTTTAACATAACCAAACTCAGCAGGGGCGTCCAAGCTTTTTTTTGGGGTGGGAGTAAAAATTTTTGAAGGGTGGGGGGGTAATTCGTTTTTATTTTATTTTATGGCATAACATCACGCAACCTTTCACTACAAAAAAATTATTGTATTCTTGACATTAACAAAAATTTGATTAGTATTTTATAGACCATTATTTTAACACAAAGTACCCTTTTGAGCACTAATACACCATCCTTCCAAAATTTTTGGATGAATTCAAAATAAGGGAGGGGAAAGGGTAGTTTTTCGTTTGTTTGTTACATTAGGTAAGTTTTGTTTTAGTTTGTAGAAGTCATCCCCCTCCCCATTTTTAATTGTAGTTTTTAAAAGGAAAGGTAAAATAAGTTTTTGTATTTTTTTTTTACAGGGGTGATTCTTTTTATGATGGTGGTGGTACCCTCCTCAAAAATAGTTATAAACCTTCTTCGGACACATGAAAAGCTACATTGAAAATGAGAACGTTATCGGTTCATCTATAAGCAAGATCCTTCAATACAAACAAACACCACACAAAGACTAGTAGTTATGTCCCCCTAGAGGCCTCTAGGGGCACTTGAAATGATGAGGGTTGAATTCGCCTCCCTCCCCCCTCACTTTTTTATTTTAGTTTTCAAAAAAGAAAAAGTAAAAAAGAATTTTGGTGTAGGGGGGTGGGGGGGATCAGACAACTAACCATTATGTTTGTTTTTTTTTGTTTTTTTTGGGAGGGGGTTACTTAGAGTTTCCTGCTCAGTATTAACAAATCAACAAAATTTTAGATGTAATTAAAATTGTAAGAAAGAGTTCAACTTGTTACTTGCTATCATTGTTCAAATTGTTATGTTTCACTTTTAAAACAACTTAATCACTCAATCAAGACTATGCTGAAAATATCAATTAATTTTAGAATAAAAGGAAATCAAAGCTAGATCTAAAGACGACGACCTTTAGTATATTTATAAGCCTTGGAATACATAAATTGAATGATTATTTAGTGATTTCCATCATAGTCAACAGTTTAAAATCAATAGGACAATTCTAACATGCCTAAATTAACAAAAATAGCTGACTGTTTTGTATGGATGTACAGACCCTAATTTTTAAAAGTCTTGCTTTTACAATTACATTTATTTTAAGTACTTTTGGTGACATGCTTAATCTTAATAAAATCACCCTTGATTTTAGATAAGGGGGCTGTTAAAAGTAATACAAAGAGATTAAAGGAACATGTATTACACTGTTTTTTCATAGAAGAAATTGAATCATTTTTTATTTTTATTTTCAACACAAGGTTATTTGTGTATCTCTTGGTACAAGATACAACCATATTTTTAGTTAAATCTAACTTTTAATAAATTAAATGAATCAGTCTGTTAGACCAAGGATAGAAACTCAGCAGACAGACAGACAGACAGACAGACAGGCAAGAAGAATTATCATATTACAGTTTGACTATAAAAGACAATTCATTAAATAAAATCCAATAGAGAACCTGTGAATGATCAGACAGATGGAGGAAAGACAGACGGACAGACGGACAGACGGACAGACGGACAGACGGACAGACAGACAGACGGACAGACAGACAGACAGACGGACAGACAGACAGACGGACAGGTAGACTTAGTGACAGACAGTCTTTGAGGAATTAACAAATTACAATTAGGCTATGCTAGATGATTTATTGAAATCCAAAAGAGAGGCAGTTAGACAGATAGACAGACAAAAGGAAAGAAAGACAGAGGGACAGACAGACAGTGGGACAGACAGACAAAGGGGTATTGCATAAAAACAGTTTGGCTGCTATATGAATCATTAAAACCCACCATAAAAAAGAAATTTACATTAGTTTCTTTATTTCGATCAATACTCAACGCCCTAACCCCCTCCCCAACTCAAAGGGGTTTATTATTTCTTAAATCCAATAAGTGCTTCTCAGCATAATAAAATTGAATATACTTTTTAAAAGCGAAGCTTTTCTATAATTAGGGTCGGTCCGTCCGTCCGTCCGTCATGGATAGCTTTTTTCGTTAATTTAGACATGTTAGAATTGTCCTATTGATTTCAAATTTTGCATGGTGATTCCTTTAGTAGTTAGGTACGATTTAATAAGCGTAGCAACTCTATAATCATTACCAGAATGTCCGTACATCCATTTTAAACATGTTGATTTTTTTTACATTTTTAACAACACATTTGTATGTAACCTAATTTTTGGTATACTGATTCATGGGACAACAAAGTACAATATTATAAGCGAAGCAACTTTATAATCAAGTCCTAAAAATGTAAGTATGTCCATAATCATTATCCTGTATCAAGCAGTTTTTCAACAAATTTACTTACAATTTTGCTTTGACTTTTATACATTCGCATTCTGATTATACAGTTCTGAAATTATACAAGTGTTAATGTCCGTTTGTCCTAATGTTTCAGAGCTTTGCTTTTATGGATGTTGTCATCCTTGTTATTTCATCAATTTATCTTAAATAGAACGAATGTTATAATCATTTTATTGTCTACAAGCAATATGCTTTGAGTAAAAATCAACCTAATTGTCAGTAAAAACGTCATATTTATGCATATTTACACAGTAAATAAATTTTAAAATTGTATTTTATTGTAATGAATAATTTATGGTTGTATGAATTATCAAAAACCTAAAAAAACCCTAAGTTAGTTAAATTGTTCCAAGTAATGATTTATTTAGTATGAATTTGGTGTCAATTTCCTATTAGAGCCGCAGTGGCAGGAGTCCCAAACGTCAGAGTGGACAAACATAACATAACCTAACCTTTTTAAGACGATCTTATAAGTTTTTAAAAGCCTTACCCCTGCTGGTGGCTTATTTGTACATTTATTTCTTAACCTAACCTAATCTGTATAGAAATACTGGGTATAGTCCTTTCCACGACATCCCTCCATAAGGGACGATTCTTCGTATTTTTCACATTAGCTTTTCTCCTATTTCTAGCCCCTGCGGGGGGCTCTAACCCTGCGGGGCCAATTACCTAACCCTGTGGGGCAATCACCTAACACAATATAACCTAACCTAACCTAAAATAACCTATAAAAAGCCATTTTAAAAATACGACTAATCGAGGGATGTCGTGGAAAGGACTATACCCGAAATACTTAATTGAATTAATATTTTAACACTTTCTAAATATGACAATAAATACGTTTATCCTCATATAAAACACATATAAATAACATGATTTCTGTATCTTCAGATTTCACTTCTAGGTCGATATATATGGTTCTTCTTTACTGTAAAGCTTCTTATAGGTCCAGGTGAGATTTTTCTTTCTTTATATTAAAACTAAAAAAAGAGTTAAACTGTTTTTAACCTATTTTTAAAACGTATATAAAAAATATACTATGACACCAGTAGAATGAGACTGCAGAGCCTAAATTTGAATTAAGTCCCCAATAAACCTTTTTGGGGGGATTTAAATATTAATTTTTACTGTTGCCGTGATCATTTTGACCGAAGCACAAGGTCTTTTTTTTATTTTGGTAAAATTCGTAGCTTTTAGACTGTTTTGCTTCATAAATATTGTATTCTGGTATAGAGTAAAATTAGGCCTTTTGATTTTACTATAAAAATTCACTAAAAAGTTAATTCTTGTTTAACATGTTTGTGTTCTCTCACTTATTTTAAAAACATAAAAAATGGCTGTAAAGGGTTAAATGACAACAAATGCTTATGCAATACAACAAATTTATTTTTGTCACATATACAAATGTGTTACAAAATAAGATTATTCAAACTTATCTTTTAAAATAATTTTAAAAAGTATGTATCTTTTATGTGTATGGTTTTCATTCTTTTCATTTTAATTAAATAAAAAATATTTAACTACATTGGAAATACGTCACTTTGTGAAAACACTCTTTTTTTGAATTGTAAAGAATTATATAAAACAAGACTTTTTATTGGTTAGATTTCAGAATTATTTGTTTTATTGTAAATGTTAGATTTTTCAATAAAATTAATTGTTTTGGAAAAAAAATTATTTCCAATGAACAGAGTAATGTTTTTTTATTGTATCAATATAAAGTAAATTATATAAAAATGTTCTGTAAGCCACAATATTACCCGAAGTAAAAAAAAGAGCTTTTGCTTCGGTCAAAATGATTACAGCAACACTAAAAATTAATTTTTAAATTCCCAAAAAAAGTTTATTGGGGACTTAATTCAAATTTGGGCTCTGCAGTCTGATTCTATAGGTGTCCTAGTATATTTTTGACCCCCCATTCAAAAATAGGTTAAAAACAGTTTAAGGGTGGTTTTGCTCCCCTCCCCCCTACTCGCAGAGGACCCCAGAGGCCTATGGAGTAGGAAATAAATTATATTTTGAAACACTGTATTGTGTATAGATTCATTAAATATATATCATGTCAGTTAATACTCTTGCATTACTTTTTTAATACCATTTCTTTTTTTTCTCTCTCTAGCTCTCAATCAACCATTTCAAGGTTCATGTACCAAAACTCAGAGATCTAAAGGGACAAGACAATAAATTGATGTACATCCCTAATGATTATACATAAAATTACCCCTTCTTTAGATTACAATTAGTGGTTGAAACGTTAGGACACTCAACTAAATGAATCATCAAATAAAAATTCACTCAAGGTCCCCAAGGTTGTTAAGACACCGAATAAGAAAACATTATTATAAGACTTTGGGGACTAGTGTAATACACAGCCCAATGTCCCCTCCTTCCTGACTAAAACTGCTTTGAAAATGAAAATGTAATTTAAATTTTTCGTGTGGAAACCACAAGGCACTTTATGAAAGTGACCATGGCATATATATTTTTAGCGACAAAACCTGATTTTACTAATATTTTTGTCATATTAATGGATGATGTAGATTACGTGGATTTTTTGACAGTGGAAATTTAGTCGTCAATTTTGGTTGCTGATATTCTCCTCCTTTATTGCCAGGTACGTTCTTCTAGTAGCAGAGGATGGGGGTCGTATCGGTATCGTTATATTAGCCAGCTGGAAGAAACATTTTATCAGTGTATGCTAGAACCTCTCACAATATCCACTTATTCTATACAGGGATAAGGGATAGGAAACCTGGCCATTAATTAGGTCCCGGCCTAGATTCTAAAGGGATATTGCAACTTTTACCAATTCCTAATTAAATGTCGTCACTTGCGGACGCTCCCAAGTAGCTATCGCTCTAAACCAATAAGCATCGGTCTGTTTTGTATCAACCAATCACCAATTGGCGGATGAGAATATAATAAAACGTGGCAATGACAAAATTTATCTTGTCTGCTTCTGCAATTAAATTCCTAGGTGTATTTATAGATCCTTCTTTAAATTTTAAATATCATGTAGAACATTTACGTAAAAAGATTTCTAGTTCCTTATTTCTTATAAATAGAGCTAAACATATACTGAATTTAGATAGCAAAAAAATATTTTTCACTCACTTATAAATAGTCATTTACTTTACTGTTTACCTGCCTGGAGTTGTGGTCTTAAATCTACTATGGAACCATTAATTAAATTGCAAAAAAAAGGCAATAAGAATTGTTTTTAGTAAGAAACACATCTCACACACAATGCCTCTATTTAAAAAAATGAATGTCCTTCCTTTACATGAATCAGCTAATTATTTGAAATTATTATTTATGTATGATTTTATAAACAGTAAGCTACCAAGTTCCTTTCAAGGTACATGGCTTCGCCGTAATCAATTACATACCAGAAATCTTAGAAACTCTAATATGTTTGATGTTAAAAACCGAAGTTTAAATCTATTGAAAGATTTCCTAAGTATCATTTTCAAGAATTATGGAATAACCATTGTAATAATGATTTATTAACCCACAATCAATCAAGAAAAAAATTTATAAAAAATCTAAAAGAATCTTTGTTATCAAGCTTAACTTTAGTGTACCAACCCATTATGTCAAGAATGTAGATAAAATTATATTTCTTTTCAATATTGTTTGAAATCTGATAAATCAATCAAAATCTATTTGTTGAAATGTTTTTTTTTAATTTCTATTATTGCAATAATGGTGTGAGACTTGTATGCCCTAATCAATCCTTCCTATTATCATTCTTTCCTCTCCAATATGATTTTATTTATTGCTTATTATCTTTTTTCTATTTCTTTTGTCTTATCTATATGGCCTGTATGAAAACAATGTGTGAATACACATTACTGCATACTTCCTAGTTTTTAGGAAACTGCCATTTGGGAAGAAAATTTTTTTTATAAATTAACCATATCAATAAAATTTGACTGTATATATAAATGTATATAATATTCATTTAATTCATTTATTATTTTTTTTTTTTTTTTCTATGTATGTACACCCAAGAATAATAAATCTATCTATCTATCTAAATCAAAATAGGAATTAATAAGAAAAGGTGTTTGATCACATCAACTTAATTATCAAATCTGCCCAGAGTTTACATTAAAAAAATACCATTTATAAAAAAAACAAAAATAGAGTGATTATTTTTGGAAAGTAGGTAGCTACGAATTATTCATTTGGTAGTTTATAAATGAAATGTTGTTTTTTAAATTTTAAAACTTTATACGGAATTGATTGCAAACACCTCAGTATTATTATATGTTAAAAAGTACAAAAATATTATTCATGGAACAAGAAAAATAATAGAATGTTACCTAAGTGCTAATTTACTTTTACTAAATTTATTTAGAATTTCAATATGCAATGATAAAATAATATTTTCAAATAAAATTTTTACTCTTTCATAAAAATACAAACAAAATGATAGCTTTCGGAAAAATTCAAATTACTAGAGTAAAAGATAAAAAATTTTGGGAGACAAAAAAAACATCATAACGTGATTTTAAAAAAAGCCATTAATATATTGGTTTATAAAAAGTTCTAATTTTACTTTAGCCTAGCTACCTGAATTTTATTCTATTCTTTATTTACACACACACACACACACATTAGTGTTGATGACGAACTAATGCACCTTCCCATAACTGGTTTTTTAGGCCCAGGCTTGATATAGGCCTGAAATAATATTTTCCTACGTTTCCCATCCCTTATCCCTGATTCTATATCCATTGTCAAAGATATTTGAAACACAAAGCATTATTCTAAACAAGGATGACCACATCCATCAAAGCAAAGCTCTGAAATGGAAGGACAAACGCACAGTAGCACTTGTAGATTGTCAGAACTGAATTAGCAGAATATAAATGCATCACTACAAACTATATTGTAAGTAAATTTGTTGCAAAACTGCAGAAATATGTGAAAGTGAAACTGTTTAAGGACATACTAACATTTTTGGGACTTGTTTATAGAGATGCTTCGCTTATAACTTTGTACCTTGTTGTAATAGGAATCAGTTTTCAAAAAATCGGATAATTTCAAAATACAAAAATTTGTTGTCAAAAAAGTTAAAAATCGACATGTTTAAAATGGACGTAAGGGCATTCTGGTATTGATTATAGAGTTGCTACGCTTTCTAAATTGTATCTAACTACTACAGGAATCATCATACAAAGTTTGGAATCGATAGGACAATTCACACTGTTTAAATTAACGAAAAGAGCTAACTGTCTGAGACAGAAAAAGATTCGCTTTTAATAATATGTTATGATAAAAGTTTTCATTCCAATTTAATATTTGTTTATTTTTCAGCTTTTTTGTGACTTATCATTGGTAGAAAAACGTGATTATTTTCTGATTTGCATTACATAGACAAAAAATAAAGATAATAATAAAATTTACCATTTACTCTCCTGTGTAAAATTCTTATTTGATAGTTAAGGAAAAGGTGGAAAATATTTTTTTTTAAATTTGATTAATGAGTTTACTATTTTTACCCAATTCTAATGTTTTTATAAGAGTTAAATTTATGGATTGATTTATCTATGATTGATATATGTATAAAGTTACCAACTCAATTTCTATTATACCAAATTTATTTCATGCTAAATGGCAAAAATTGGCGTTTAAAGGAAGCCTGCAAGAAATACCACGCTTTAACTGCTGAAAGACCGCCACAAGTAGAGCAAATACCCCAAATTTGAAGCCTTCAGCTTCTATAACAAAAAAGTTCTAGGCATTTTAAAATGACATTTTATGTACAATAAAAATTTTGAAAGAATTGCAATGCTCATGTTGAAAACTTTGAAATTAAACTACGTAGCCTAGAAACAAAATTATAAGCTTATTTTTGTCATAAATTTAGGTTTCCAGTAACTAATTATATTTTTACAATAAAAATACCCATTTTTATAGTCAAAATCATGAAAAAAAATTAAGTTTTACTTGCGTTGTACCGAATGTACTGTAGCCAATCAGAAGGCTGAATCAGCTTAACAACCAATCACAGCTAAGCTTGTATTAGTTTACCCCTTTGTTTCCGCTATGATTTTTGTTTAAAAATGCAATTTAAATCGAATTTTTTTCATAGATTTTGACTATGAAATGTGGTGTTTTTATTGTAAAAATGTAATCGGTTACAGGCAATCTAAGTTTCTGACAAAGATATGGTTTTATTTTTGTGTCTAGGCAACGTAATTTAATATTGTTTTTTCTTTTATGAGCATTGGAAATCTTTCAAAAATTCCAATGTACATAAAATGCAATTTTGAAATGCCTAGAACATTTTTGCTATTGAAGCTTAAGGCTTTAAATTTGGGGTATCGGGTCTTCTTGTGGCTGTCTTTCAGCATTTAAAGCGTGTTATTTCTTGCAGGCTTCCTTTAACCTTTATAATAAGCAAAAAAAGCACATTCCTTAGCATCTAGGGGCTTTGTTTTAAAAGGGCAATATAGGGGGCATAAAAAATAGCATAAAACTATCTCAAGACTTTAAATTAGAATTAATATAGCATTTTGTCTACAAGCCGCAATTGTGGATAAACATGTAGTGCATCCACTCTTTTTTGGGAAGGTGATAAGTTTGAATCTTGTCCTAACTAAAGAATAAGATGTTACAATGGTTCCTACTGAAGCTATGTCAGGTGCAAGGTGTGACATTACCTTGCACAGAAAGGCCTTCCAGACAAAAGTCGTGCATAAGGGTTGGTTGTCTAAAGGTCATTTGACATTATGTTCATCCTTAAGCAAGATTTGGTTCAAATATACACAAAAATAAGATCTTGTGATTCTAGGCTAGAATAGAATAAAAATATTAGGAATAGTCCCTTTCGTAACATCGCCCCATAAGGGGCGATTCGTTGTATTTTTAAAACGGCTTTTTATGGGTTATTTTAGGTTAGGTTAGGTTATATTGGGTTAGGTGATTGCCCCACAGGGTTAAGTAATTGGCCCTGCAGGGCTAGAGCCCCTCACAGGGGCTAGAAATAGGAGAAAAACTACTGTGAAAAATACGAAGAATCGCCCCATAAGATGTGATGTTACGAAAGGGACTATTCCCAATATTTTTTTCTATTCTAGCCTAGAACCACAATATATTGTTTTCGTGTATATTTTAACCATATCTTGCTTAATGATAAATATTTAGTTCTGGCAACTTAATCCCTTGTAAGATTATAGAACTATAAGAAACATCCTATACTATTATAACATCATATTCATTTGAATGAAAGAATTAAGATTAGTTTTGAAACATACAACATTAAGTGGTTTCCATGGTCAGTTTTTTAGTCTGTTATAATATTACCTTCACCAACTAGCATAGTTATATATTTTGCTGTATTACTTTTGTTTTAAAATGTCTATGAACAATGAAAGTTGCACATCCTGTTAGAGGAAGTAAAGATTATTTTCAGTGTGTTTAGTTTAACTTTCCATGTCTTCTATAAAAAAGCAAATCTATTCCAATTGATCTTTTGATTTTATTGTAACTATATTCATTAAAAGTTGTTTAACTGGTATTTATGAAACTACATGCAAAATGACAAAATTTATGATTTCAAACATTGATTTCAAAGGTTAATATTAATTATATGGCTTTGCTTGAAATATATAGATAGAAAAATTCATTGGATTTATAGTGTACTAGTAGCTGCTTCCCTAGCATTTAGTGGCTCAGAATTTGAGGGGGTAGCAAAGGAATGAAAATGGCCTAAAAACATTCAGGAACCTATGCGAAGCTGCTCTGAAATAAAGAATTCAATCAAATTGGTAGTTATGAACATCTTAAGCTAAAGACAAAATGCCTTACTACTTGATAAAATAGGATGAAATTAGATTTATAGAATACCTTAATACTTACAATTATAATGGTCCATTTCAGTATATTTTGTAAAATGTTGAAAAGGTGCCAGAGTATATCAGTAATGGGAAGTAACATCAAAGAAATCAATTCTAATGTCACAGACAGAGTTAAAGTTAGGTAATATTGTTTGTTTACATTGTAAATTAAGAACTTGGAAAATAAAAGGTTTTCACTCAACAATGATTTTAAAAAATTATTAAAGGTTTGCCTCTCACTTAGAAATTGTCTTTTTGAATATACCAAGATTTATTTGTTCAATAGAACTATAAAATTGTGATAATAGAAATTAATCTAAAATGAAAAAGGCATCATTGATTAATTAATTTTGTAAAAGGTAAATCTTGCATTACTGCACAATTACTGTATCTCTTCAATGAACTTCAGGTCCACCAACTCTTGGCCAATTGAGTCACCTAGTAAGGAGATCAGATTTGAAGAAAACAATCTTACCATAGAAAACAAAGACAACATTTTACATCATAAGAGTCCACGGCATGTGTCCTGCAGTGAAGATGGACAAAGCACTCACAGTGCTACCTCTAGGAATTTGAAAACTTAAAGTTATTGGAAAATTAAGAAAATTCATTGTTTTCAGTTTAGTTAACTAAAGATATGTTGAAAAATTTTATAGATAAGATGAAAATTTTCTTTAAAATTGCAACTATATTTTTCATAGTCCATTAGTTTCTCAGCCATTACTTCTACATCCTATTTAGAATATTTAGAACAAAAAGACCAATGCAAATATGATAGACTACTAGACTATTAAATTTAGTTATCATACAGATACCATTTGGTATAACTCAATATATTTTTTTTTAAATCATAATTCCATAATTACTCTAAGTATGAATCATAACTAGGAGAAAGGATTCCATAATCCACATGAGATGTCACAGTTTAGAGATTGGTGTAGATGATCTTGCACCAGTAGAAGTTCCTGTCATTGTCCATAAACCTCACCATACTTCCACTGAAATAAAAGGTGAATATAAGAACAATATATTTTTTATTGGAAGATTCTAATACTTAAACTACCTTTTAAATATATTTGGTAATATTTGCTCTAGAGAGTTGTCAGCTTGTGACAGTGCAGCCAACAAGGGAGAGGAGTCCTAGCAGCTTTGCTATGGAAGATACAGAATTCTTTGCTTTTAGCCTCATCAAACCAGTTTACAAGTAAGATTAATCACAGAAATAAAAAAGCAGCTTATAGTGCCTAAAGAAATATGACACCATACTATAAAAATGACCAATGATTGGCCAGTATACATTTAAGACTGGTCAATTACAATGTATACTGGCCTACATTGGTAATTACCTGTTTTCCCTTTAACTTTTTAAATTAATTGTTATCCCTCTATTTATTTTTGTTAAATTAGATGCAAATTTACATTTGTTTAATTTTACATTACATTGGTGACTCTGAATCAAAAGCACAAGAAAAGTGTCCAAAAAGTAAAATTGATTATTACAACTAAATAATTTTAAATCTATAAAAAAATTATTTGATTGAAATATTTGTTTTAACTCGATATGACTTTATGTTGATTAGATTGTTAGGGGGACTGGTTTGATCAGATTAGGATATTTGGTTTATTATAATTGGAGAGAGATTGACTTTTCATCCATTATCTTTTCCCTGTATACCTGGCTTTTAAAATTATTACTTATTACTAGGGTTGGGCCGGATATCTGGCCAACGTTCGATATCCGGCAAATTACCGGATATACGGCGTCAAAAATCAGCCGGGTATCATGTAACCGGATAGTTTTAATATCCGGTATCCGGCCGGATATGCGGCCAGATAACCGGCCAGACCTGATATCCGGCCCAACCCTACTTATTACTTCCAGGGACAAGATAACTCTGAAAGAAGTTGCGGAATTCTTTATCAAAAGAGCCAAGCAATGAGATGGAAGATTACTGATTTGACTTTTAAAATATTTGTTAGTTTATTCCTATTTTAAAGTTAATTGTATTACATTATTTACTTAATAAAATGGTCGGACCAATACAAAGCATTTAAACTAAACCCCGAACCACTTCATTATGCAATCTATATTTTGCTGGATATTTTGTCTATGGTAGTCCATAAGTGTACAGCTTTACAGTATATTGTTTCTATTTGTTAAAGCAACACGTATGATAAAAGAAAAAGATTCTTTTTAAAGTAAAATGCTTATATATCAATTGAAATCTATATTTTTTGATTTTTTACTGATCCACTTCATTATGCAAATCAAAATAAAATCAATGGGAAAACGTTTGTTTTGCACTTTTCTCCACTTTTCAAAATTGATTATGATAAAATAACAATTTTTTAAGGGATTTATGCATTAATTATAATGAAAAACAGTTTAAGGTAGATTTTAATGATTTTTCTAACTAATAAACAATTTTAAAAAAGAAATTCTATTCCTATCACTTTAGAGGACAGCTGCTGACCCCCAGTCTTATGGATGAAGCTATATACATGTTAAAAATAAAAATAACCCTCAAAAATATACAAAAATGTTTTTCGATGTGTTAAAAAAATCCATTTTAAAATCTTGATTTTGAGGACGATGGCCTTTAAGATGCTCTTACTGGTAGGGATGGTGAGCTAAATGTTATCAAAGTGCATGCCCATAATGAATACTTATATATTGAACTATGGTCCAATTTTTGTAGTCATAGCAGCCTCCAGCCACGCAATATTAAAAAAGAAAAAAAATACAATTTTAATTACTAAAATTCATTAAGTAAATAATGTAGTTTTTTTTATAATGGTTATGTTTCATGTCGTGAGGCTCTATTGGAGGCTGCTATGACTACAAAAAATGGTACATAGGTTAATAGACAAGTTGTTGTAATGGTCATGTACTTAGATAACATTTGGCTCACCATCACCACCAGTAAGAACATCTTTAAGGCCATCATCCTCAAAATAAAGATTTTAAAATGGATTTTTTTAACACATCAAAAAACATTTTTGTGTATATTTGAGGGTTATTTTTATCTTTAACATGTATTTAGCTTCATCCATAAGACTGGGGGTCAGCAGCTGTCCTCTAAAGTGATAGGGATTGAATTTCATTTTTAAAATTATCTATTAGTTAGAAAAATCATTAAAATCTACCTTAAACTGTTTTTCATTATAATTAATGCATAAATCCCTTTAAAAATTGTTATTTTATCATAATCAATTTTGAAAAGTGGAGAAAAGTGCAAAACAAACGTTTTCCCATTGATTTTATTTTGATTTGCATAATGAAGTGGATCAGTAGAAAATCAAAAAATATAGATTTCAATTGATATATAAGCATTTTACTTTAAAAAGAATCTTTTTCTTTTATCATACGTGTTGCTTTAACAAATAGAAACAATGTACTGTAAAACTGTATACTTAAGGACTACCATAGACAAAATATCCAGGAAAATATAGATTGCATAATGAAGTGGTTCGGGGTTTAAAATAATAAATAACTGGCTATATAATTTTTATTACAGAGGAATATAAGAAAACCCTCGAATTCTTGAGAATTGATGTCGTATATGTTTTTTTGGAATTAGAATTATAAAATTTCTAGGAAAAGTATGACGACTTTGTAATATATTATTTACTTGGAATAATAGCCCAATTCTTTAGTTTAATAAAGAAGACAACATCCACAAAAGCAAAGCTCTGAAAGGGTATGACAGACGAACATTAAATCTGAACGAGTATCACAACTAAATATACAAAATGTAAATATATTATTTTTGACAAAATCATACGTAAATTTGTTGCAAAACTTAAATACAGAATACTGTTTAAGGACATACTGACATTTTTAGGACTTGATTATAGAGATGCTTCGCCTTTAACATTGTACCTTATTGTAATAGGAATCTATTCACCAAAAATCAGATTAATTGGATGATTATATCACATAAAAATTGTTGTTAAAAAAGTTAAAAATCAACACGTTTAAAATGGACGTACCGACATTCAGGTAACGATTATAGAATTGCTTCGCCTACTAAATCGTACTATAGGAATTACATGCAATAGTTGATTTTGATAGGATAATTCTTTCATGCCTAAATAAACAATAATAAACAATTTCCCAATAAGGTGAGAATTTCTCTCAGATAACAGGACTTATATAGTATATGTATACTTCCAAATTTTTATTGCAACCTAAGACTAATATGTAGTTAGTAACTAGTCCTATATTCAAAATTGTAAGGAGTTTAAGGAAGCTTTACATATATCCCAGGTTGTTTTTTGGCTTCTTCGTTTCTAGGCACTCAGTCGCTAGAACATATCTATAGTATAGATGTGTATGCAGATAAAAACCTGCCTCCCTTTACCAAGGACCTTTTTCGTCTGCTAGCAAATTGTTTTCTGCTAATTGGCTGTGTTAATATTCCCGACACTATTGGTTGAATTTCAATGACCCAATTGAGAGTCGTCACAAGGTCATTTTGATGGGGAGATACCCTTCCCCCTCTAGTGTTATACTCAAATGTCGCTAGTACATTTAATTTATAAAGTCAGGGAAAAGGGAATGCTATTCTGACAAACAATTCTAAAGGAAAATTTCCCCACAAACCCCTTCCCCTTTTCCTCCCCTTCTTACCCACCCCTCTTCAGTTATTTAAAAAAAACATGATGTACCCCCAGCTAACTTTCAAAGGTTTCGTGATTTTTTGTAGAATTGATTGTAACAATAGCTTGGCCTGATAAAGTAGCTTCACTGCAAAATAATTTTTCAAATATCCGTGAAAACAAAAATATGTATGGTTTTTCTAACTGCAAAAATGTTTTGTCTGTTATATGTAATCAGGGAAAAAAGGATACCTACTTAGAAGCATCCATAGATATCGAAAACATATAAATAAACAAATATGAAAAAGTCTAATATTAGCGAATCACAAAAAATATTTGAGAAAAAACCAGATATAGAGCAGATTTTATAGATATACATAAGAAAGAAAAAAATCACGAAACCTTTTCACACCTAAAATATGACAGGTACAGGGAATCTACATAATATTAATCAGACGTCTATCTTGGACAGCAGTGGAAAAATTCACACTCCGTTTCATACAGACGGACAGACAGACCTATAATTTAGTTATAGTGATGCTTTGCTAATAAAACTAATTATGGAAAATCAATAAAACCAGGCATATGAAAGCTTGTTGTAGGGTTCTCATTGGCCAAGGCATTAACCCCACTCATTATATAACTAATGTAACATAAGCACCACTTTTAACGTTTTTGGATATTTATTGATACTAATTTTCTATCTTTAAATTTCTTTCAAAGATAATAAAGAAAAGATAGGAACACAGGTAGAGTGTTCAAACGTTTCGACCACTAATTTTGATATACAAAAGGGGTTATTTTGTGCATCATTATTGGGCATGTAAATAAATTTATCGGCCTTTAGATCCCTAAAAAAATGCACTGCTGTCTAAATACATAATGATTTTAAAAATATTTTGATTCACGGAAAATTTATTTCATCTAATCAAAAAAACCTTATAAATTTTTCCTAAATAATTATATACATACATAGTTTTCAATTCTTTTTCTCCATATTCTGTGATCCCTTTATTATTTAAATAATTGAAAACTTTACAACGAGAGAAAGCTGTCAAAAAACTCAAAATATTTCTGAATATAAAAAGAAATTTCTTAAAATTCAATAAAGCATAAACAGTTATATAAATACTAGTCGCTTCACCCCTAGCAACTAAGAGAGGGAAGAATGGGAAGTAAAGAAAATGGCATAAAACCACCCAAATCGGGCAAGTAGCTTCAGACGAAAAACACGTACTTCTTTATAGTATAGTCTAGCAGCTAACGCCCCTACCCAGCATATACTTTTATCGCATTATTTTAAGAAACATGTCGCATTAATACGTCCTTAATGACGTAACTTTTTTATTACTAAACAAATGACGTTTCACATTTTTTTAAAGGACGTTTTGTGTACCAAAAATACGTCGTTATCTTTAAAAAAACGTCACAAAAAAATATATAAATAATAGCAATATTTTGAATTTAATGACATGTTATCTTAAATAACGGCGCATTAAAACGTCAATTTTTCATTTAAAACGTCCAGAAAAACAAGATGGCCAACAAACTAACAATATAATTTAAATATTAATTAAAAAATAATAATATTTTATTAAATCCTAAAAATGCGGCCTTAACTCTGAAAAAACGTCACTAAAAAATATAAATAACAAAAATATTAAATGACATATTATTTTAAATAAAGACATAACAAAATGTCATTTTTTTACTTTAAAACGTCAAAAAAAACAATATGGCCGCCAAAATTGGTATTTAATGTGTATCAATAAAATATTAGATTTAATATTAAACAATTATTTTATTGAATCAAATAAATATTTTTTGAATTAAATCATTAGAATTGATTAATAATCTAGATGCTTGAATATGAGAAATGTACACAGGAAAAAAATAAGACCTCACTCTTAATCAGGAAACAAGAAAATCTTTTTTTTAATATATTTCTAAATTTCTGCCTTTTATTGCCTAACCAGCCGACCAACAGACAAAATATCATGGAACAGATTGGTTAGAAGCCTCTAGGGGCACTGGTAGGAGGGGGAAAAGTTGACCTTATCCTATTTTAAATTTGAGTTTCAAAAGAGTTTTAAAAAATGTTTTTTTTTGGGGGGAGGGGGGGTTTAGAATCCTCCCAAAAGATAGTTAAAAACCTTCCCAGGACTTATAAGAAGCTTTACTGTAAAAGAGAACAATATCGGTTCAGCGGTTAGGGAGATCCTTTGGGACAGACAAAAACGTTTACTAATTAATATAATAGGATTGATATAAAATAGAACTCTTACCTTTAAAGTTATAAAACCAATTGAAATTCATTAAAGTCTCCAAAGTTGTTTAAGCTAACTTCTTACCTCAACATTGTAAAACTTATATTCATGATTTGTCGTCGATTATGATCTCCTTTCGAAATTATGCAACAAGAGAAGGAAAAATGTTTTTAAAATTCATTTAACTCATTCTCTCATCACATTTACGAACGAAGTTCTATTATTGAGTAAATCTTATTCTTTACACAGATTAAATTACTCATAAATTGTAATGTTTGTTTGAGGGGTTTAACTGTTACTAAATACTAAAATAATATTTATATGATGATCAGCGGTCTGACATAGTTCAGAAATTATTTTTGTCTTTTCATAAGACAAATTTAACTTCAAAAATAAAAATAATAGATTTCTTGGTATTATTTTTATGTTACAAACTTTTAATTTTTAAGAAGAAAAAAATATTTAAAAATTATTATGTCAGAATTTTTTCTGAACTCTTCCTTATTTCCTAAAGTTTCTTGAAAATTATTTAACTTATCAAGATGACACATTACACAATAAGGACGTATAAATGCCACATTATTTATTTCATTTACTGTAACATTAATATGTAATTATAAAATATATATTAATATGTGGAAAAAATACAAAATGACGTATTGAAAGAACCTTAATTTTTATATTTAATCAGGCATTAATTTGTAATTTCTTTTTTTTAGAAAAATAATGGCAAATAAAAAACAGTTAAGGCCATATTAATAAGTCATTTTTTTTAAATACGTCACAAAAAAGACGTATTAAAAATTAACGACATGTCAATGCGACCTTTCTACAGAAACAAAACCACTTTAGTAGATGCTGGGTAGAGGCCTCTAGGAACACTTGAATGGAAAGATTTTGGAGAAGACATTAGCCGATAAATTGATAATCACCCGTAAACAAAATTAGCCCTTCTGTAAATTACAATTAGTGTTTGAAACGTTTGGACACTCAATGAATTGAATCAACCAATCAAAATTTATTTTATTTAAGTTTAATGTTTTTCTCAGACAATGCTCTATAGTTAATTTTTCCGTATGTCATTGGCCACCCATAATTTTTGAGCATTGCTACTTATGATTGTTGCCATCCTTGTTTTATATTTAATTTACCTTCTGCAGTTACCTTTTAATTACAATTATGAATGCATATTTTCTAAAGAGTAGCACGACTGTAAAGGTTGAAAAAAGTGCGACCTTGCTGCAGCTGTTTTTGAAGTGTCAGCGGCGAAACAAATTGCAGCTGAGGTTTTTTTAGAATCTTCTCCAAAATCTGTATAAACAAAAAAAATAATAGAATAAGTATTACCGTGGCAGGGATCTAAAGGGATAAGACATTGGCCGATATATTGATGTACATTCCCAATGATGATACATAAAATTACCCATTCTATAGATTTCAATCAATTGTCGAAACGTTTGGACACTCATCTTAAGGATCCAACCAATCAGAATTCACTAAAAGTCCCCAAAGTTGAAATGCAAACGAATACGAAAACGCTACCATAAAACTTTGGGGACTAGTGTAATAAAGAGCCCATTGTTCCCTCTCTCTATGAGGGAGGGGACATTGAATTGTAAATTATACTTGTACTTAAAGTTTTATAATCATGTTTCTCATTCGTTGGATTAAAAAAATTGCGCCCTTTGATTAAATTTTGGTTGGATCAAACTAGCACCATTCAAACTTTTCAAATAATATTTACAATCTACAAAAGTGGTAATTTGGTTATTGGACAGACAGACATACAAATGACCTACAAATATCCAACTTTATTAGATGATTATTAGATATGATTTTTTTCCTAATTACCTAAATATAAAGAAGTTATTCAAATGTATCTTTTAATAAGGACTCGGCAGCAGCAGTTTCAGCCACTGCAATCATTAGCCTCGCAGCATAGAGATGCCTAAAAATCAGCTTTACTGCTTTTTCAGCCAGCTATTAAGCTATCAAATTTTATTTCAGTCCCTTTCAGTCCCAGCCACATAAAGTGACACCTAGCCATCCTTAGCCGCAGCTGCAACCTAACATTTAGACTCAGCCAACCTTAGCCGCAGCTGTGCGGTTTCCAATCCCTGGCTTTACTAAACTAATTTATTGTACTGCAAATCTAAAACATAAACTCGCATGAGAATACAAAATTTAAATTATTACATATTTGCTTTTCGAATTTTTAATTTTCCAAAGCTTATCAAATGTTTCAAAGCTCAAGTTGAAGCGTATTTTTTATGGCTGCTATTTAAAATAGGCGTTCTATATTCTTCTGTGCTGATGCTTTTAAACTCTACATCTACTTTGAGAATTAAGATCTCAAAGAGGAAATATGATATATTAGACTGCTGTATATTTGATAAACTAGGTTTTTTTATTAAGAAGAAATTAGTAAGAAAAACACAAATTTTATAATAAACTTATTTTCATATCAAATTATGTTAGTGTTTATTGTAACCAATTAAACAATTAACTTCTCTACTTTGGGGGAGCTTCACATGAGTCCTAGTTTATGATAGTTTAGGAATATTTTTCCATATATCATCATAGAATTTAGAATCTCTAGAAGCTGGGAGCACAGCCAATAGTTCTTTACATTCTAGCAATCATTTCTAAAAGCGAAGCTTTTCTATAATTAGGGTCGGCCAGTCCGTCCGTAAGTCCGTCCGTCACAAACGGATAACTTTTTTTTGGTAATTTAGGCATGTTAGAATTGTCCTATCGATTTCAAACTTTGCAAGGTGATCTCTGTAGTAGTTAGGTACGATTTGGAAAGCGTAGCAACTCTATAATCATTACAATAATGTCCGTACGTCCATTTTAAACATGTTGATTTTTTTTACTTTTTTAACAACTAATTTTTTTGTGATCTAATTATCCGAATGTTCATTTTAAACATGTTGATTTTTTTTACTTTTTTAACAACTAATTTTTTTGTGATCTGATCATCCGATTAATCTGATTTTTGGTACGTTGATTCCTGGGACAACAATGTACAATGTTACAGGCGAAGCAACTCTATAATCAAGTCCTAAAAATGTAAGTATGTCCATAAACATTATCCTGTATCAAGCAGTTTTTCCAAAAAAAATTTTACAATTTTGCTCCGACCTTTATACATTTATATTCTGATTATTCAGTTCTGACACTATACAAGTGTTAATGTTCGTTTGTCCGACCGTTTCAGTGCTTCGCTTTTATGGATGTTGTCATCCTTGTTAAGTTTTATGTTTCATTTTAAAAAGAATATTAAAACGTCTTAAATAGAATTATGTACTATAATATTTTTTCACATTAGGATCGATAACAGTATATATAATTTATTACCATTATTATTCTCACACAAAAAAATATTTTTTACATAATTTATAAATATTTTGCTGGAAATAATTAATTACAAACAAAAAATATGATGAAAAGTAATTATGATAGAATATTCTAAAAAAAAATATGGTAATTTAAATTAAATTACAATGAAAAAAAATATTCATCTAAATAGCGCAGCTGGTTAAAAATGGCTTGAAAAAAAAAAACTGTAAACGGACATACGGTCTTACAAAAAGATCTATAATATAGATGTATATACAGACATGACAACTACCTCCCTTCCTTTTTAAAAGATCTCTTTCGTCTGCTTCTAAATTATTTTCTGCTACTTGGCTGTGTTAACGTAAGCGACACAATTGGTTGATTTTTCAATGACCCAATAAAAAAGTTGCACAAGGCGGTTGCGGTGGGGAGATACAGTTATTTAATAACCCTTTTGCCCTCTAGTGTTTTACTCTAATGTCATAGACCTAATCATAGAGACGACATGTACTACTAAAAATGTATGACACTTGATTTATTGCAACTAAACCTACGTTTATACTACTTTTTAACTGTCGTTCTGTCTATATAATTCAGTATGTGTATTTTTCAACGAAAATAAATTGGAAATAGTTATTTATCGCATCGTATTATAGACAGGTTTCCACGGATATTTAAAATATGAATTATAGCACTTAAAGCAATTTTTTAGCCCCGAGGGGCCGAAGGTCCTTGCTAACAAAACTGATATTAATCTTATCATTTTAATTTAAAATTCGTAGAAAATTGCTGTAATACTGTACTATACATGTTTTTTTCAGTATGACTGAAAAAACTTTCTAATCCAGCGGATATCAATCAAATGCGTAGCAAAGCTGGAAAGTATTCTTTTTTTTCATTACAGTTACGTTCCTTTTGAACAGGCATTTTTATTGTTAAATGTATTATTAAATAAAGTTGAATAAAGTTTTCTATAAAGTTTACAAGCAGAATTATTTAACATAGAAGCAGACAAATATTACGAAAAAATCTTCCAAAAGGAACCAACTAACATACAGCTTGAGATAAATTTTGATATTTTGCACTTTTTATTTCAAACTATGCTTGATAAATCCTTTTTGAGGGGGACTGCCATTTACACATCCAGCAAATTTACAGTTGATATGTTTTTGCCAGTGCATTTATGATGTATTTATGACAAACTGAATTTTTACTGTATAAATGACAATAAAATCGATTCTCATGCCATAAATACATCCAACACTGGCAAAAATACATCCGACACTTTTTGAACATGCTATTTTTTTATTTCCAGAACGAAAAGTAAATTATATCAGTTAGCTAAGATACTCTATAGTTAATGCTTAAGTAAGTTCTTTTTACGGAATTTTCATCGTATAAAGCAATTTTTCTTTTCTTTTAAGCACTCATTAAAAAGTCAAAGCTCCCAAAAAAAAGGTTAATTCTTAGAGGGGGTTGGACATCTAGTGGGTGTATCCACCCCCCCCCCCCCTACCCCACCTCTTCCCCTGACAAAAAATAACACCCACTTGTCTGTATTACCCCCTGGTAAAACCCTGTGCATGCCACTGTGTCCTACCATAAAATCTTAAACCTACGGTTCCAGAAGTCATTGGAATAAATTTTGTAAGGTTTTAATTTGTTTATGATATTAGGTATCATTTTTATTTATTCTGAATAAAATCTTTAAGGATAGTTATCTATGTCCCCGTTATGTTATTTGAATTTAAATTCTATTTGTAAAATTCAGATTTTACATTTTTGAACAACAAAGAATTTTAATATATTTGTGGATTATTTAGTTAAAGTTAGAAATAAAAGTTAAATAATAAAAATATTAGAATTTTATTATTTTTCTTTAAATATCACAGAAAAACTGGTAAAATAACTACATACTTAATATAAGCGAATTCATAATCATTAGGGTAGGTCGATTTTGGAGAAAAAATTTTAATGTTATTATAATTACTTTTTTGTCAACATAATGATCCTATTCATCTAATATTTGGAAAAATAATGAAATGACAAAATTACAATTCTTTAAGAATTCTCATACAAAGACTTCGATCAATAGGACGATTTCAACGATTCCATATTCATTAAGAATGATATGGACATAATTTTTAAAAGCTTTGCTTAAGAATGTTACATAACAAAATAACTACCAAAAATATTTTACCAGTCTAATGATTCTATAGAAACAGTAAATATCTTTAAAACAAGGATGAAAACATCCATATGTACATAGGCGTCCAAGGGGGGGGGGTAATGCCAACAGATTTCAGGGGGGGTAATTACCCCCCCCCCCAAGCAAATTTTACCCCCGGGGTAAAAATTTTGGGGGGGGGTAAAAAAAATTTGCGGCGCGCTTCGCGCGCCATTTTACCCCCCCCCCCAAAAAAAAAAATTACCCCCCCCCAAAATAAAAAGCTTGGACGCCCCTGCATATGTATACATCTTGACGTGCAGAAAAGTGAGATAGAATGCATTTTAATATCTAATGAAAGCTGTCTATTAGTCTTTCTAAACTACGGTGCAATAAATTTTAATATCCACAGGAAAGTGTCTATATCAATATGCATGCGAAAAATGACTACTATAGCAAGTTTAGCCTGGGCAAACAAAGTTGGTTATCAAATTTAAGATTTATATTTTAATATTCTTGAAAATTGTCTGCAATTGGATTATACATATGATTATTCAGTATGACTGAAAACCGGTTCAAATCCAGCGGATGTTAATCGGTTTCGATGAGATACGTGAAAATTGATTTAATCGTATTGCTATGGACCGACAAATTCAAAAATAGAGTAGATTCTTATTGGTCTATGATAAGGTTACAAAAGGTTTTAGTTATTGTCGCTTTCGTGACATCGCCTCTTAAAAGGCGTTTCGTCGTATTTTCACAGTAGCCTTTCCTATTTCCAGGGGGGCTCAAACTCTGCGGGGCAATTATAATTATAATTATGGTAACCTAACCTAAAATAACCTACTTTTGGGAATACACGACGAAACGCCCTTTAAGAGGCGATGTCACGAAACCGACAATACCCACAGTTTTTACATTAAAATAAGTTCTAACGGATACAGAAACTTTATAGAGTAGCTACTAAAACATCTTTAGAATTCATATTTGCCAATATAACAACATCATTGTATTTTGAATATTTTTTATCAGATAAAACAGCAAATTTTATCTCTGTTAATAAGTGGACCTTTAATCAACAACGAGAATTTGTTCGTACGTCATTACGCCTGTCTATAACAAACATAAAATAACAATGTACAATGATTCCTGTAACAATTAGATAAAATCTAAATCCTAACAAAACTTAATAAAAACAGAAACTATAGAGTATGAAATAGGACGAAGCCAAAATTGTGTTAAAATTTTGTCAAAAATGATCCGTGTGACGTAATAAAATGAGGGAGATGAGAGGAGAAGTTGGAAAGAAAAAGAGATGGATAATTCCTCATTTTTTAATACGTCACATGAATTATTTTTGACACAATTTGAGCATGTCTGAAATAGCTAATTTTTATTTTTTTGTGCTGTGTGATAACACCATGAGTTATTGTATTTTAAATGCGATTGACACAACTTAAATTTACTTATTTCGTCAGGGATCTAAAGGGACAAAACAATGGCCGAAAAATTGGTGTGTATCTCCAATAATTAGACCCCTTGTTAAAGCGAAGCTTTTCTATAAATAGGGTCGGTCCGTACGTCCGTCCGTAACGGATAGCTTTTTTCGTTAATTTAGGCATGTTAGAATTGTCCTATCGATTTCAAAGTTTGCATGGTGATTCCTTTAGTAGTTAGGTACGAATTAGAAAGCTTAGCAACTCTATAATCATTACCAAAAATGTCCGTACGTACATTTTAAACATGTTGATTTTTTAACTTTTTTAACAACAAATTTTTATGTGATCTAATCATCCGATTGATCTGATTTTTGGTATATTGATTCCTGGGACAACAAAGTATATACATTTATACTCTTATACATTTATATTATGATTATTCAGTTCTGACAATATACAAGTGTTAATGTCTGTTTTTCTTATTGTTTCAGTGCTTCGCTTTTATGGATGTTGTCATCCTTGTTAAATAATATTTTCTTAAACCTAACACTGCAATGAGAACATAAAAGTAAGCATATCTGTATGATATTATTAAATCTTGTCAATTTTCCAGTTGTCCTATTCAGAAACAAATTGAAGCTGATATTGTTGTAGCCAGTCAGACGTCCAGGGATCTAAAGGGATAAGACAATGGCCGATATATTGATGTACATTCCCCATGTTGATACCTAAAAGTACCTCTTCTGTAGATTACAATTAGTGGTTAAAACGTTTAGACACTAAAACCATTTTATTGACATACAAATCCAATGACATATGTAAGATCTGAAACATCTTCCCTGTAAAACCAGAAGGAGAAAAAAAACAAGATAGGGAGATTGTTGGTCCTACTATTAGAAATCATATTTTTTTTCTAAATTGATATTTATTTAGTAATGTTTTAGCTTTGGTGGATAGGTATTTAATTGAGTTTGGCAGTATCTGGTCCGTCTTGGTCCAAACCTTGCCATGCTATGTTAGAAGCGTGACAATGATCAATCCATCCGATTCTCAGTAACTATGCACAGTTAGAACTTTCAAACTAAGAGTTGGTTGTCTGCAGAAGTTGCCCCCAAAGACATTATCAAGCAGTTATTGTTTGTTTGTACTGAAAGATATCTCTTCACAGATATTGTTTTCCTTTAAAGATAATTTTATTTTGGTCTTCGGATGGTTTTTAGCCATTTTGAAGAGGGTTAGTCAACCAATATAAGAAGTGTAATAAAAAGAAAAAAAATATCGTTTTCTTTCCACCCCACCTCCCTTTATTTTTCTTTTTTCATCATGAAATGTTGTTTATAGTTTATAAAAAAAATACGCCTTACAATACAAATGACCTATGATAGGCCAAAACACAGACTAAATTACCAATAGCAGACCAGTATACATTTTAATTGACCTTTGGTAGGCCAGTATGACGTCATTATTTATAGTCACTATAAAAAGCTTTGGAAAATTTACTTTCTTGGGGCTAATAAGGCGAAAAAACTTACATGTAAAACATATAAAGTTTAATAGAAAACAAAAACATATCAAAATATGAAAACATAAATAAAGAACATAATTTTTAGATTTTGTTTGTATTTGAATGTTAAAGTTTTATCGTGTATAGGCCTTTATATTGTCTATAAATATTTAGCTTAGATTATTTCAATTTACAAGTATGACAACATTTAAGAGCAGCGTAGCTCATTCATTACTATGTGTTTTAAGAAATATTTTTTTTATTTATAACTTTATAATAATAAAAGCCTCATAAATTGAATAGGCATCCTGACATTTTAACTGAAAGTGCCCTGTAATATTATTATATTGAGTACAGGATCGAAAGCCTCGCAGGGGTAAATCAGAGGAAAAAACTACCCCCTCCACCCCCAAAAAGGGAGGTGGGTTTTAGAAACTGTGAGGGAAAGCACCGAAAATATTCTACCTGTGATTTAATTGACCAAATAAATGTATGTTCCAATTTGCCTGTTATCTCTGTTAAAGAAATGAATCATACAAAGAGAGAGAGGACAATGGGCTGTTTTTTACAAAGTCTCCAAAGTCTTATAATACCGTTTTCTTATTTGTTGACTTAACAGCTTTGAGGACTTATAATCGTTTGATTTATTAAATCAAGGTTCCAATAGTTAGACCACTAACTGTAATCTAATTGTAATTGGGGATTTAATAAATTTATCGACCATTGTCCTATCCCTTTAGATCCCTGACAAGGAATTTTTTTAAAGGACAAACAGACAAGGTTAACTATAATATAGCAACACAACACAAGGAATGATAACTCTACCAGCCAGAACGAATGAAAAGATTTATGAACAATATCAAATTTTAAAATCCAACTCCCCACTTTTGTTGGTGTTTCTCTGAACAATTGAGATACAGATAGATAGAGCTATCACTACTGATTTTGCTAGGCTGTCCAGCTTTTCAAAATTTAGCGGTCACATCCCTAGAAGCCTCTAGGGCCAATTTTGATTTGTGTTTTTAAAATACAATGTAAAAAGAAATACTTTTTGCAAGGGGGGAGAATTTTTATTAGGAAGTTGGCTATACCAAACCCCAAAATAGTTAAAAAAAACATTAATTGGACCGACTTACATTTGGACAAATTTCAACGTTATGGGTACAGGCAGAAAGGGGACAATGGGCTGTTTATAACGCTTGTCCCCAAAGTTTTATATTAACGTTTTCTTATTCGTTGGCTCAACAACTTTGGGGGTTTTTATTTAATTTTTATCGGTTGGTTAAAAAGTTGAGTGTCCAAAGGGGTAATTTTGGAGATACGTCAATTTATGGGCCATTGTCGTATATCTTTAGATAGTTTCTTTTCAATGTGAAATAGTACATAAAAAATCAGCTAAGACAATATCATTTATGAAGATGTTTAGATGTACATAAAAGGGCTTTATGATTATTCTACAATTCTTAATTCTATTGAAATCAAAAACTTTTCACCGCAAAAAGATATTTTCATAACTTTTAAACTATAAATTTTACATTAGTTCTGAAATGAAAAATAATATTTTCACAGATCCTGTAGTAGTTGGAAAAATACAAAAACAAAATACTACAGCTATGACACGATAAAATGAAGATTATGATTTTAAATTTAAGAAGTAATGAGACTTAAATTTGAAATTATATTGAAAAGCCTTTAAGTCATATAATTAATTATATGACTTTTGAAAATAAATTACATATACCAAAACGGCAATGAACAAATTTTATCTGATGATAAATCTTGTAATTTATGTAAATACTATCGGCTTCGCCTCTAGCCTCCCCCCAAGAAAATAGCTTAAAATCACCACAGGACCATTAGGTATATACCCTGAAGAGTAGAATCCAATCGGTTCAGTGGTTACCGAGATCTTACCGGGACAGTCGGACAGACAGACGGACAGACAGACACCAAGCAACTTTGTATTATAGATATATATATATAAAATTGATAAAAAAAATCTGCTAATTAACACATTTATTGAAACAAAACGTTTCACACATGTATACAAACCGACAGACAGATAGTCAGGCATACGGAAGGACTGTTTGACGTACTTACCTAATATTAAAAAATTTTCGCTTTTAAAGATAATGGGAAAAATCCTACAATATAATCTAGTCTATCATTATAGATTTATTTATCGTATTATAAAAAAGTAGTCAGCCTTTTTGTCTGTAGCGAAAGATCTCTCTGAACTGATATGGTTCTCTTTTTCAGTGAAGCTTCTTATAGGTCCTGGAATGGTTTTAGACTATTTTATTTTTATAAATAAGTTTGGGTAAGGTTTAGGCTCTTTTGTTCATCCGTATCCCTTCGATTATAGAGAGCTCATAGATGCTAGGGGTGCAGCCGCTATTAAAACTATATGAGGCTGATAAAACCCTAGCTAAACTAGTTTTATAAGATTTCACCTAATACAACTAACAAATATAGTATAAAAAAGAGGCCAAATATTGTTTCTTCAGATGAATTATCCCTCCCAGAGCAATGCTAATAAGGAAAAGAAAAGAAGGAGACAGAAGGTAAAAACCTTAATCTTCATATTAGGGTCTGTTCTTATAAAACTGCCATAAGAAGCAAAAAGTTAAATATGATATAATGAGGATTTCTCGTATTGACGAACCCCAAACTGTCCCACTTTGAGAAAGACGATTCCAGTGACGTCATATACGTTTAGGGAAGGGGGGAAGAAAATATCTTTCCTTTTCTCCCATCTCTTTTGAAGAGATTTTCTTCCCCCCTTCCCTTTTTCTTTCCCGAAACGTATATGACGTCACTGGAATCGTCTTTCTCAAAGTGGGACAGTTTGGGGTTCGTCCTCGTATTCATTCGAATACAACTGGTTCTTATCCATACGAAAAAACTATGTCTAGCATCGTTTTATATCCAGCTTTCTACTAAGATAAAAAAGTACAATCATAAGATTAAAAACCAGTTCTTTAGCCCGTGCTTTCAGCATCTCGGAAAAAAACTGGTTTTAATTTTATAATTGTGCGTTTTAAATCCGCGGAAATAACTTTTACAACATTTTTAATACACATCCTTCCAAGATACCGGCTGTGATTTTATTCGCATGTATAAATCATGTTTTGGGGCTAATATATCTATTATTGAATTAATGAATTTAAAATATTTAAAGGTTACTTAAATACATCCTATTATTTAAAATCTTCACAAATGATAGATATTTATAATTGAACACATTCCAAGTGCTGCTGCTTATGAACACCATTTCCATGTGGTTACAAAATGGCGCTGAAGAAAGTGGCGGGAAAAATTGCTTTTGTTACCCGCCATAATTGGATTATTTCTACATTTTCAACGCAATGATCAGCCACAGAGATGGGTAGACTGAAAATATATTTTTAGGTTTTAGTTACAATAATAGAAAAAATAGAGCTACAGGTATTTTTAAAACATAAACGAATTAAATTTTTTATAACAAAAACTAATTAAAGATATGATAAAAAAAAACGACTTGTCCTTTTATCTTAAGACATTAGAATCCCGTTCTACGACGTCTACGACGTTAAATTCAATTTTAATATACAAAAAAAATAAACAAAGATATGTGGAAATCAGTATTAAACAAAGCTCTTGAAACAGCTTAAATTTTTCCGAGTGCCGCCATTGTTGAGTTATACTTCAAAATCCGCCATAACAATTGGAATTTTGTTTTAGAGTTCTCTCTAGAAGCAGAGTAGAAAATCACATTACCGTTTCATAAATGCTGACAGACATAAATTTTGAATTATCGAGTAGCTTTGCATTAAAAAGATACTTGTGCCTTTCCCAGTGAAATGAGGTTAAAAAATATCTAATTTCAAAAAGCTTTAGTAGTCAAAAATAGAGATATAAATAAAATGTATATGGGTTTGTTAAACTTTAATGTATTTATGTACCTACTTAGGACATAAGTAAAAACTAAATTAAAGATATTTATCTTTTTAACTATAACAAAACATTTAATTGTCATTTTCTATCTATAATCTGATAGAATATAACACAATTAGATACATTCAACTTAAAAGGGTGGAATTTTTTAACAATAGGAATTTTCTATGAGAAATACGCTGTTTAAATACCTGACTTGAATGAAATGAATAAAAATGCCTGTTTTAAACCAAAATGTGTACACCTTCATAACCATAGATAGGTCGGATTCTTTGCCCCAAGAGGTAAGAGGGGGAGATTTTATGGGGGGATGGGGGGTTTGGGGGGGTTGTGAGTGTACCACCCTCCAAGAAAATAGACTAAAACAACCCTGAAGAGTAGAATCCAATCGGTTCAGTGGTTACCGAGATCTTAAGGGACGGACAGATAGACAGACGGACGGACAGACGTACAGACATCAAGCTACTTTGTATTATAGATTACTGATAATTAGATGGCATGTCTATAAAAAGAAGCAACCAATTTATACCAAATATTTCTTTTTACATAACAAGATTACAGTTAGAAAAATAAAAGTGTAACAATGTTTTTTGTTCCAAAAATTGCAAAAAAAATATGAAAGTAATTGCACTAGCAAAATATAACTCTTTCAAATAGTTGAATCTTTATATTATATTAATATAAAAGTGGTAGGATGTTTTCATGTCTGTCTGTCTATTTTCTAGGACCGATATTATGGTAACGTGTCGGCTTGCTGTAGGATTGGTGTGGGATTCGGCGTACTGGTCATACTAGAGATGTTACATGCAATGTTAGGTTCTTTGATATCAAATGTAGAGGTGATGACTTTTCTCATAAACAAGCACAACTAATTTACATGCACAGTTAGGACATCCAGACAAAGTCATGCAATAAAAGGGATTTTATCTGGGAAACCAAATACCAATCGGGCTGATTCTAGCCTCCCTTTTGAGCAGCGAAGCTACTCTATAATTTACTTTGTCTGTCCTTCGGTCAGACAGTCAGTTCATAACTCTAAGGCCGAAATGTGGCATCCCAACTGCTATTTAAGATAGACGGCTGAATTTCTTTTTTTAGATTTCCTAGATAAATGAGCATCTAGTATGTAATTCACTTTCTTTGTAAGTTTCTTAGTGCTTCGCTACTTATGAATATTTTGATCCTTGTTTATATTATGAATAAAGCTATAAAAATACAGCCTCGGTTTGACCTTTGTGATTAATACAGCCTGCATTTTTCTGAGCATCTTATTGTTACATAATAATTAGGGTTGGGCCGGATATCCGGCCATTTTCAATATCCGGCTAGATACCGGATATTAAAACTATCCGGATACCGGATATCCGACTTATTTATAATTCCGGTTATCCGGACATATATCCGGTAATTTTCCGGATTTCGAATATTGGCATGATATCCGGATTTGAGATCAGCCGGATATCCGGTATCCGGCCAAAAAAGTATCCGGCCCAACCCAATTAATTATTATTCTGAATGTACTCCTCTAGTATTTACTTGGACAACAACATGATTACAACCATATATTATGCATACAAAACCACATTTCATAGAAACAGTGTTTTAAAAGCGAAGCTTTTCAATATTTTAGGTCGGATTTTTTAATCCTAGGACAACAAAGTACAATATTAGGCTAAGCATCTCTATGATCAAGTTCTGAAAATGTCAGTATGCCCTTAAACAGTATCCTGTATTTAAGCAGTTTTTCAACAAAATTACTTACAATTTTGATTCGATTATCCTGTATTTTAGCAGTTTTTCAACAAAATTACTCACAATTTTGATTCGATTATCCTGTATTTAAGCATTTTTTCAACAAATCTACTTACAATTTTGTATCGACTTATATTCTGATTATTCAGTTCTGACACTCTACACTCTGCGCTTTTAAGGATGTTGTCATCCTTGTTTTAACATGGAACCTGACTAAATCATTTGAACGGACAATGGACGATAAATTGATGGTTGAAACGATTGAACACTCAACTTAATAAATCAATCAATCCATATTCACTAAAGTCCCCAAAGTTGATAAGCAAATGAATATGAAAACGTTATTATAAAACTTTGGGGACAAGTGTAATAAACAGCCCATTACCTGGTCCAATTAACAGACAAAACTCATTACCATTCACAGATAGGACCTCCAACAAAGGTTAAACAATCAAATAGTTGGTTTTCTGTTAGGTCGTATTTAAGAAGCTTTTTATAGTGCTTGTAAAAAAATACGTCATACAAATACAAATGACCAATGATAGGCCAATACACAGACTAAATTACCAATGGCAGGCCAGTATACATTTTAAATGACAAACTGTAGGCCAGTAATAGTATAACGTCATTTTTTATAGACTTTGGTTTTTTAAAGAGTTTAATTACAAATAAACAAGGATGACAACATCCATAAAAGCGAAGCTCTGAAAGGAAGGACAACCAAACATCAACACTTGTAGGGTGTCAGAACTGAATAATCAGAATATAAATGTAAAACAGTCGAAGCAAAATTATAAGTAAATTTGTCGAAAAACTGCATTAATGCAGGATATTGGTTAAGGACATACTTACATGTTTAGTAATTGATTATAGAGATACTTCGCTTATAACATTGTACTTTGTTGTCCTAGGAATCAGTATTTAAAAAATACGAAAATTTGTTGTTAAAAAAGTAAAAAATCAACATGTTTAAAACGGACATACGGACATTCTGGTTAAGATTATAGAGTTGCTACGCTTTCTAAATCGTACCTAACTACTATAAGAATCATCATGCAAAGTTTGAAATCGATAGGACAATTCTAACATGCCTAAATTAACGAACGTACAGACGGACCGACCCTAATTATAGAAAAGCTTCGCTTTTAATAGTTATTTCTCGCATCGTATTATAAACGGCTTTCCGCGGATATAGAATGTAAAATTATAAGATTAAAACCAGTTTTTTAGCCCCTAGGTGCCGTAGGCACGGGCTAAAAAAAGCTGGTTTTAATCTTATGATTGTACATTTTTATATTCGTAGAAAGCTAGATATAATACGATGCTAGACATAGTTTTTTCGTATTCATAAGAACCGGTACCTATCCACCGGATTCAAATGAATACGAGAAAATATATTACATGTGTATGAAAATATGCTGTATTTAGTTGTATAACAACAAAATTACTCTTGTTTGCATACAAACCACCTTTCTCACAATGCAGGATGATTACAGACAGGAAAATACAAAATAAATTTTTTTGCCAAAAACACAGGTGAATTCTTTTAGTGAGGCAAAATTATGCCCTCTAAATTTTTTGTTTTCCTCACTGATTTTAGTGGGGCAAAAATTTTTAAGAATTCACCTTTACTATTTTTTCTTCTGCTTCAAAAACACAATTAGGGTATACAACAAAGCATACAAACAGACTTGTAGAATTATTAAGACATTTATCTTTATTAGAGCAGTTAAGAAAAGAAAATTTTTACAAAATTCAAATCTTTACTATAGTTTATTAGAGAGTAAGACAAAGTAGTTTTAGATAGGGTATACATATTGCTTATGGATAGTTAGAAAGATAGACAGAAGGACGTTTCATATTATTAGGTAGCTTAGCTTTAAATTATATTTTCAATGTCACTCTGTAATAATATATGCTATACATAATTTATACATACTTGTTTGTCTTTGTCAACTCTAATTAAACCTAAGTCCATTTAATTGAAATTACAAATTCAAATGTGGCTTCCTTTCTCTTGGCATAGACAATACTCAATATGGATTGGATATTCAATGCCAGCGGCGTCCAAGCTTTTTTTTTTTTTTTTGGGGGGGGGGGTAATTCGTTTTGGGAGGGAATAAAATTGCAAAATTTTTTTACTCCCCCAAAAAAATTTTTACCCCGGGGGTAAAATTTGCTTGGGGGGGGGGGGTAATTACCCCCCTGAAATCTGTTGGCAGGGGTAAATTTTGTTTACCCCCCCCCCCACAGTAGGATTTTTGGTCATTTTTAAAATTTCCTCAAACTTGAGTTAAATGTCCCAAAGGCTAGTATTACCATTCAAAAGTTGCCATACAACAGATTTTTTTATATACTACAAAATTAGGCAAAATACAGCCGTTTTGCTGAACGTGGTCAAAGGAATATTTTTAAAAAGTGAATTTTTTCATTAAAATCATCATACATTGCTTTTCCTACTTTTTCCTAGAATAAATTGGTGTAAAAATCTGATTAAATGATATGTAACAATATTTCATTGATATAGACAGATGTTTCTACTTCAAAATGCCAAGAAAAATAAGAAAAGTTGTCATAAACCTGTAATTTAAAATCCAAGAACACCTCAAATTGCATCTTAAAATAACATGTATTTTTTACGTTTAAAGGTTTTTCTTACTTGGGGCTACGAGGTGCCAAAAGTTATTTAGGCCCTGATTAAATTCAAGTATTCATAATTCGAGATTAGTTCATAACTCTTGGCACCTCGTAGCCCCAAAATGGTAAATTAGCTTTAAAAATGGACAATTCTTAATCTTATTTATATATATCAAGTGTTATTATAAAGTCAAAATACCATCTTTGAAAGGGTTTAATATAATATATATATTTTACTAGAGGCTGCATCCCTATCAATTAATGGCTCTGTATTAAAGGAGTGAGAAGAGGTCTATAAAATACCTTAAAACCTTCCTAGGACCTATGTAAATCTTTTTTAAAATGAAGAACTCAATCAGTTAGGTAGTTATGGAAATTTTAAGCTTAAGACTTAAAAACTTACTACTTTATATAATAAGATAAAAATCTATTTTTAGCACAACTAATCTATAAATCATAATGTCCATATGTCTGTAAATCTGTCCATTTGTACGCAAGAAATGTTATTGGCGGAAACATGAATTTCTCAGTAGCTATTCAAGAGACATCTGAAAATGAATGTGAATATTCCCTACACTAATGAGCAGCCAGTTTATAATAAAATTAGTCTGTCAGTCTATTGTTAATTCTCTGACAGACAATCGATTTGTATTTTAAAAATTTCATTTACTCGGCTGTTATTTTAAATAAACAGCTGATTTTTATATAATAATAATTTTCCTCATATCTATATCTTGATTGGTACGTCAGTATGTCTGTGATGCTCTAGCGGTCATCTTTCATAAAATAGCTTGACAATTAGATAAAAATTTTGTGCTAGTCTTAATAGGTTTAGAATAATTTTTATATGATACTTTTTGGAGCCAAGCTCAATATATATACATGAAGGTCATGCTGCCTGCCTTTCTGAAATTGTTATGGTATACATGGTTTCTAAGCCTGACAAACTAGCTTTTTTCTACATTTTTTGTCCGTCTGTTCTTATATAGCTCTGTGTAAAATATTTAATTATATTAAAGGTAAAATTTTCATGTGTCAAGTGCTATTGGTCTCTAAATGTAATGGAATTAATCTTATAATCTACTTTCATTTACTCTATTACCTCAATGTTCGTCCAACTTTTTATATTCTTAACATTTAGAAGATTTGAAAAATTTTAAAAGTTTACAATACAACAAGAATGACAATATCCATAAGTAGCGAAGCACAAAAAAATTGGAATATACAAACGGGCAAAATAGGGTGGTGGAGCAGTTGTTCAGTTGTCAGTCATAACAAAAGAGAGAGAGAGATTATGGAAAAACTCAAAAAAATCACAAAACCTCTAAAAAATGAGACTTATGTCTTTTGAAGAATGACCGACAGATAAACGGACAAAATAATGTATATAAATCTTCACTACAGCTGTGAAAATCACATTTCTTCTATGGCGTTACGGACTGATATGTTATATTTTTTAAGATGTTTAAAAAGTCATATACATGTACAAAAAAACGTTAGGTAGAAATCATAATAATATACATAAGCTATAATACTTTTTGTTATTGATAATATGATCTAGAACAACACTCTTAGATATCCTATAATATAACCTAAAATTTTTTGTCTGAAGCTTAAGATCTCAATAAATACTGAAATTAGGTTCTCTAAATTAGTACCGTGTTGGTTTTATGCTATTTCATTTTTAGATTTAAGACTTTAGGGTATTTTTCTAGCCCTTCTCTGTCTCTTTTAATACAAAGCCCCTTGACTCCAGGGGCGCAGCCACTAGAACTTAATTTAAAGTAGATTCATTTGATTTGAAGAATATTCTTACTATAAACACCATGAATTAAAATCAGTTTATCGATTTGAGAACGTAAGTAAAATCATAAACAACATCACCTATTTTTTTCTATTTTCTTGGCATAATAGGGCTCGGCAGCCTGTATGCCTCAGGAAAACCCTTTACAATTTTAAAAATCACCTAAAAGTTTAAACTTGACCCAACTTGGCATTCCCTCTTATAAAGAAATTTTTTTAAAACATCAAAATGGATCTAAATTTGTGGCTTAGACACGGCTGACGCGCGGTTGCCGAGCCCTGTATGATATTGTTGAAAAACTATGTATATTAATCGTAATCACCTTAATAAGACCTAAAAGTTATAATAAGTTATAATTAAGGTATAAGTCAGTGCTAAAAAACTTTTCTCTCCAAAATGAATTAAATTAGAAATTTTGAATTTTTAACCGGGACGTTGCCGTTCCTGCAACTGGCAGAAATACAGTGGATGTATTTTTGTCAAAATTGTTTGTCTGGATGTAAATTCGACAGTAATTTGCCATATATCGTAGGTACCCTGACAAATATACATCTAACACAGGCATTTAAACATCCAAAATTGTCAATTATACATCTATTTCTTGCCAATTTCACATCTAAATATTTTTATATGTCATAAATACGTCTTGTACATTTTTATCAATAATAAACAATAGTAAACTGTATAGTAGATATTTATAATTTTTCTTATCCAGAATCACAATAATATATATTATACAAGCCATTAACTGTATGTGATAGGTTTTAACTTTATTTTCATTTAATATAAGCTTTTGTTGGCATTTGTGACTGGTAAAGTTAAAAAATCCCCAAAACCGCCAAAAATTCCACTGTGCCCCCCCCCCCAAAATTTACCCCTGGGGCATGGTTTAGGGGGGGAGGGGTAATCCCCACTTTACCCCCACCCCTTGGACGTCTATGTTCAATGCTGTGATATTCTGCTGTATAAATAGGTAAAACGAACAAGGATACTTTATCTTAAACTAGCGGCTACTCCCCCTACAAGCCTCTAGGTGCACGTAAGGTGGGAGGGGGAAAAGTTGACCTCCCCCATGTTCAATTTGAGTTTTAAAAAGAAAAAGTTTTTAAAAAGTTAGGGGGTTAATTTTTATGAGGAGACTTTTTCCCCAAATAATTTGATATCTTTCTTAGACCTATAAGAAGCTTCATTGTAAAGGAGAACTAATGCATCATTTGATTTACTTTTGTTTGGAAGTCCAATCACTTTATAGTAATGTGTAGCAATTGATGGATTTATAAACACTTGAACGTAAAACAAAATTTCTGGATTTTAAAGCAAATAAAAAGTTTAACATCTTTCCTTTTCATAAAAATACTCTTGATTAAGTAGAGTTAATTCATGATTTTTTTAAGATGTATAGTTCTTTTCTTGCTTAGTAATCTTTTTATTGGTTCTAATGATACTTCAGTATTTAATTTGATATTGAGTTTTAACATTTATTATTTTCTTTGGCAGAGTTTTCTTACAATAAATTGTTGGAGGGAAGATAAAAATTGTCAGGAGCACTGTGTGCTTTTCCTTGCAAAACCCCATGCCAACCACACTGTTGGTAAAAATATACAATAAACATTTTGTGTGTTTCATGCAAAAACTTTGGGTCTTATGGCTATTCAAGTCAGGTTCTTTTGTTGCTGGGAATACCTATTATAAGTCTAGGGTTTATATGCCACTTACTCCTTTAACCATTAACAGTTGGGCCCCTTGCCACACCTTAATTGGTTGAGGGGGGGGGGGGGCAAAATAAACCAGGAATTTGGAATGCTCCTGCAGCAGCTAACTAATTTTCTACCTTCATATGATTTTTTCCCTGGGGTAAAAATTGCACTTTTGTGATTAATTATACCTTGATCTTTCCACAAAACTAACACACAATTAGTTTTGACAAAATTACTCATTATTGAAAAATAATTGAACATGAAATCATTTCTCTTCTTTGAAGTAATCTTTCTTTTATGAAACAATAAGACCTTATCTGGGTTAACTCCACTCACCCCAAAACATTTTGCCTCTAATTTTGTGAAAGTTAGTTACAAAATTTTCTGACTTTTCAAATGGCGCTAACAAACACATAAACTATATTTTTACATACAAAACAAAGAAGCCAGCATTTAAAAATATGAGTTTATGAAATATTATTGATATACATACATATATAAATGATATTTACCTATTGAAATACGCTGGAAATTAACAGAATATAAAATAGAACAAGGATGACAACATCCATAAAAGCGAAGCACTGAAACGGTAGAACAAATGGACATTAACATTTGATTTGTACAGTGTCAGAACTGAATAATCAGAATATAAATGTATAAGATTCGAACCAAAATTGTAAGTAAATTTGTTGAAAAACTGCTGGATACAGGATAATGTTTATGGACATACTTACATTTTTAGAACTTGATTATATCGAGTTGCTTCGCTTATAACATTATACTTTGTTTTTCCAGGAATTAATATACCAAAAATCAGATCAATCGGATGATTAGATCACATGAAAATTTGTTGTTAAAAAATAAAAAAATCAACATGTTTAGAATGGATGTACGGACATTCTTGTAATGATTATTGAGTTGCTATGCTTTCTTAATTGTACCTAAGTACTAAAGGAATCACGATGCAAAGTTTGAAATCAATAGGACAATTCTAACATGCCTAAATTAACGAAAAAAGCTATACATTACGGACGGACGTACAGACGGTTGTAAGGACGGACCGACCCTAATTTTAGAAAAGCTTCGCTTTTAAAAATAGGCAAATGGACAGTTGTACAGACTTACCTAAATAATAGAGTAACTATTCCACTAAAACTAGATTTTCAAACAAAAAAAAATTTACTGGATAAATCTCTGATCTACTAAAATAATTATTCAATGAATCGCTGGAAAGTAATAGCAGAAGGAGAAATTTAATGATGTGCATTTTGTTTCTCTCTCTTTTCTTAGATTTCTTTTTTTCTATTAGAGTATTTTTATCAATCCCATATTTCATACATCCCCCATAAAGTAGGCAAAATGGGATGTAAAGTTAAAACAAGGATGACAACATCTATAAGTATCAAAGCACAAAAATTATGTATAAAAATTTAAAGATTAGTTTTCAAAAACATGTATATTGGGGAAAAATCACGAAACCTTTTCAACATTTATATTTAATCTTTTAATACTTATATATCAGTACTATGACTAACAGAGTGACGGTCAAAGTAAATTCCATACTGGATGCTTAAAACAACGGGAAATTTAATTTTGATATTTTTAACTAAAAAAATTTTGAAGTCGGATCATAAACAGCAAAGATATGAGAAAAAATGTGAAAAATATGAAAATAGCCAAAAACCTGCAAAAAGGCAGTCTGACCGCCATTGATGTTTTCTTGAAAAGACAGGAAATTCAATTTTGATATCTATAACTGAAAAAGTTTTGGAAATCGGACCATAAACACCAAAGATATGAGGAAAAATGTGAAAAATATAAAAATAGCCAAAAACCTGCAAAAAGGCAGTCTGACCGCTATTGATGTTTTCTTGAAAAGACAGGAAATTTAATTTTGATATCTACAACTGAAAAAATTTTGGAAATCGGACCATAAACACCAAAGATATGGAAAAAAATGTGAAAAATACAAAAATAGCCTAAAACCTGCTAAAAAGCGGTCCGACCGCCATTGATGTTTTACAGTTAATTGAGGAAAAATGTGAAAAATATAAAAATAGCCAAAAACCTGCAAAAAGGCAGTCTGACCGCTATTGATGTTTTCTTGAAAAGACAGTAAATTTAATTTTGATATCTATAACTGAAAAAGTTTTGGAAATCGGACCATAAACACCAAAGGTATGGATAAAAATGTGAAATATACAAAAATTGCCTAAAACCTGCTCAAAGGCAGTCTGACCATCATAGTTTTTTTCTTGAAATGACAGGAAATTTTATTTTGATATCTAAAACTGAAAAATTTTTGGAAATTGGACTATAAACACCAAAGATATGGAGAAAAATGTGAAAAATACAAAAATAGCCTAAAAACCTGCTAAAAAGCGGTCCGACCGCCATTGATGTTTTACAGTTAATTGGGCTCCTTAATAATGGGAGTGTTGTCAAAAATTTCAGCCTTTTATTTTTTATAGAAGCCGAGAAAATCACGTTTCCCTCAAACTAAGACATACGGACATTTAAAATTATAAAGTAGCTTCGCTACTAAAAATGCACAACCTGCATAAAATTTTTGTCAAAATTTTAACATCCCTCTTGCAGTTAATTTTAATGTTTAACATTACGTTTTCTTCTTTCTTTTAGGAGCATTGATATTTTTACAAAAATTTAGAAAATAGGAATATTTGGGTATGGTCCCTTTTGCGACAACGCCTCTAAAGGGGCGGTTCGCCGTATTTCTACAGTAGCTTTTAATAGGTTATTTTAAGCTAGGTTAGATTTTGTTAGGTAATTGCCCCGGCAGGGTTAGAGCCCCCCGCAGGGGCTAGAAATAGGAGAAACTCTACTGTGAAGATACAATGAAACGCCCATTAGGAGGCGTTGTCACGAAAGGGACCATACTCGAATATCTTACTCATTGATTAATTATTATTAAGAGGAAGATTGTCTTTTCCAGACTCACAGATTCATTCTATTCATTCATACTCAAGGTCAGGTACAGGCTTGGCACATAACTTGTCCGCTGGTTGTCAGTTGGTGATGTGTTGGATTCCTGCCCAAATTCATAAATATTCAATATTTAGGTAGTTTACATTGGATTAAGAAATTTTTTGTCTTTTTTGGAGGAGGGAAACGACACCTCTTCCCTTGAAGATGACATCCACCCCCCCCCCCTCACAATTTTCAAAGGGGTTTAAGGGTACACAAATCATCCTTACTAGGCGGAGCCTCCGTTTTATTTTCAAATCCATAAAAGCGAACATTAACACTTGTAGAGTGTCAGAACTGAATAATCAGAATATAAATGTATAAAAATCCAAACAAAATTTTTAAGTAAGTTGTTGAAAAACTGCTTAAATACAGAATAATGTTTAAGGACATACTTACATTTTAGGATTTGATTATAGAGATGCTTCTCTTATAACATTGTACTTTGTTGTCCTGGAATCTGTATTCCAAAAATCAGATCAATCGGATAATAATAACACAGAAAAATTTAATTTTAAGAAATTTTAAAAATCAACATGTTTAAAATGGACGTACGGACATTCTGGTAACAATTATAGAGTTGCTACGCTTTTCAAGTCGTACCTAACTACTACAGGGATCAACATACAAAGTTTGAAATCGATAGGACAATTATAAAATGCCTAAATTAACGAAAAAGGCTATCTGTAACGGACGGATGGACGTACGGACCGACCCTAATTATATAAAAGCTTCGTTTTTAAAAAGAGCAACTACAAGTTTTCATAATTGGGCATTATCCTCTTAGGGAGCCGAGCGCTGCGGCCAGAGTTTATAGTTCGCTGTCGGGGGGAGGGGGGTACAAAATTGAAAAAAAAATCTAAGAGGATAATACCCATAATTGTTATTATTGTGTAAAAATTATCAACCATATTATTATTCCAATTTATTATGTGCGAGCAAGGTTTATGTAATTGAAGGAATGTAATTAAGAATTTCATCTCCAGACTTACTGTTAATGAACTTTCCGGGTTTTGATAATATGATAAAGTTATCTATTTATATACATTTAATGAATGCGCCTATAGCATTTAGTGGCTCCTTTGTAGTAAAAATTTAGTGCATTTCTAAATTTTAGTTTAAAAAAGGATGACAACATCAATAAAAGTTTAACAGATAAAAACAAATATAAAGTAGCTATTCTTTAAATTTTTAAATTGCTAAAATATAATTGCATTTGTACTAACGTTCTTAAAAGACATTAGGTTGCTACGATATCTATATAATTTACTAGCTGCTACAACCCCTAGAAGCATTCAATTTGAGTTTTAAAAAGATTATTAATTTTTTTTTTTGGGGGGGGGGCTACAAGGACGTCCAAGGGGATGGGGTAAAGGGTTGATTACCCACCCAAACGAATTTGGGGGGTGCTGTAGGGGTAAATTTTTTGGGGGGTAAACAAAATTTACCCCTGCCAACAGATTTCAGGGGAGTAATTCCCCCCCCCCCCCTAGCAAATTTTACCCCTGGGGTAAAAATTTAAGAGGGAGGGTGGGAAGACATTTGCGGCGCGCTTCACGCTTTTTCTATTTTTATTTGTAGCTTATAAGTTAGTGCTTAGAAAAGTATTATAATTCATTTCAGAGTTAAAACCACACAACTTAATGGATTTATTATTACTTGAATAGTACACCAGATTTTCATGCTCTATAATAAAATGAACTCTGTGATGGGCTAAAATAACGATCTCCCCTATCACCTTCATAAACCCCATCCCCTCCCCTTCTACTGGATAAATGGCCCGCCCAATGAATGCGAGGGGATATTGCAACCAAAATTGACGACAATTTTTCTTTCTCCTGTCATAATATCCATATATATTCTACGTCCCACAGTTATGGAATCTCAACGACAAAGATTTTTTTATCCAATCTTGACAAGTGAGGTATTTTTGGAAAGAGGAATATATATAGAAAAAGCCTATGAAAATTAGAAAATCCGCAGAAATCATATTTGCAAGTCATTTGCAAAAATCTGCAATGCTAATTTGCAAAATTAATTTCATGCCTTAAATGACTTATTTAGAAAAAATCTTTTTATGAAATGTGTTTATTTATAAGTTTAGAACATACTTAGGGCAAAAAAAATTTCTTTAGTGTTACTTTTTTCACCTTATATATGAAAAAAGCAGTTTCTCACATTTTATGATAAAAAAAAGGTATAGGAACAAAAAATATGATTTTTCTTGATGTAAACACAATAATTGGCATAAAATCTATCATCCTAAATGTAAAAATCAGATATAGAATCCTTTTTAGAGCTAATATAGTGCAAAAAGTAACCAAGACATTTTTGCAAAGTATGAAAATCTGAAGAAAATAGTTCTTTTTGCTTTTGATATACATATCAGATAAATGTATATAAAATTAGTGATTAAAAACTATAAAAAATGTTATAAGTTTTTTCACCACTGTCATTGATTAAATTGCACTTTTAGGTTTAAGAATTACCAAAGTAGTGCATAAAAACTCTTTTTATGATGAAATTAAACAAAATAAATGCCAAAAAACCAACTACAAAATGGTCTACTGCATTATAAAAAAACGCCTAATTGTTGATTTGAATTTATTTTGTTTAATAACTTAATAAAAAGAGTTTTTATGTGCTACTTTGGTAATAAGTAAACCTAAAAGTGCATTTTAATCAATGATAGGATTGAAAAAGTTATAACTTGTTTTATAGTTTTTGATCACTAATTTTATATACATTTATCTGATATGTATATCAAAATCAAAAAGAACTATTTTCTTCAAATTTTCATACTTTGCAAAAATGTCTTGGTTACTTTTTGCACTATTTTTGCTCTAAAAAGGATTCTATATCTGATTTTTACATTTAGGATGATATATTTTATGCCAATTATTGTGTTTACATCAAGAAAAAACATATTTTTTGTTCCTATACCTTTTTTTATCATAAAATGTGAGAAACTGCTTTTTTCATATATAAGGTGAAAAAAGTAACACTAAAGAAATTTTTTTTGCCTTAATTATGTTTTAAACTTATAGATAAACACATTTCATAAAAAGATTTCTTTTTAAATAAGTCATTTAAGGCATGAAATTAATTTTGCAAATTAACATTGCAGATTTTTGCAAATAACTTGCAAATATGATTTCTGCGGATTTTCTAATTTTCATAGGCGTTTTCTATATATATTCCTCTTTCCAAAAATACCTCACTTGTCAAGATTGGATAAAAAAATCTTTGTCGTCGAGATTCCATAACTGTGGTCCATTACCACAACACATTTCTTTCTCAGAATTCATTCATTAAATAACAACTATACCAGCTAGATGAATATAATATTAAAATCTGTCAAGAACGTGTCCTAACCTTTGTGATTTAAAAAAAAGCAAGTCGGTGCTTTTAGTAAGTAGTAGATGTAAAATGATCCATAGAATTTAGATATGCAATCGTTTTTGTAGACCTCTTATTTTTTAAGTAATTAAATTTTTTTAATTAAGTTGGTTTTAAGGCACTAAAACGCAACAAAAAAGAAAATTTTCATTATTAACAAAAATAGTAAGATCTTTCATTTGACACTTTACTTTTTGAATTCTGTTGAGTAATTATTAAACAAAAATCTTTTTTGTTGAATCCCGGTAAATCAAAACTTTAAACTTTGGGAGCTCGTCACGAATGAGTTAAAACAAAATCACAAAAGTTAGGACACGTTCTTTATCCTATTCAAAAAATAAAGGATGAGATAAGTTTATCGCATCGTATTGTAAAAAGCTTTTTTCGCGGATATAAAAATGTACAATTAGCCCCAAGATGCCAAAGGCACGGGCTAACAAAAACTGATTTTAATCTTATAATTGTACATTTTCATATTTGTAGCAAAATAAATAAAATACGATGCTATACACATTTTTTCATCAGTATGGCTGAGAACCGGTTCTAATTCAGCAGATATCAATCGGTTTCGAAACGATACTGGAAATAAAGTTATGATATGTATATTTTATAGGCAGTTGACCGCAGATACTGAAATTAATAGGAAAATCTTTAAGTATAATATTTAAATCTGACAGGATAATATCATTTTTAAAAGCGTCCGTCCGTCCGTTACGGAAAGCCTTTTTCGTTAATTTAGGCCTGTTCGAATTGTCCTATCGATTTCAAACTTTGCATGGAGATTCTTGTAGTAGTTAGGTACGATTTAGAAAGCGTAGCAACTCTATAATAACCACCAGAATGTCCGTACGTCCATTTTAAACATGTTGATTTTTTTGATTTTTTTAACGAGAAATTTGTATGTGATCTAATTATCCGATTGATCTGATTTTTGGTATACTGATTCCTGGGACAACAAAGTTCAATATTTTAAGCGAAGCAACTCTATAATAAAGTCCTAAAAATGTGAGTATGTCCATAAACATTATCCTGTATCCAGCAGTTTTTCAAATAAGTACTTACAATTTGGATCGACTCTATACATTTACATTATGGTTATGTTCGTTTGTCCTACAGTTTCAGAGCTTCGCTTTTATGGATGTTGTCATCCTTGTTCTCTAATAATGAATGGAGAGACAAACGAATAGATGGATTAATATGGTTTTTTAGTAGTTTTACAACAAACAAAGGATTTTATACAGTTTAAACCTAATCAAAACAAGGATGACAACATCCATAAAAGCAAAGCTCTGAAATGGAAGGACATTAACACTTGTAGAGTGTCAGAACTGAATAAACTGAATATTGATGCACATGTCGTTACAAAATTGTAAGTAAATTTGTTGCAAAACTGATTAAATACATGTTAATGTTTAAGGACATACTAACGTTTTTAGGACTTGATTATAGAGATGTCTCGCTTAAACACTATACTTTGTTGTAATAGGAATCAGTATTAAAAAAATCAGATGAATAGAATAATTTTAACATTCAAAAATTTGTGGTAAAAAAAGTGAAACTTGTTTTAAATGGACGTAAGGACTTTTTGGTAACGATTATAGAGTTGCTGCGCTTTGTAAGTCGTACCTAACTGTTATAGGAATCAGCATGCAAAGTTTGATACGATAGGACAATTCTAACCTGTTTAATTTGATTTTAAAATGGATAATTTGATGTACATCTTCCTTGATGATATATAGAATTACCCTTTCTGTAGATTACTAATAGTGGAAGAAACGTTTGAACACTCAACTTAATGAACCAACTAAACAAAATTCAATGAAAGTTCCCAAAGTTGCTGAGCAAACGAGTAATAAAATCTTATTATTATAAATTTTTGGGGTCTATTGTAATAAACAGCCCAGTTTACCCTCCCTCCCTGGTTATTACGTTATAACTAAAGACGTTACAAATGGTACCGAGTCCTGCTATGTCTAACATAAATAGTTAGAGATTGGGAAATGCTTTGGCTCATAATCAAGCGTAACTCATTACCATGCACAGTTAGTACTTTTCAGACAAAGGTCGTGCAATCCAATGGTTTGTTGTCTGTTGGATGTTGCTTAACCTAATATCCTTGGGTGTTAGAGAATTGCATCTCATTACAAGCGTATGATGCTTTTTATTCTCTAGATAATCTTTTAAAAATAGAAGGAGAATTCCGCTCTTACGAGGTAAGGTATAGTTCATTTAAACAAAGAGGCGCCAAACCTACACAGATATTATAATGTGACAGCACAATATTAAAGATCTATAGAACTATAAATTTAGTTGCAAAAGCCAAAGCCACCATTTAATATTGCACTTTCAACTAATCATTTTTTACATCTGTTAAAATAAAAACAGCCAAAAGATTGTATTGCCTTAAATAAAAAAAATATGTTTTATTTTATCAGTGGCGTCAACAGGGTTTTGCCAGGTGCAAAGGGCAAAATTGAAGGGGGTGTAATACAGACAATAAGAGGGGTGTTCTCAATAGTCTGACGGCTGGATATACCCTTTAGGTGTCCTGTACATCCCATAAACTTTTAGCTTTCAAATCAAATTTTTTAGCATACTTATAAAAACACAATTTTGCACTAATTTTAACATTATATTCGTTGCAACATTTTCTTGTTGGCTTATTTGAGTTCAAATTATGTTTTATTAATTTGCGTTTCAAAGATACAATTTTTTTAATTCCTTATTTTAGACTAATATTGGACAGTAAACTAAACAATAGTTGAGCACTGAAAATCAGTTCCCTTATTTTAGAAAAAAAATAATGGGATTTTGTTTTTTTTCTGTGTTTAACAATGCATGGCCTGTTTCTGCGGTGACCTAACCCTGCGGGACTACTTATTTAGCCAATATAACCTGACCTAAATTAAAAAACAAACAAATTAAAAATTACTCCTCCTCTTATTTTCGATTTATTCAACAACAAAAAATTTTAATCACATTCTCTCATTTGTTGGTTTAAAACTTTGGGTACTTAAAACTAACAGTACTCTAACATTTCAACCAATAATGCAAACCTAAAAACGGGGTAATTTTCCTCATTATTTTGTTTACATCAATTTATCAACCATTCTTCTATCCTTGTGTAAAATTATAAATTTTAGACAGTTTGACTTCTGTAAAACGTTTGATGCAAATTTAATGTTATTTCTATAGGGAGTTTTCAATGTTAGGGGGTGTAAACTATTTTGTTTTAAAATAAAAACCCCCGATCGTTCTTGATCTTGTAAAACTCGTTATCATAAAAAAGCATAATAATATAAATAACAATTAATGTATGTATATCAAGATCCTTTATATGCCAACGCTTTGTTTTGACAAATGTTATTGAAAAAAACTGTAAAATTTTTATTGTTTCTTTTACTTCGACTGATTTTTTTATAGATTTATAGGAACCTCGTAAAAGTGTCGAACTATGACGTCAGAAAAAATTAACAATTAATCAATGAGAGACCGCTATATATCTTACCATTTTGGTCAATTACAGTGAATCCTGGCTTCTTATTGGTTAATTGTTAATTTTTTCTGACGTCATAGTTAGACACTTTTACGAGGTTCGATTTATAGTTAAATAAATAAAAATTTCGTTTGTCTACAATTACAATTTAATTCTATTTTACAAGTTGTTATCCTTGCTTTACATCATTTTGTTCACGTAATTTTCAAAGAATTTTTATGTACTTTGTTCAATTTTTGGAAGAGACAAACTTTTATTGAACCTAAACTTTTAAATTTAAAATTTTGGATAAAACTATAGTGTCTTCGACAACTTATATATAGAGAGCTGGATCTTCAAATGTGTAGCCGCTACCGTTGGAGCTGCTGTAGCTGTGGCCCTTAGCCGTCGCCACTGCCATTGCTGCCAATAAAACATGCCCCCTACAAGGTTAGGCAGGCAACATACTTGATACCGCCGTGACGGTACTTTTTTCTCTCTTCATCCCGTGCCTGTACACCAATTTATATATTTTAATATTATTTATAAAAACCTCAATTTCAATAGTTTTACTATAAAAATATCAAAAGTAGCTGTCTTTGTGGCTACACGTAGCCAATTTGATTTAAAGATTGCTATTAGGTTAGTTGCTGTACCTCTGGTAGCGGCAACGGCTACACATTTAAAGATCCAGCTCAGTTAATTTATAAAATAAGATTTGAAGTAAATCTAAATTTGCATTGAATTAGTATTGAATTCTGATGTAGGGAGGGATGGGCCATAGGACTGTAAATTATATTGGTTACCATACATATATAATCATCTCCTCTCTTTAAACATCCGGATAGTTTATTGAAATCCTTAATAATTGGTTGATTGATTGATTAGCCATAGTTTCTTAGGGTTTGGGCCTAAGTAGTCATGGAGTAGGATGAGACACTTTTGTATAGCCACTAGGGCTATCAAACACCACGTTATGACTTAACCCGCTGTCTCATGAGAGCTACTCATTATTACATACACATTTGGGACACATGCCGAGTATGGCAGGTGTCCCAAATTAAGTCACCGTAATAGATGACGCTTTTCGCAGAGGAGCTTAGGATAAGGGAAGTACTGATATTATGTACGTGACTATTGGGTATCCAAACTTTCTCAATAATCCCCTTCTAACACAACCAGGGGAAGTTGCGTGATCATTATTGCGAATGAGAAATTCAAGTCAACACATGGAGAATTGAACTCGAACTCTCACCACCGTAGCTCAGTGTGTTACCACTGAGCCACGGCGCCCCTTAATGGTTGGTACTAACTAGAAGTGTCTGAGCTTTTTTACCAATAATTTAAATCTACAGAAGGGGTAATTTTGTTGAGTATAATTGGAGCTTGGGGGTGTACATCAATTTATCGTCCATTTTCTTATCCCTTAACATCACTGCTATGATAAAAGACAGAGAAAAAGATTTTTAATACAAATATCGATGATAAACAGAAATAAAATTGGCATGATTAATAGCACAGCTGATGTATGAATAGAGATTGTCCTTCTGTCTGTATGTCACAAAGTCATGAATCACAAGGTTTGTTTTTTTAACTGTATTACATTTAATTGTGTATTTTTTTTACAGATTGCTGATGCCTCGCGTCTTATGGCCAAACTTGTCCTAGCTAACATTAAATCTTAACCATATTACATTATCTCGCTATCAGTAAGAAAGCATGCACTAAATAAAAAGTTAAAAAATAATTCTTTGAAAATATTCGAAAGTTTCAAAACTACTTGCATTGGAATATCGAAAATATAAAGAGGGAAAGATTATATTTTTTCTTATGATAAATAGTGTACATCAGTAAACTAAGGACGGCAAGATCTTTCCTTTTATAAAAAGTAAAAGGATGTTTGTCTGCCTGGATCTTCTTAGCACGAAGCTTCTCATAGACCAAATAAGGTTCATAACAATTTTTAAGAAGGTTACCCATCCAACTCCTAAGAGATATCACCCTTAGAAATTATTGTTACTTTTCTTTTTCAAACTAGAATTAAAAGTAAAGGGGACACAAAGTAAACTGTATAGAAAAAAAAATTGGTTTTCCCATAATACACTTTCCGAGCACAGAACCCCTTTTTGCCTAATTATTGCAGGTGGACTAAACCTGCAGGACTGCCCTATCTACTATAACCTAACCTAAGATAAAACACACATAATCAATTGATTTTAAAATAGGAGGGGGGGGGGGGGTATTATGAGCTTATGTAGATACTTTGAGCAAAACCCTTCAAAAATCAATATATAGGGATAGATAAATAAAAGACAAATTAATCTTTCCCCCATATCCTTATATTCTTAAGAAGAGTGAATGTTTTAGGTGGTGAGAGAAAATAAATTAATTAGTCTCATTTTTTGTTCATTCTGATATTAATCTAATATTTTGGGAATATACTTATATATATCTTCCAAAGACATTTTCCTTCTGTGTATTCAGTTTTTTAAACCGAAGCTTTTCTACATTTAGGGTTGTTAAAATCATCCTTTCAAATTTAAACTTTGCAGATAATTTTTTTTACAAATAGTTGAAGTTAAAGTTTATAATTATTATCGAGAAAAAAATCACACTGCCATTATAAACTTTTTTTTGCAATTTGGAGAAGAAGAAAAATTTACATGATATAATGATCCTATTACTCTTTGTTATGGTGTTTCCCTGGACGATTAGACACAACATTCAAGCGAAGGGTCTCTAAGATAAAGCCTTGTAGGTACATAATAAAAATAAGTTTTAAAAAAATTATTTTCAGTTTTTATACAATTTAGATAGATAGATAGATAAATGTATGGATAGTTAGAAAGATAGATAGATAGATAGATAAATAGATAAATGTATGTATAGATAGATAGATATATAGATAGATAGATAGTTGGATAGATAGATAGATAGATGACTGTATGTATAGATAGAAAGTATATGAATGTACGGATGGATAGATAGATAGTTGAATGTATGTATGTATAGATAGATAGATAAGAATCCATTTACATGTCTAATCCATAACCTTGTAGAAATAGGAATATTGACATACGTGTAAATGAATCACATACATACACAACAACAAAATAGAAAATATCAAAGAGAGAGAAAGGGGACAATGGGCTGTTTATTACACTAGTCCCCAAAGTTTTATAATAACATTTTCTTATTCGTTGGCTTGACTACTTTGGGGAATTTGGAAAATTCTAATTGGTCTTATCATTAAGTTGAGTGTTGAAACGTTTCAACCACTAATTTTAGGCTAGATTAGTTTAGGTTGTATTGGTTTAGGGCCCCGTATGGTTAGAACCTCAAAGGGATTTGGCCTAATGAATAAAGAGTTCACTACCTATACAACCCTTTATTTTTAAATTATTTGAAAAAAGGGGAGAGGGTTTCAGTGCTCGTAAGGAACTTGAAGGGAAAGTACCTCTAATCATCAAGACTCACATCCCCTATCAGAAGCCTATGCACGAACTAAGTTGTTAGTATATGTAGCAGATGTATAATTTCCTTACCCCCCAAGTAAATAAATCTATTAGCAGTAGGAAAAAAAAGATGGAAGGTAAAAAGTGAAGATTAATTGTCCTGGAATATTGACAGACAACCAATTTGTTCATAGATAGTATGGGTATATGTATCATTATATATAGAACTAGCGGCTACACCCCTAGAGGCCTCTAGGGGTGCTTGAGGTTGGTTGGAAGGCCGCCTACACCGTAAAGGAGAACCATATCGGTGGCTATAGAGATCGGGATAGACAGACAGACAGATACAAAGACACAGATCCTGTTTCTTTAAAAAAAAGAATAATTTACAGTTTAGAGAGAGAGAGAGAAAGAAAAAGAGAGAGAGATATAGAGAAAGAGAGAGAGAGAGAGAGAGAGAGATGAAGAAAGAGATAGGCAGAGAGAAAGAGAGAGTCAGAGAGAGAGTACAGGCAGTCAAGAACACGAGTGGCTTCGCTACCAATAAATGGATTAATATAAAGTAGTAAGGAATTTTGTCTGGAGCTTAAGATTTTGATAACTTTTAAACCCATTGGGTTCTACATTTCAGGCTATTCAATTTTTAGAATTAGGCCTTAGGATGGTTTTAGGCTATTTATAGATACGCAGACCTATAAGAAATAGATAGAAAGGTAGATATATATTTTTTCCCTATATGTTTGTATTAGGTAAGGGATTAGTGGTGTAAATGGGGTCAGTTAAATTTGAATTGCCGAATGTGTACACAGTTTCCTCGGTGTTTGATATCATCCTATCTTAATATTTACTACTAGCTAAAAAAGCTTCAAACTTCCAAAAAAATAAAAATTTTAAAAATTTTCAATGTATAAACGATTTATACATTACATTATACATTCAAAATTTAAATTTTTCAAATTTAGATTTTTTTGGAAGTTTGAAGCTTTTTTTAGCTAGTAGTAAATATTGAGATAGGATGAGGAAACTGTGTACACTTTCGGCAATTCAAATTCAACTGACCGTAAATGGATTTTTTTCAGGCATATTGGATAACTAACTGAATTTGAGAACATTTATAGTCGTCTATGTTTCACAAAAATACATACAAAATACAGCAAAGTCTGATGTAGCCGTGCCTATTACTTTGCCACTGGATAAGGATCACCATGAGCAGCACGGCTTACTAACCCCTATAACACGTTCTCCCATTTGTTATTTAAAAGAACTTTAATTAACACTAGCAGCTTCGCCCCTAGCCTCTAGGGGCCTGACCCCAAGTGGTTTAATCAACCTAATTTTTCATATTTTAGATTTAAAAAGAAAATGTAAAAAAAAAATTTAGGGGGGGGGTAAATTTATTTTTTAGTGGGGGGTATTTTTCATTTTTTGGAGGGTTGGGGTGTTCCATCCCCCAAGAAAATAGATTAAAACCATCCTAGGACCAGTAGGTATATTCCCTGAAGAGTAGAGAACAATCGGTTCAGTGGTTACTGAGATCTTAAGCTTCAGACAGACGGACAGACAGAACGAAAAACATTGTACTACTTTGTTTTATAGATATCTGGATTGGGTTGTACAAAATTGCAGTAGCAAACCTCTTTAACCACTAATTACAATCTAAAAATATGTCAAAACCATTATTTATCGTTATCATTGTATCTTTTCATTATTTTTTATGGATGATCCCAGATAGAGAAGGGACAAAGGGCTGTTTAATACACTAGTTCCCAAAGTTTTATGATACCGTGTTTTTATTCCATGGCTTAACAACTTTGGGGACTTTAGTTTATTTTTGTTATTTTTCATTGTTGTTGTTGTAACTCAGAACAAGGCCCGCACTTGCGGGCTGTCAAGGCTGAGTAGGTTGAAAACACACCAAGATATAGCCAGGCGAACAACCAACCAAGCCTAAAAAACAAACTTGCAAAATCGCCTTCTGACTTTTAAATCCAATGCGCGACTATCTGCCATACAAAACATAAAAAAATTGTGTATTGAATGTTAAGATATCTAATCTAATTTGATTACAGTTTTAATCAGACTGATAAACTATTTAATTCAAAACCTGCTTAGTAATTCAAAGAAATCAATATGATTAGGAAGTAAATCTTAGAGTAACATTCAAAATATTAACTTTAATCTTTTCCGATAATTTTGTTTGCAAAATAAAAACGTTTTCTCCAACCAGACACATTAATTTTGAAGGTACACCTTAGGCAGTGCATGACAAACTTGCGATTTTCAAAAGAGAGCATTTAAAATTGCAAAACTTTTATATAGCTTAAACTTATCTACAAAATTATGTAACATACTTAAGGATTACTAATATCATAAGATATCATCATTTTAAATTTGGGTTTTTAAAAAATAAAAAAAATATTTTGGGGGGAGGGGCGGGAAGAGGGATGACGACACATTCCTTAAAAATAGTTTAAAACCTTCCCAGGACCTATAAGAAGCTTCAATATAAAGGAGAACAATATCTGTTCAGCGGTTAGCAAGATCCTTCGGGACAGACAAAAAACGCTTACTACTTTATATATTAGGATAGAAAAACTCTTATTCAAATTCATTGAATGTAAAAAAAATTATCTCAAGTTTGGGTAAATTAGTTTGTCTTCAGATGGACTATCCCTTATCCTTGTTCCTATTAGATTATTTGTTGGCCATTCTCAATTATTTTATTTAAACCTTGGCAATGAACAGCCTAAATTATGCCTTTTATTTGTCTAATTTTATCCCAAAAATATGTGTATATTAGCCTCTAGAGGCGTACCGTGTGATCAGTTTCTATGTAGGAAATTAAGTCATTTTTTAAAGATTTTTTGTGAACACATCTGTATAAAAAAAGGAAAGAATTTTGGATCATGGAAAGAAAACGTATAGTTGATATTATTATTATATTTTGATTTGTGATAGGTTTTAATGATTTTTTTTCTTGGGGGGTGAGGGTGTCTAATCTCCAAAGAAAATAGCGTAAAACCACTAAAGGACCAGTATAGTAGAAGAGTAGAGCCCAATTGGTTCAGCGGTAACCGAGATCTTAAGCCGCAGACAGATAGACAGACGGACGGACAGACATCGTTCAACTTTGTGTTATATATGAATATTTGAACCCCATACCTCATGTAAATGCCAGTCTATGTATAAAGTGTGTTACCCAGGGATAAGGGATAGGAAACCTGGCCATAAATTAGGTCTCGGCCTGGTTTTGAAAGGGATCATGCAACTTTTACCATTTGCCTAATTTAATGACCTTACTGGCGGACGGCTCATATTGGCTACCGCTCTAAACCAATAGTGTTCTGTGATTTGGGCTTATTTTGTATCAACCAATCACCAATTGGCGGAGCCAATTGGTGATTGGTTGATACAAAACAAGCCCAAATCACAGATGGCGGAAATTTTAGAAGCAGACAATTCTGGAAAAAATAATGATTTCGTCTGCTACGAAAAAATAAATATAAATGGTGTTAGATCACATTAGTTTAATTATTAAATCTGCTTAGAGTTAAACATTAAAAAAGGGCCACATAGAAAAAACAAAAATAACGGGATTATTTTTTTGGAAAGAAGGTAGCTACGAATTTTCATTTGGTAGTTTATAAATTAGATGTTGTATTTTGAATTTTAAAAATTTAGTACGGAGTTGATACAACACCTTCACCCTAATTTTTGTACAATACAACACAGTACAGATATATCATTACATTATATCCAGTATAGTATCCAAAGAACTTGATAGAATGTTACCCAAGTGCATATTTATTATTTATTTATTTTGAATTTTAATTAGCAATGAAATTTTCAAATAAAATTTTTACTCATTAATAAAAATGCAAATAATACAAACTAAAATCTGTCTGAGGGAAACCCAACGATAGCTTTCTGACAGTTCAAATTACCAAAGTAAAAGATAAAAAATTTTGGGAGAGAAAAAACTTCTTTTTAACAAAAGCCATTAATATATAGGTTTATAAAAAGTTATGTTTTTTACTTTAAACTAGCTACCTGAATTTGATTCTATACTTTATCTACACACACACACACAGCTTTTTCATTAGCATTTTATACGAACCACTGCGCTATCCCAAAACTGGTTTATTAGGCTAGAAATAGGCCTAGGCTTGAAATAGGCCTGAAATAATATTTTCCTACGTTTCCCATCCCTTATCCCTGGTGTTACCTTTTTTTATGTTTTATTATTATTTGGCCACAACTTGGTCAAAAATGCTCACAAATCAGACCTTTTTCGACCAAAGATGCTCAAATGGTTCCTTTACAAGCCCAATCAATCAGTTTTAAGATATCTTTATATTTCAAGGAAAATTGATGAAAATACTAAAACACGGCAAATTTGGGTGTTCCCTTTTATATGCACAGATACTATAAAATCAACAGAAAAAATACTTATTTTTACTTTTCTGTCATTTTTAAAGTTTGATTCTGTTAAATTACCTATTCTTGAAGGGATTTGTGCATTGATTACACTGAAACATGATATTAGACAGAAATTAATGTATTTCAAAGAAAGAAACTTTTAAAAATAAGAAATTCGACCTCTATCACTTCAGAGGACAGCTGCCAACCTCCAGTTGACAGGATGTAGTTAAATACTTGTTAGCAATGATTATTAGCCCAAAAAGTTAGACAATTTTTTTTTTAATATTGTAAAAAAAATGATAATCTAAATCTTAATTTTGGGGATGATGATCTTAAAGATGCTCTTGCTGTTTGTGATGATGACCCAGATGGTATCCAAATACATGAGTATTATGACAACTTATCTATTAAACTATGGTCTGATTTTTGTATTTGTAGCATTCTCCAATCAAGAGAAATCCCAAAACATACAATCATGGTTTTTAAATTCTCCAATTCATAAGGTAAATATAGTAGTTTTTAAAAGATGGTTATATTTCTTGTTACAACTTTTAATTGGAGGCTGCTACAAATACAAAAATTGGACTATAGTTCAATAGATGAGTTGTCATAATGCTCATGTACTTGGATACGATCTGGGTCATCATCACCACCAGTAAGAGCGTCCTTCAGATCATCATCCCTAAAATTAAGATTTAGATTATTATTTTTTTACCATATTAAAAAACTTTTTGTTTTACTTTATAAGTATTAATTTATATCCTGTCAACTGGACGTTGGCAGCTGTCCTCTGAAGTGATAGAGGTCGAATTTCTTATTTTTAAAATTTTCTTTCTTTGAAATACATTAATTTCTGCCCAATATTATGTTTCAGTATATTTCAATGCATAAATCCCTTCAAGAATAGCCAATTTAACAGCATCAAACTTTAAAAATGACAGAAAAGTAAAAATAAATATTTTTTTCTGTTGATTTTATGGTATCTGTGCATATAAAAGGTAACACCCAAATTTGCTGTTTTTTAGTAATCTCATAAATTTTTCTTGAAATATAAAGATATCTTAAAACTGATTGATTGGGCTTGTAAAGGAACCATTTGAGCATCTTCGGTCGAAAAAGGTCTGATTTGTGAGCATTTTTGACCAAGTTGTGGCCAAATAATAATAAAACATAAAATAAAGTAACACACTTTAGATTAATCTTCTATGCCTGTCTGAGTGCAATATTCTAACGGAGGAAGGGGACATTGGAATGTTTATTACACTAGTCCCTAAAGTTTTATAATAACATTCTATATTTTTTGGCACTAATTGAAGATAGATTTATTATTCTTGGGTATTTTTGGTATTATAGAAAGCGCAGCAATAATGAATCAATAACATATTAGGAGATAAAAAAATTTTCATTTGAAATGTACTGTAGTCTATTATGCTTATTGCCAAATTAAACAATATACTATTAAAAAGGACGTACAGACGGACACAAATTGTAAATGCTACGCTACCCACAATGCGGCGCTTTTACCCAAAGAACCTTGTTGAGCACTGCCAAGCACCCCCCCACACACCTGATTTTTAGATATGTTAAAAATAAGTTTTTCATTAATTTAGGCCAGATTATATTAAGTTATATTGGTTACTGGTTAGCCCCGGAGGATAGAGCACCGCATATAAAAAGCCCCGCATTGTTAGGGCACCCCGCAAGGTATAGAAATAGGAGAATATAAAAATATCCCCCCCCCCCCACCTTCTTATTTTTAATTTATTCCTAAAATGAGAGTGGAAGGTTATAAGTGCCCAACAGGCAATTTATGTGAAATCACCCACAATGCATAAAGGTTATAGACAGCTTGTCTAATACCTTTTACCATTCACTCAGTGTTTTACAAAGCTTAGTATTTCTTTAGTTATGATATATCATATCTAACTAGCGGCTACGCCTCTAGGGGCTCTTAAAATGGGGGGGGGGGAAATCGACCACCTCCCCCCCCCCTTATTTTCAATTTAAATTTTTTTGGGGAGGTCTTTTTTTTGGGAGGGTTGAAATAGTTAAAAACCTTCCTGGAACCTATAAGAAGTTTCACCGAAAAGGAGAACCATATCGGTTCAGCGGTTAGCGAGATCTTTCGTTAGAGACAAAAAGACCTTTTACTTTATATAATAGGATTATTGATCAAACAGACAGACAAACATCACCCTACTTTGTGATATATGTAGATAACTATGAGATGAATACAAATGTTATAAAAAAATCTTTTTAACACATCAAAAGTTTTTTTCTTGTATAAAGTGCTTTTAATTATGTAATATGATATATCTATCATCTAATTCTATAGCATTACCTTTTAGACATGCTTGCTTAGCCTTTCCAACTAGGGGTATGCACAGGGTTTTGCTAGTGGGTCAATATGAGAAAGCCTAAAATTCTGCTAAATTGTTACGTGTGACGTCATAAAAAGGGAAGGATTAGAGAAGAAGTGGGAAAGTAAACCCCCCAAAAAGAGATGTATGTTTATGACGTCATACGTGACATTTTAGCAGCATTTTAGGCTTTCTCGTCAATATAAGTAGAATGTAGGCCTAAAAAATTTCATTATTAAGGGGGTGTAGACACCCCTTTGGCCTGCTTAGCTATTCAACGTGAAGAAATATTATCCAATATGATTAGTACCTGTGCTAAATAAGATCTCAGAATCATTTAGTTTCAAGTTTTTACATTTCTAACCCTAAATATTTTATTTGGTAATTACTAGGGTGGATATTTTTATCTGTGACCAAATCGGGACTTGCATATTATTTTTATAAGTATAATACACCTCTGGATTATTTAGAAATGTATAGCTATATTTGTATGGAAATCAAAAATTTATTGAATCAAAACTATAGAACTATGGCTTCATGCTGCGCCCTGAAAAAGCTTTGAAAAGTAGACTCAGAAACTTTTGTCCGTTTCAAAATAGCTCCTCAAGGCCTTTTCAGGGAGCACCATGAAGCCAGAGTTCTGATTCAAAAAATTTTTACTTCCATTCAAAAATAGCTATATATAAAATTCTATGTGTGGTAGTCAATGGTTTTTTGCTGGGCACAAGAACTTTGGGCACTATTCACAAATCTTGATTGTTTAATTCAAACTACCAGTGCAAACTTTTTCTCCAATATTTTGAATCTACAGAAGGTGTAATTTGTTTATTAATATTGGAGATGCACATAAATTTATTGTCCATATTCTTATCCCTCAAGATCCCTGTCTTTAGAGCCATTTTACTATCCCTAACTCCCTGGTAACAAACATAAAAGACCATGTGTAGCTTAACTGATAAGTAATATTACCTATTACCTAATTGAGGGGGTGGGGGTTATCCTTCTATTTCAAGTGTTCATCTAAAGAATCCAAGGGCATAATCCGCTAGTATTGGACTACCAACCCTTTAATTGTATGATCTTTGTCTGATAAGTCTTAACTGTGCATGGTAATGTGTTGTGCCTGTTTATGGGCCAAGGCATCCCCCCCCCCTACTCTAACTATTTATGTCGCTCACCTGACGAAACAGCAGTAGGAACCATTTTTAACGTCTTTAGTTATAACACGATGTCGGGCTGAGATTCGAAACTATTACCTCCCCAACGACGAGCGGATGTTAAGAAATAATTCTCGAATATAGAGTAGCTTCCCTGAA